>NW_022196905.1:11301267-11307596 GCF_008632895.1 Mastomys coucha
TGTTTGTTTGTTTGTTTTTTGTTTTTTTCGAGACAGGGTTTCTCTGTGTAGCCCTGGCTGTCCTGGAACTCACTCAGAAATCCGCCTGTCTCTGCCTCCCAAGTGCTGGGATTAAAGGCGTACGCCACCACCACCCAGCTTAGAAGAGTCTTACAGTGTTGATGTCTAAAGCCATGCACTAGCATGACCAAGACCACACAGCAGGTTAGTGGCAAGGGAGTGGGTATTGATGTGTCCTGAATCCCAGAATTCCTCCCTCCCTCTCTCCCTCTCCCCCTCTCTCTCTCCTTCTCCCCCTCTCCCTCTCTCTCTGCTATCTGGAATCCATTTAAACTTTTAGAGTTCCCAGAATTCCTCCCTCCCTCTCCCTCTCCCTCTCCCCCTCTCTCTCTCTTCCCCTCTCCCTCTCTCTCTGCTATTTGGAATCCATTTAAGCTTTTAGAGTTGGGGCAGCCTCTCCTCCATTATAAAGAGGAAAGTACTGCAGAGAAAGGGCGTTCTGTTCAATCGCTGCAAGGATGGGGAGATGGACGGAGCTGAAAGAGGCAAGATTCACCCCAACACCTCCAGCTCTACTCAGAAAACCAAGTACTGACTCACGGTCACCACAGCGACCACGTGAGCTCAACCTTTCCTCTCCTGAAGCGCTTTCCTATCTGGAGTCTGACAGGTGGCTGCTAACTTTCTAACTGTGAGGAAGAAACTCAAGGACCCCCTCCCACCCCCGCACATGGCACTACAGTTGTATCTCCAATGACTCCTGAGTTGAGGAAAAATATAAAACAAGTATCTACTATCATTTCAGCAATACCTAATGAGGCTCTGTTTTTATTATGGTAAGAGCTCTACTGTGTGCATTGAAAAAAGACATACACTATGTGGGTGATACTTTAGAATTCAGCTCACAAGCAACACTTAGACTACATCAAGGATCCCAACTACTTGTTGTGAGCCAGTGGACAGTTAGTCAACTCAAGACTTGCAGATCGGGGCTGCTCAGGGGCCTCCCTGGGTAAATTCTCAGGGTCTGAGTTTGATTGATCGGACCTGCATGGTCAAACAAGAGATCAACGCCACAAAACTGTCATCTGACCTCTATACCCACACTATGGGGCATGCATGCCAACACAGGCGCCAACACAGGCGCACACACAACCAAAAACCGGCAACAAGACCCGCAGGAGCTCGAGAGAGCCCTTAACAGGAAGAGCAGCTCCTTACAGAGGACCTGAGATCATGACCCAGCACCCAAGTCAGGATGCTCCATCTCCAGCTCAAAGGGATAGGATGCCCTCCTCGTCGGGCCTCTCCACGAACCCACACTTACAGGCATATACCCACACACATATATACAGTTACAAAAAAAATACAAATCTTTAAAAATAGTCTTGAAAAGAGACTTCCTGGGAATGGACCTTAGGCCTTACTCAGGATCCTCAGAAAGAAAACTATAACAGACTAATAAAGTACAGGATCCCCCTGCCCCCAGGAGAGCTGCAGGCTTGCGTATTTTTAGTCCTTCTTTTGGGGGAGGAAACAAGAATCTCTCACTTATTTTAGCCTTGTGGTCTATTCTTAGATCTCCAAAAGCCAGGCCCAAATACAGACCTCCCTCTTCCAATTCATATTCCAGTGTCTTCTCATTCCTCACCAGGAATTATCTCAAAAGAGTAAGAACTGACAAGTGACAGATCATTTACATTTTAACCCTATTCAGACTTAGGTAAATGGTTTAATATGCATGCTAATATTCCATCATTATGCCAATTAAGGAAACTATTATGTTAAAGTGTTTAATCAATTAAGGAGAGCTGCAGACACCTAAAATTAACCTCTAATAGTCTTGACAGTCACTGCACTTAAATGCTTGGCTATAAGCAACTCTTACTTAAGATTTCTGCTTAGGCACACAGGGATTCCTGATAAGACCTAAAAGCAATTCATTTCCTAACAAGATTGCCGTCTAAAAGAATAAACTAAAAGAGCCGCGATTTAAATACAACCAAAGCCCCACGTGGTCACATGCCAGGAGATTTAAACATCATCATCTTGATCCCTGTTAACAACAATGCTATCCGCATCAGAAACAACACAAGAACTTCCTCTTTCTCTGACCTTCTCTGTTTAATTATTTCCTGTGATTTCTTCTATGGCTGAGCTTGCCTGCTGCCCAGGGCCAGCAAAGCAGGCTTTCCGTACATGACTGATTTCTCTAGAAGATGCAGACCGCCAGCAGCCTGAGGGGCCTTCATGTACTTAAGTGACAGATTTCTTGGGGCTCCTGGCATGCACAAACAACTTTTTTGGTTTTCTGGGGGTTTTTGTTTGTTTTTGGGGGGTTTTGTTTGTTTTTGGAAGGGGGTGGTGTTGGTTTTTTTGACACAGGGTCTCTTGTAGCCTTGACTGTCCTGGAACTCACTTTGTAGAACACATTGAACTGAGGGATCCTCCTGCCTCTGCATCCCAAGGGTTGGAATTAAGGACGTATACTATACCACTATGCCTGGCTTCAACTTTTATTTTCAACTGCCAGAAGAAAACACAAAGTTTTCCTCAACTCATTCCCATCTAAAGTCAAATAGGAAATTCTGCCAGGGATGAGAAAAGATAGTTTTGGCACTCTCTCCCAGTTACTATCTTCCACCCTGTCCAATGAGCCTCAACAAATGAATTACTAATAATACAAGATATGTTTCATCATCTTAGGTCTGGACCCATATACATAAAAAAAAAAACAAAAAAACAAAAAAACAAAAAACTTAATTCCTTCTGAAAACACACACACTATCTCAGGCCCCACTCAATCAGGATCCCATCCCTATACCAGGCTAGTACCGGGAATCCTTCTGAAAGCTACTGTTTCTTATCAACTGGTCCAGGTAAAGTGTGCCCTTTTGGCTACTTTCTTCTTAGACACTTTCCATCTGGGATAAGGCAGGCTGCTTGTTCTCTCTCGGAGTAAGAACTTACACTGTTCCTATTGCAGGCAGAGGAAGCCATCTTAATGGCTGAGGACAGCTCAGTCACAGAGTGTGTCCAGCCTACATGAGGTCCTAGGTTCAGTCCACAATGAGGGCTGGCAAAGAGATGCCACCGGCATTAAAATGCTTACAAGATTCTGAGTTCAGCTGGGCAGTGTGTGCACACCTTTAATCCCAACCACTCAGAAGGGAGACACACGTAGACCTATAAGAGATGAGGATGAGCCAACCTGGTCTACAGATTCAGTTTTAGGACAGACAGAGCTACACAGAGAAATCCTGTCTCAAAAAAAAGAGATTCTGAGTTCAAATTCATTTTCTTAATAATAGCAAGTCAATGTATTTACAGTTCTTTATATAAGAACGTACGATCCTGTGAAGTTGAGAGACACAGTAGTCTTCTATAAAGATAAAATCTAAAGTCAAGAAACTGGTTAAAAGAAACAAATCCTGAGCCGGGCAGTAGTGGCGCACGCCTTTAGTCCCAGCACTTGGGAGGCAGAGGCAGGCGGATTTCTGAGTTCGAGGCCAGCCTGGTCTACAGAGTGAGTTCCAGGACAGCCAGGGCTACACAGAGAAACCCTGTCTCAAAAAAACCAAAAAAAAAAAAAAAAAAAAAAAAAAAAAAAAAACAAAAAAAAAAACAAAAAAACAAAACAAAAGAAACAAATCCTGGGACTGGTGAAATGGTTCAGCAGTTAAGAGCACTTGGTGCTCTTGCAGAGGACCTGAGTTTAGTTCCCAGCAACCACATGGTGGCTCACAACCATCTGCAACTCCAGTTCCAGATCTGATGCTCTCCTCTGCCTTCCTCAAGCACCATGGACTCATGCGGTGCACATATATACACACAAGCAAAACACTCAAATACATAAAATAAAAAAATTTTAAAGACTGATTTATATATTATATGTAAGTACACTATAGCTGTCTTCAGACACCCCAGAAGAGGGTATCAGATCTCATTACGGATGGTTGTGAGCTATCATGTGGTTGCTGGGATTTGAACTCAGGACCATCTGAAGAGCAGTCAGTGCTCTTAACTACAGAGCTATCTCTCCAGCCCCCCCTAAAATTTTTACAACTAAGAAAAAAAATAGCTGGGCGGTGGTGGTGCACGCCTTTAATCCCAGCACTTGGGAGGCAGAGGCAGGTGGATTTCTGAGTTTGAGGCCAGCCTGGTCTACAGAGTGAGTTCCAGGACAGCCAGAGCTACACAGAGAAACCCTGTCTCAAAAACAAAACAAAACAAAACAAAAACAGAAAACAAAAAACAACAACAAAAAAAAAAATAAGCTGGGTGGTAGTATTGCAGTTCAGTACTCAGGAAGCAGAGGCAGGTGGATCTGAGTTCAAGGCCAGACTCAGACTGATCTACAAAGTGAGTTCTAGAGCAGCCAGGGCTACACAGAGAAACCTTGTCTCAAACAACAATAATAACTTTAAAATTAATAATAATAGTGATGATGATGATGATGATATAACCAAAGTCCTGCTAGGCCAGCTGGATCACATCCATAATCCTAGCACTGAAGGTGCCAAGGCTGAATGAGCCCCATGACACTGAGGCTAGCCTGGGTCACAGAATGAAATCTTATTTAAAACAAAACAAAACAAAAAAAGCATAAGTCCTGCTGTGACCAAACAAGATAAAAAAAACTTTTAATTGGTTATTAGCATTATTGTTTTGTGTGTGTGGTGCTAGAGATGAAAACCAGAGTGCCTTTGTGCACGCTAGGCAAATATTCTACTAGTGACCTATGTGTGTCCTCAGTCCTTGGGCAAGATGTTAACTTGACAAAACCTTCTCCTCACCTACAGCACAGGGATGCTGGAGGGTCAGCCATGCTCCACCCACAGGCAACCATGCACGTGTACTTATGTACAACACATCCTCTGCATGCCTTACAAACCACTCAAGGGCTTTGCTTGCCAGGGACACCTGATATCTCCCGGATGCTAGCAGCATTCAGCATGAAGTTGCCGCTGCGGGATCCGGGAAGTTCGTTAGCAGGTGAGAATAGGGGCAAGTGTAGCAATCAGTGAGCTGGGAAGACGAAACTGTCCTCTTACCCGTAAGGCAAGAGAAAGTGTCTAACATCCTAGAACGTAAGTTCCCCAAGGGCAGGGACTGCCTGAGTCATGCTCTGACAAGTGGGTGGATTAGGGTAGGTGTTAGGCGCTCTGTATTCAGTGACAGGCAGTAGCTAAGCCGGTCACTCTGTTCTGCTGCACTTTGCGCTGCTTGTTTCTAGCTATACAATAATTCATACGTGGTTTCGCAATTAGGGCCCTAAGCACATGCATTAGAATCTAAATGTACCACCCACAATATCAACACTTGTTCTTTAGTGCTCCTAACGTCCCTGGAACAAGAAAAAACAAAACAAAACAAAAAGTTTAAGAAAGGACATCAAGGCCCACAAAACCGGTAAATAACAGAAGATCCTTATCCTGAAACCTGGTGCACATGGCCTGGGGAAAAACAGACTTGACTCAAGGTTTAAGCAATGAGTAACTATATTAAGGCTGTTTACCCATATAGCTTCAAAAGATCAGCAATATAAACCAAATTGCTGAAATATCTACTAAATTAAACTGGCCCAGCACCATACTTGTTTCCTTGGTAGGAAATATAAAATGAAACACCAACATGGCATACAAATAGACAAAACACATCCTAAGCCAACATCATCAGGGGAGCCCTGAGGCTCACCCCATCCCCTCCAACCCTACTGATTGACACTTCAGAACCAATTTGGAAGCTGTCAGTAGTAAGATATTTATACCACACACATGAGAAGGCCAGAGACTGCCAAGGACGGCAACTGGGATGGAGAAATCTGACTATAAGAGAGTAGATAAACCATGAAAGTCAGAATCTCCAAAGCCACCTGGCCCATCCCTCTAATCCAGCACTGAGGAGGCTGATGCAGGAGGATTTTAGCACAAGCTTGAGTGGTCTCTAGACCAGGCCAGTCCGATACATAACAAGACCCTGTCTCAAAACAAAACAAAGAATGACAGCTGGTCACTACTGCCACAGCAGAAATAAAGAAGAAGAATGCTTTATTCTAGAGGACTCTCCCAGAATAACAGAGAGAAGCAAAGGAAACTGCAGAGTATGACCTTTATGACCTAGCTCCCCTTTCAGAAGCTCCAAGGAACACTGAACACCATACTCTACTTTAAAGTGGGAACAGGCTATGGATACTTGACATGGAGTTCTGAAAATAAGACATCTTGGCACATAAGGAGCCAGAGCAGATGTGAAGAGGGTCCTCCCAACACCAGATAGCTACCTCTGCCGAAAGCTTACTGGGGCTTCTACACTTCTACTTAGTTCCT
>NW_022196905.1:11307606-11308361 GCF_008632895.1 Mastomys coucha
TCTCTGCATAGCCCTGGCTGTCCTGGAACTCAGAAATCCGCCTGCCTCTGCCTCTGCCTCCCAAGTGCTGGGAATAAAGACGTGAGCCACCACTGCTGGCACACTTCTACTTAGGAAGAGCTGGGTCTAGACCAGTTCAACACAATGAGCTTCTGTACATGATCCAGAGCTCCTGAGTCAGAAAGGGGACAGAGGTAGGATCTGTCCAAAGCCATATTTATTCCAGTTCTTTCATGGTGGCCTCCCTCTTGATTTTGGTGGTCCCGAGCTAAAGGAGGCAGCTTACGTCTGTAATTCTAGCGCGTGAAAAGTGGAGACGAGCCAGGCAGTGGTAGCACATGCCTTTAATCCCAGCACTTGGGGGGCAGAGGCAGGCGGATTTCTGACTTCGACGCCAGCCTGGTCGACAAAATTGAGTTCCAGGATGCTCAGGGCTATACAGAGAAACCCTGTCGAGAAAGAAAGAAAGAAAGAAAGAAAGAAAGAAAGGAAGGAAGGAAGGAAGGAAGGAAGGAAGGAAGGAAGGAAGGAAGGAAAAGAAAAAAAGCAGAGACGAGAGGATATGACTTTGAGGTGCCTGGGTTACAGTGAGTTTTAGACCAGCCTGGACTATTTAGAATAAGAACTCTCAGGCTGGGAGGTGGTGGCATATGCCTTTAATCCTAGCATTTGGGAGGCAGAGACAGAAGGATTTCTGAGTTCAAGGCTAGCCTGGTCTACAGAGTGAGTTCCAGGATAGCCAGGGCTACACAGAG
>NW_022196905.1:11308633-11330535 GCF_008632895.1 Mastomys coucha
AAAAAAAAAAAAAAAAAAAGAAAAGAAAAAATCTTTTTGTATACAAGAAGAAAGTGAATTATCATTAAATGTTTATGTAGGTGAAATTATTTTTTAATGAAGAAAACATTAACTTCCATCAGCATGTTTACAGAAAGCCTACTGATACGCATTGTCAGGCCTTGGATAGAAGAGTCAATAAATTCTTCAGACATCATGGGCAAAGTTTCCCTGTGCACCTGCAGTCCCTATGGAACACAAATGTAAGCCCAGCCAGGATTATCGGAGCCATCAGGACTAGGGGAGAGATCCAGGGCTATGCAACAGCAGAAAGAAATAACAGAATCAACCATGAAGACAGAAAGCAAAGCATCTTATTATCACATGAATCGGGGAAAGGCGACTGACATTTAGCCTGGCACGTTTCTATGCATTTATGAATGGATCTGCTGGGAATATAACTATGAACAATGTAACCAGATCTGAAAAGAATTACTACTGCAAAGGCTGAGAGAATGAGCCACTGCCATACATTTCAGAAGCTGCCAGTGTCTGTTGTAATATCTTCAATCAGAAGTACTTAATACAGCCAAGTGTGCCAGTGCACATCTGTAACCCCAGCACTCAGGAGTCAGAGGCAGCTAGATCTCTGTGAATTCAAGGCCAGCCTGGTCTACATAATGTTCTAGGCTAGCCAGGACTACTTAGTGAGACTTTGTCTAAAATATAAAGCAAAAGTACTAAAAGCTAAGAAGAAGTCAAGCTGATTCTTTACCTCCACCTACTAAGCACAAATAAAGAAAGCTGTGTTTTCAGTCGGCTACTTTGACTTAGCATACGTAAGCACACTTTGATAGTCACGTGTACAAAAGACTACACGTTGTTAATAAAGATAATCTAAGAAAGGGAACCTAAGTGCAGTTGTGATGGTGCAGGCCTTTAATCCCAGCGGAGGCATTTGGATCTCTGTGAGTTCAGGGCCAGCCTTGTCTACAGAGTGAGTTCCAAGCCAGCCAGAGCTAAAACAGAGAAGAAACCCTGTCTCAAAAGACAAACAGATAAACAAAACAAAGAAAGAAAAGAAAGGGAACTGAGTAGTAATAAAACAGCTGCCTTTTAAGTGGGTGGGCTCTTGTGCCAGTCAGTATCAAGTCTTTTATTAAACCTAGCCTATTTGCTTTCCATGACCTGAGATACCTGTCAGGCCATTTAAGTACAAGCCTACGCAGGGCAAACATGCAGAAAATACACCTTGTCTCCACCCACACGCATGCAAACCACAATGAAATGCAGCAGGCCAAACACAAACCCAAAGCACAATGGGTTGCTCAGAGACAATTTAGAAATACCCTAAACTCGCCAAATGCCATCATAGTTAATATTACCGTGTTAGACCACAGGAACAGAACAGCACGGGGGTGGGGCAGGCTTGAGGATGATGGGGGGAGGGAATGTCTAATGAACAGAGCACATTACATATGTGGGCATGAGAGTGTAAAAGAATAAATCAAAAACACATACAGTCTGCCACACAGGGCACTGTGTGCATCCATGGAAAATGTGATCAGAAGCTCTAAAAAGAGCCCCCACATGGCCCAGGTCTTACTTTTAAGGTCTAACTTCCTTCAGAGACAATGAGCCAAAACAAACAAGCACACATATCAAAACTTCCTGCTTGCTCTGCCTCCATTAGCTGGGGATCTGCTGTTTGTGTGTGTTTGTGTGCAGCCAGTCATGTCGGACCTCTGCCAGTACTGGGGTTCATCAGCACAGCTGTCTCCAGCATCAAGTGAGAATACTCCACCGGAACCCTGCAGCTACTGCAAATTATTAATATTGTGATTTCTACAGACTCCTCGCAGGGGTGGAAACACAGACCCATCTTACTAAGAGGTACTTCCAAGCTGGAAATGTGCTGATCCAGTGACACAATGCCACAGTACAAGCTCTGGGATACAGAGACAGAAAGAATCAATGCTGGAGCTCAAGAGCTCCAGGCCAGCCTCGGCAACACAGTGAGACTCCCTAAGCCCCATCTCTAAAACATAACCAATCAAACAACAGTCAACTTCTGCTTCCCAATTCTAACCTCAACAACTACAGTCAGAATGGTCCTGAGTTACCCATGACAGAGTACCACTCTCTGACAGTTCTATAATCAATTTCACAAAACTGAGCCTTGTGTGCACACTCAGAACAGCTAAGTTGCTCAGAGGATGGCTAACTACAGCCTAGGCTGAACAAGTGCTACAATTATATACACGTATGCGCTCGTGTACACACACTGCCAACGGGGTGTTGATCTCCCCTTAGTTTTTATCTATATCACCTGCATGGATGGATGGACGATGGATGGATGGATGGATGGATGGATGGATGGATGATGGATGGATGGATACCACATGAGTCCTGGTGCTCACAGAAACCAAAAAAGCATATTCAGATTTCCTGGTACCAGAGTTACATACAGTTAGTTGTAAGCTGTCCTGTGGGAACTGAGCCTGGGTCTTCTACAAAAACAGCTCTTACTGGCTGATCCACCTCTTCAGTCCCTGGGTCTTTTCATTTGCTGCTATGAATGCCAAGCTACCTGACCCACAAACTTCTGGAGATTCCTCTATGTAGCCCTGCTACCTGACAATAGAAGCACCAAGATTCCCAATGCATACAACTGTGTCCAGCTTTATATGGACTCCGGAGAGTCTAACTCGGGCCCTTGCATGCTTTCACCTGCTGAGCCATCTCCCCGGCCCCCAAACAGCATTTCGAAATAATAATATCTATTACTTTCTTCAGTACACATTTATTAAGCAAATACAATGTCCTCAATGGTATTGGGCCAACAGCAGAAAACTATGCAATGGAATTACTAAGCAATAACCCTGAATCCAAGAAGTCCATAGTCTGATACAGAATCTAGCCTGGGAGACGCAGCTTCGTGGTCAGAACTGTCTGGAAGAATAAAAGGAAAAAAAAGATTACAGCCACTGGAGGTGGAGCAGGGGAGGATAAGGACAGCCTCGCAAAAGGATGGCTCAGAGAGCCTGGAAGGATGAGTAGCCATCACCTATGGATGGGAAGTAAAACAGAATCCCAGAATGAGGAGAAACAGTCACAGTAACCTAACACTCTTAAGTTCAAGGCCACCCTCGGCAACACAGGAACTTCATGGTTAGCCACAAAAACAAACACACAAAAACAGCAGGCATAAGAAAGTTGTTAGGGCAAAATAGGTGTAGGTTTTCCTGCTGCTTTCCTGACAGGTTTTACTGGTTAAGGCAGCAGGAAAGCGGATGAGATTTGCTGTAGCCACAAAAGGCGGCAGCATCTTCTACGGAACGGACCAAGATTCCAGCTCTGCGTGGTCCACTGATATTTCCAATGTCAAGGGTTTTCTACCTGTAAAGACTGCCTGGCACAGAGACTCAGCCAGCACTACATAGCAAAAGCCATTTCAAAAAATAAAAACAAAGGATCCTGCTTACACAGAATAGAAACACTGATTTTTAAAGGCCAATGCAAGACAGGTTGTGGTGGTAACTTGCCTATATTCCCAGCACCAGGGAGGCAGAGGCTGGAGGATCACAGAAAGCTCATGGGTAGTAGCCCTATCTACATTAAGGGCCAGGTGAGCCAGGGCTACACAGTGAGACTCAAACAAACAAATGCATGCTAATTCAGTCAGCTGGGCTTGGTTGTACATATCTGTATATGATCTCTAATACTCAGGGGGCGGAGACAGGAGGACTTAAAAGTTCAAATCAACCTGCCTGGACTAACTCAGAGTCAGTTCAAATCTAAACAGAACAATTAGTAGGACTCTGTCTCAAAATTTAAGAATTTTTGAAATTTAAAAAAAAAAAAAAAAGCTGAGTCTGGAAAGATGGCTCAATGATGAAGAGCATTTGCTGCTCATCCAAGACTGAGGCTTGTATCCAGCATTCACATTAGGGCTCACACCTGTCTATAACTCCAAACCTACAGGACTTCACAAGCACTACGCTCACATGCACAAATGCACACCCAAACTAACAGTACATAGAAAACAATTTTTTTCTGATCAGATGTGGCATTATACAAATGTAATAATTTGTATTACACCCCAGCACTTAGAAGGTAGAGGCAGGAATATCAGGGAGACGTTCAAAGCCAGTCTTGGCTACACATGGAGTCTGAGGCTAGCCTGAGCTCGTGGCACCCTGTCTCAAGAAAACAAAACTCAGCCGGGCAGTGGTGGCACACACCTTTAATCCCAGCACTTGGGAGGCAGAGGCAGGTGGACTTCTGAGTTTGAGGCCAGCCTGGTCTACAGAGTGAGTTCCAGGACAGCCAGGGATACACAGAGGAAACCCTGTCTCGAAAAACCAAAAAAAAAAAAAGAAAGAAAGAAAGAAAAAAGAAAAAAAGAAAGCAAAACTCGGGGCCCTGTTGGGGAGAGTGGATGGCACACCAGGTAAGAACTTACATGCAAACCTGATGATCTGAGTTTGGTTCCCAGAATCCACATAAAGGAGAAAAGAGAGTACCCACTCCACAAAGTTGTCCTCTGACCTCCACAGGAGTAACATGGTACACGTGTACACACACCCACACACCATACACACTGAACACATACACAAATATTAAACCTTTAAAAAAACAAAATGTCATATGGCTCAGCATTGCCTGTATTGGGTTTAATGTCCTGTACTTGTTTCACCTTAATAAGTCTAACACTCTAGTAATATTACCTTTGAACCTCCTTCCATAATCTTGGGGAGAAGTGCAGAATTCTCACCCAAGTCTAACACTCCAGTATATTACTTTGAGCTTCCATCCATAATCTTGGGGGGAATACAGAATCCTCATCCCCAAGTTTGTTTAACTTCACTTTAATTTGCTATGCTCCTCACAGCTCATGAAAATGAAGAAAACCATGGCAACAAAAGACTGTCACCAATTTAGTACAATCAGGGACCAAGGAATGACTCACAGGAACAACCAGGAGGCAAGGAGGGCTACAGCCATAGTGAAAAGTGCCCACCTAGCTGCATGAGACCAGGTTCATTAAGGCTGGCCACCACCGTTCAGATACTAGCTAGGAGCAAAGGGTTCTTCCTAGGGCTGTTGAGTGAATTCTCCACTTTGGAGAGTAAAGGGGTAGTCTAGGACAAACTGCTTAAACTCTCCTCAGATTCCCCAAAATGGAGATAACACGGTTGAATCCTACATATTGCATTGCTACAGGAATCCCATGAAGACACTCCAGAGGCCAGTGTGAGGAAGCATACTTGTCATTCCAGCACTCAGGAACCTGAGACAGGAGGATCCCCAACGTTAGAGTCCAGCCTGGACTACACAAAAAGTCCCAAGCTAGCCAAGGCCCTATCTAAACAAGAACAAAAAATATAACCCCCAGAAAGCCAATTCAACAGTGGTGAAGACACCAGACTCTTCTAACCCTCTGAAACTAGAACCTATCTCTAAGACCTACTATCTCAACAGAATTCTTTACTTTTGGAGTCAGGGTCTTATTCTTAGCCCAACCTGGGCTCAAACTCATGACAATTCTCCTGCTTCAGTCTCCAGCTCCTGGGATAACAGGTGTGAGCCACCAACTTCAGCTTCTACAAGCCTTCTGATTGTAGTCAAACTCTGATCGCTCTCCCCAAGGCTGGAATGAGGAAGTATTCACTCAAGGTGGTGTCCTCACCTGGAATCCTTTGTCTAGACTAGCAAAGGGGGGAAGACACAAGGCTGACCAGCCACTGGAAAACAGCACAAGCCAGACCTGCACTCCCAGTGGAAGGAGCCAGGAACCTAATGCACACTGGGCAAAGCTCTCCAACAACCCCCAACAGCACAGGTACTGTTCACTGCCCCCAAGCTACTCCGAAGTGCAAGTACAGACAGGGACCCAGAAAAAGAACTGTTTATTGGCCAAGTTCCAAAAGGGGAAGGCCTAGCAGGTATTCCTTTCCCTCCATATTTCCACATTAAGCTCCCAACTTTCTCCCCCCACTTTATGATTTCAATGACAGGTATAGTAAGGCAAAATAAAATGTCTAAAACAGCCCAAAGCAAGCTGTGAGACTCGCACAGCAGGTGGGAACCTCTCCAGGGACAGGTGTCTTGACAGATTAGGGTTATGGCAGTCAAAGTTCCCTGGGGACACACTGAAGGAAATTCCCTTTGCAGAACATCAGCTTCCTTCCACCCAGCCTGACAATGAACGCCACAGGATAAAAGGCCATTTAAAAACAAACGAGGGCTGGGCTGCAGCTCAGTAAAGGAGCTCATGCTTGTCTGGATGTGCTAGGCCCTGGGTTCGAACTCCAGCACCGAAAACAAAGGGGAAAATGAGAGATTTCTTACAGTGGTAATCAGGATTTTGCCACCTGCTACAAGAGCTCTTTAAGCCTCCCGGTGGCCCAGTCCTGAGTCACTTCCCCTCTCTGCACTCTAGAGCGTTAATGCTCACGGGGTGGGGGGGTGGGGGGGCGCGGGCGCGGTGGACACACAAAAGCAAAAGACCCAGGGTTTGGGAGCTAGTCTCCAGTCACTCCGGCTCCACCGCTCCAGGTCCCCCTCCCCTCAGCATCCCCTAGACTGCAGACCCATTCTGGAGTCCAAGCAGGCGCCGCAGCTACCTTAGCTAATGGCAGCACTGAATGAAAGGAGCCGAGGCAGGCTCAGGATTTATGAATGTGCAGGGGAGGAGGGATATCATGTGACAATAAAGGAGAACGTCTTATTCACAAAAAAAAAAAAAAAAAAAAAAAAAAAAAAAAAAAAAAAAAAAAAGGTGGTAGCAGTCTCAGAGCCGGGAACGGCTAGGACCCCTGGCTAAGTACCCGCCGGGGGCAGAGCGGCAGCCCCGCCCCCAGCGCCCCGAGAGGGAAACGCCTCGAACACTGGAGAGGAGATCCAAGCCTCCGTGCGACTAAGGCGGGAAGCAGCTGCCACTTGACCCAGAGTCGGTGACAAGCCCGGGTCTCCCCGAGGGGCGAGCATAAGCACCTCTGACTAAGCACCGAGAGCTTTGTTCCCCTCGGGCCTGCGGGCCGGGCACACGCACGGGCACGCGCCCTCCCTCACATACATGCTAGGGAACGCGCTTCCCCGCACTCTCTCCCGCCCTCGCTGCACACGCTTCGGATCCGCCCCCAGAGCTGCCCCGACACCGCGGGGCGCGTGTGCCGGCCCACACGCGCGTGCACACACTCACGCGCGCCGGGACTCGGCAGGCTGCTCCCGCGCTCTGGCCGCTGCGCGGACCCGGGCGCACGGACCCTGTGCGGAGCCCGACCGGCCCTCCCCCAACTCCTCCGTGTTTTTATGAATGAAAATGTGGTATGCAAATGAGAGCGATTCAAGAAAACGAAATGGCGGAGCCCCGGCCCCAGAGGGCTACGGAGAGGGCTGTGGGGAGGGCAGCGGTGCCAGGCGTCACAAAGTCAACCATGCATACAGACCCATCGACCCCGGGATGCCCCGCATGGAGGGCGTCAGAGCTTCCGCTCCCGCAGCCCGAGGACCGCCCCGAGGTCATTTGCGCGCCCTTGGCCCGAGCTGCGACCTGGACTTGCAGACCCCAGGCGGTTTCTGCCGCCTCCCCCAGCCAAGCCGAGAGCCTCGCGCATAGCCCCGACAGCTCAGCCAGCGGCTGCACCCCAGGCCAAGTTCCCCCGACGAGTCCCCTCCTGCGTCCTTGGCGGCGGCCCCCACACCGCTCCGCCGGGTACCCACGTCCCACCCGCGGCGAACTTACTCGTCCGGGTGTGTTTCTTCGGTCATTTTCTTGTTCACCTAGACGCCTGTCCCGCGGCGTGCAGCCTGGCTCCCTTCATCTTCCTGTGCGCTCGCCCCCCTTCTTCACATCTCCGACATCTCCTGATTTGGTGGTGGAGGGGGGGGAAGCTAGAGATGAAGGGGGCGCAGAGGCAGGCGGGGAAATGCAGAGCCTCGAGATCAGGGCGAGGTCTGGGAAGGGGCGCACCGGACAGCGAACGCCGTGGGCCGGCCGGGCGCGGCCCCCGGGCTCCAAGCCGGTGCAGGGGCGAGATTTGGGAAGGGGACCCGGAGGGGAGAGCGGCAGAAAAACAAGCACGCTCGGGGCGGCGGGCGGGCAGCCGGCTGCGCTGGGGCCGGGCCGGGGTCGCCCCCGGGGGCCGGGCCAATCAGGGTTCCGGGTAGAGCTCCGCAGCCGGGGGAGGTGCGCCTGGGAGGCGGTGCAGGGCGCCCCGTCCGAGCCCCATCTCGCCACTCCACCGATTTACTCCATATTGGATTCTCAGCGCCGCCAACAGGAGGAGGAAGTAGGGCGGAAGCGATGACGTCTTCCCAGCGGCCAGAGGTGGTGGAGTGCAAAAAGCTTCCTACTTGCGACCAAAATAAAAAAGAGAGAGAGAGGAAAAAACACACTCACAAAACACTTTGTCCCGCCTACTGAGCGTGCCCTTCTACTCCTCCTCCTGCAAGCTTCCAGTCCGGGAGGATCCTCGGAACGGCATGGTTGGTACTGCGTTTGTCAGGCTCCGAATCCTTGTCTCCAGGGCTCCGGGTTTTAGGAAGCCCAAGAGGGAGGAGGCGGGAGCCGAAGACAAGAGCACATCTGGCTCCCGTTTTGTCCCCTCCCTCCTGCCAAACCTTTGGATTAAAAATCTAGGGGGGAGGTGGCGGAGGGCGGAGATGGGGAGGAGTTTAGATGCAGCCAGAGAGTTTGGGTTTGGAGTAACACTGCAGGGTGGGGGTTGGGGCAGTGCAGGTGGCCTCCGCTAGCCTCCACATCCCAACTCTGATAGAAACCATGAAAAGACAGGGATTTGGGCTTGCCAGTTTCCTGTATAACAGAGAAGATTCAGTTTCATGAGAATCTTGCGATCTTTTTTGTCCACAGAGAGCAAGTGTTTTTCTAGCCTGTATCTCAAGGTGGCTTCAAACAACTTGCTGTGTAGCCGAGGCTGCCCTCGAACTCTTGATCCTCTTGCCTCAGCCTTCCAAGTGAAGGGATTACTGTCATGCAACACCATACCTACCTAGAGCAGGCGTTTTTTAAAAATAAAATGTACACAGAAAACAAAAGGCAAACAGCCACAAAACTTTTGCATTGCAGGTAGAAATGAAGTTTAAAGGTAACACCAAAGTAAATTATCCAGTCGGTGAATAATGTTTCTTGTCTCCAGCTCTTAGACTCTCTTAGACCATCGTTTACTGGGCCACAGATTACTGCCTTTGCTGGGCTTTGGCCAAAGAGAGACCCAGGAACTCCTCACTACTCCACCCCCGGCCCGTCTTTTCTTTCCTTTTCCTTTCTCTTCTCTTCTTTGTTTCTTTCTTGCTCTTTTTTTTGAATGTGCGGGGGCAGAAGGGGGATGCATCCATGCATGTCAGCACCATGCGTGGGCGGAGAGGAGAAGCTGTTGGATCTCCTGGAACTGTTTGGTAGCCTTGTGGGTCCTAGGAATTAAATCACATTCCTCTGGAAGATCTTAACTGCTGAGCCATCTCTTCACACCTCTCTTTAAACTATTTTTCCTATGGCCTAGGACCTGCCTGAGGTTTTCTGAGAGGACCCATGCACCATCTAGACAATGAACGGGATTCCACCCAGGACTCAGCTTGTGGATTTGCCTGGAATCTGAATTTGTGGTATTAAAATCCGTTACAATATTTGAAGGGGACACAATGTTTTCACTTGACACTGGATGCCACTAATTACAGTCAGTGGGTATTTCCTGAGGTCTTGCCAGGGAACAAGGGACATAATACCTGTCCCTTTTCTGCTCCTCAAGACTAATAGACATTTCTGCCCTCCTGAATATGCCATTAGAGACATTCCACTTAGATTTTAAATAGCTATGAACCAAACTAGGGAATGAAATCTTTGCTTCAAAAATAGAAAACTGGGGTTGGCAAGATGGCTCAGCAGGTAAGAGCACTGACTGCTCTTCCGAAGGTCCTGAGTTCAGATCCCAGCAACCACATGGTGGCTCACAATCACCCATAATGAGATCTGGTGCCCTCTTCTGGTGCGTCTGAAGACAGCTACAGTGTATTTTACTCCTGAGCAAGCGAAGAGGCTGGATGGAGCAGGCCAGTCCTGGGTTCAATTCCCAACAGCCACATGATGGCTCACGGCCATCTGTACAGCTACAGTGTGTACTCATACATATAAAATAAAATAAATAAATCTTCAAAATAAGAAAATTGCTCTACAGAGGCTGAGGTAGGAGGACTGATAGTAGTTCAAGTCCAGCCTGAACTACAAAGAGAATCCTAGGCTAGACAGAGCTAGTAAGCAAGATCCAGTCTCAAACAAAACCACATAAAAAAAAAAAAAGAAAAGAAAAACAGCAGGCATGGTGGATCGTGTCCATAATTCTAGCATTCTAGAAGCAAAAAGGTAGGTGGATCTCTATGAGTTTGAGGCTAGTCTGGCCTATATAATGAGTTCCAGGCCAACCAGACTCCATGGTTAAGACCCTGAATCAAAGTAGTGGTAGTGGTAATGGTAATAATAATGATAATGATAATAATCAGCAACAACTAAAACAAAACCCATACACAAAACAAAAATAGATCTCTTAGAGGTCTATGCATATTGAGAGTTCCACGGGGACTTGAAAAATAAGAGTTTCGCCTTTGAGTCAGGTAGAAACTAGTGGTTTCATGCTTTCCACAACCATGATCTTTGTGGACACAGATTGAGGTTCAACACTGGATTCTGAGTGCTGGTGACAAGTAGTGGTGAAGACACCAGACCTCGGGACCTGCATTGGCTTTCTCATAGAAGACCTGACAGTGGGGTGTCTATTAATTCTTCAACTTTTACAGAATAAACAAAGCAAACCTTGATTTTCTTCATTTTTTTGTTTGGCTTTGGTGTTTTGTTTTGTTTTTTGGTTGGTTGTTTTGTGGCTTGGGGGCATTTTTGGTTTGTTTTGGGGGGCTGTTCTTGTTTGTTTTGAGGCCATGAAGAATATGAGACATGCTGGGTTTGGTGGTAGACAGCATTAATCTTGGCAGTCTGAAGGTGGATCTCTTGAGTTCAAAGCTGTATTAGTCTACAGAAGGAGTTCCAGGACAGCTAGGGCTAAAAGGTGAGACCTTGGCTTTAAAAAAAAAAAAGTCTGGGGTTTGGGGGTGCTGTAGAGTTGCTTAGTGGTTAAGAGCACTGGTTGTTCTTTCAAAGGGCCCAGGTATGATTTGCAGCACCCATATGTGTATTCACAACCTTCTATTAACTCTAGTTCCAAAGATCTGACATCCTCTTCTAGCCTCCAAGGGCACAAGGTACCCAAGTATTGCATACATAGTTATACATATAGGTAAAAATATCCATACACATAAAAGGAAATAAAAAGAAAACAAAAAACAGAGACATTCAGAGCTAGGGGAATAGGTTAATATGATACTTGCTTGCCATTCAAGGACCTATGTACCTTCTTTAGCACCCACAATTGACAGCCTGAAATTATAATCCCATTGCTGGAGAGATGGAGACAGGCAAATTCCATAGGGCTTACTAGTCACTTCTGTGGCCTGACAAGTTTCAGATTGAAAAGCAAGGTGGATGGCCCCCAAAGAACAATAACGAAAATGTACCCTCCATCCCTGTGTCTTATGAACTGCTTGGATCACACTGATCTATTTCTAGAGTTTGTTGTAATGTCTCAGCATCTACTTGTTTTGATTTGTACCATGGTGTCTTATTTTTCTTATTCTGTTACTCCCACAAACTATAATAAAAATGTTCTTTCTCAAAAAAAATCGGGGCCATTTGAAAATAAGTATTAGTTTGTCCTGATTTTAGATTTTAATTCAGAAGCATTATCATCATCCATCTGAAAATACTAGGTAGGCATGGTAGCATCGCCCGTATTCCCAGTACCTGAGAGACTGAGGCAAAATAATCAGTCAGTTGGAGTACACAGTTCCAGGCTAGTGTGGGCTAGAGTGAGACCCTGCCTAAAAAACAAAACGACAACAAAACCCAGATGCAAGTGTATGGTGGCACCATCTTTTATCCCAGGAGGCTGGAGGGTCAGGAGTTCAAGGTCATTGAGTTCCAGGCCAGCTTGAACTACTTGAGACTCGGTCTTTTAAAATAAAGTGTTTACTCAGTAAGATCTTAAAACTTCAAAAGTACTATCGATCTGCTCACAACTTCACGGAAACCCAACACAACTGCCTGCCTCTGAACTCCACAGGCTGGGCAATGGAGGCCCCATAGCTCTTCCTTTCCCGGGGGAAGGCTGCGGGGGTTGGGGGGGTGCTGCAGGAAAGCCCGGAGCGCCCCTCGGCGGCCGGAGGATCAGCAGGCTCTGCAGCGAGGCAGGTCCTGCTTTTCGAGCCGGCGGCCCGGTGGGGCGCAGTGCGGAACCGGTGCTTAGGCCTCCCCTGCAGCCTGCTCTCCCCGCCCTGGCCAGGCTGCGGGCTGCGGGCTGCGCATGGGATCGCAGGCCGGGAGCCGCGGCCCCGGCGCTGTCCTCGCCTCACCCCATTCTGCCCCTTCAGTATTTCTCAATGACCGGCGCTCGAGGACACTTCCGAAGCGGGGGAGGGGTGCCACTCGCGCGCGGGTTTATCAGTTCCTTCCGGCCGCGCCCCGGCCGCTGCAGCGCCTGCATCACTACGCTCGGGCGAGCAGCCTCGGGTACCGGCTGTGCCAAGGGAGCCCAGGACAGTGCAGATGTAGTGAGAGGCGCCGCGGCCCTGCAGGGTGAATGGCTCGGGCCCATTGCACAATCTCCGGTATAATTAGCCAAGGGCGGCGGCGGTGCAGGGCTCGTCCCCCGGGCAGCATACTTCAGGATCATTTTCCCTTTCGGTTGCGTAGCCGGGATTTTATTAAACAGACGAAAGGCCCCCGCCCCGCCTCCCTTCACGCTGGTGCAAGTATTATGAATGAAACGCCAACCCCGCTGCTGCTGAGGTCGCCACTTGAGGTAGGAGGGTGGCTCGACCGTGCTCAGCAGCTCACCAAAGGCTTGGGTATGCCTTTGCTCCGGAGAGTCAGAATTCAGGAAATAATCGACAGAGCGGAGAAGGAAGCATTCTTTGTATAAAAATGTAACCGCCAGGGTTTGCCCCAAGTTTCAGTTTACAACTGTACAAGCCTCAGCCAATTTAAGAATGGGTTATGCAAAGGGTCTTTTCGTCTGTGGCTGCTCACCTAGCTGGCTGCAGCTGGGTGCGGAAGAGCTGTTTCTGGCAAGTTACTAGCCAATTCTAGCCCTACCCCCACCTACTCTAGGAAAGATGGGGAAGGCTGACCTTGGGGTGCACTCCTGAACTCCTTAACAGGAGGCAAGAGGATTGCGAATTGCATCTTGTCAGAGTCAGAGACAGAGAGGGGCCCTCCCCTAACTGTTGCAGAGGATCAGAATTTCTGAGTCAGGCTGGGTGGGGTCCAGTTAGTAGAGTGCATTATAGCATTTATTGTGCATGAAGCCCTAGGTTCGACTCTGCAGCCCCTCATTAATCCGGCCTGTAACCTTAAGGTCATTCTTACCTACACCGTTCGAGAGAAAACCTTAAGTTCTTAAGGTTTTCACAGAGGAAACGAAACAAACCAAATGAATAAAGACTAATTAATTCAAAAACTGCAGTAACTGAAGCTGGAACCATGTCCATAGTTGAATGAATTTTAAATCTTGCTTTTTGTGTATTTAACAAGCATGTGAAGGAAACCCTTGCCACCGCCACCTTCCCCCTCCCCTACCCATCCCCTTCCCTGTTTTAGCAGTCTCTATGTAGCCCTGGTTGGCCTGCAAGTCAGTCAGCCTGCTTCTGCCTCCTGAGTGCTATGCTTTAAGGCATGGACCACCACATAGGCCTAGAAAAATTTCATTCTCCTAAAGTTTAGAACCTAATTTCTTTCTCTCCCCCGCCCCCCCCCCCCCGTTGTTGTTTGGTTAGTTTTATTTGTTTGTTTTGGTTTTGGTTTTTGTTTGTTTTTGGTTTTTCGAGACAGGGTTTCTCCGTGTAGCCCTGGCTGTCCTGGAACTCACTCTATAGACCAGGCTGGCCTCGAACTCAGAAATCCTCCTGCCTCTGCCCCCAAGTGCTGGGATTAAAGGCGTGCACCTCCCGGCGTTTGGTTGGTTTTTGTTTTCGAGACAGGATTTCTCTGTGTAGCCCTGGCAGTCCTAGAACTTTACTTGGTAAACTAGACACACCTTGAATTCAGAGATCTGCCTGCCTCTGCCTCATGAATGCTGGAATTGCACGCATACACCACCACTTCTGGGCTCAACTAGATTTCTTTTTTGCAGATATGAACTGGTATATTTGTGAAGACTGAACTGAGGTCTAGCTGCTAGGCCAGCATTCTACCACCAAGAAATGTCTCTAGTTTCTCCTCCACATATCATAACTTAAACAAAAGAAAGAAAGAAACCGAGGAGCTTGCTTTGTAGAGCTGGCTAGTCTGACTCTCACCACCCTTCTCTCAGCCTCCGGAGTAACTGGGCTATGGCTGTTTACCATCACTCCCAGCTTCTTTCACACGTGGGTTTTTAGTGGGTGGAAGGCAAGGCAATCATTTTTCATATCTACTTAAGGTCAAGGTATTCTATGAAGCCACAGAGATACCAAGGCACATGAACCCAGGTTCCTGCCTTCTGGGGTTTGTGTTGTGTGTATCAGGCATCTAAAGAACAGGTTAGGATTTGTGGGCAATGGCTGGAGGTGTCTGTGTGAGTAGGGTAAGCACTAGAGTAAGCTGAGGTCAGGGCCTGGGAGGTTTGAGTCAAATCTTGGCGGATAGTGTGATGGCAGGATTGTGGATAGATAACCGGAAGAGAAGGTAAAGAGAGAGTGAGTCAGATGAACATAAAGGTTCTGAAGTGCACGAAGGGGTTAGAGACAGGGACCAGGACAGAAACTGGCCAGGGCAGCCACAAGGTCCCAGCTAAAGGGTGTTTGTTTTTTATTTTGAAGTCATGAACTTTCCTTAGCCAAGTCACAACTAATCTTTGTTCAGTCCCAAATCCTTGCCAGGTCGATTTTAGTTATGCAAATGTAGGGCAAGTGGCACCCATTGTTCTGGGATTAGTGAATAAAGCCAAAGTCGCACACTGACGGCTCTTGGGAGGGATCAGAGGACTCTCAGACAAGGTTGGTTTTGACTGTCTTTCTTCTTTTTTTTTTTCTAAGTAAAACTGAACCTAAAACCAGAATGTTTTATATAAAACTTGAGATCATTGGTTCCTCCTAGGGGGGGAAAAATAGGAAGAAAGGCTTTGGCAACCCTGAGTGCCAAGGTCCAGTTGGTAAAACTTGTTGAGTAGAAGCTGCTCTATCTGGCGGCCCCAGGAGGCATTTGAGCTGGTGGCCCTTGGAATAAAAGGACATTTTGTGACTAGATCCAAACTCCCATTCCTGACTCCAGCTAGCTAGAAATTGTTACTGAGCAAAGCAGTTTGCATGGAAGGAAAGACACTGATCACCAACCCCCTTCCCAGAAGGCTGCATTATGGGTGGGCAGGCCTCGCAGGGTACATTCAGGCAGGCCTGGTCACAGCTCAGTGACAAAGAACAGTGAGGCTCCTAAAATAACAGCTAATGCCTATCCCAGTTCAGGCTCTGTTTCTAAGATAACCTGGCTGTCTGCCACTCCGTAGGGGGTTCATTGAGGAGCTGAAAAAAGTCACCAATTGGATCCTGCTGGTAACCTAACATTTTCAGAGCAGGGAGCACAGGTCTCAAGAGTTTACAATTCTAATAGATTTGATTACTCCTAGCACAGTATGTGGTTTGAAGTGAAAGAAGTCAAAACTAGTTAGACCTTTTCTTCCAAGACCAAAAATACCAACACATGACAAAGTACAGTGGCAGAGACCTGGAGACAGATGAATTCCCAAGTGAAAGTACCTTAGCTTGCCTTTGTGATCTGTGAGCTACAGGACTGAGGAGGAGGTCGTCTGGGATGACTCCTGATTTCTTACTTGTGCCTCTTGGTCCTCCTAACAAGATCAGGATAATCACTAAGGATGAGGGAGGCTTGTGCCGCTTGAGGACTAGCAGCATAATAAGCGATTGCTACTACCAAGCTGGAACACACAGTAGGCCAGGACAGAGGGAAGCAGAAGTCAGAGATGGAGGTGGGGCATAGTTCATGGGGTACGAGGAAACACATGAAGTCAGTCCTGCCCTGTGCCTAGGGTGAGCCTGATTTTCAGGATGTAATAGCCTTTGGCGTGAGTTAAGTTAGGTTGAACCTTTGTCACTAATAGCCAAAAAAGTTTGAAAGCAGAACATCATTCTTTGAATCATGAAGAGGAAAAGAAAGTAAGGCATGGAATATTATTTACTACTACTATTAATGCTATTTTGGTTTCTCACCATTTATTTGTAAAAAATATTCTACATTCACAGTTTTATCTTTCTTTTCTTTCTTTTTTGTTTGTTTGTTTGAGTTTTTTCGAGACAGGGTTTCTCTTTATAACCCAGGCTGTCCTGGAACTCACTCTGTAGACAAGGCTGGCCTTGTTTTATTGTTTGTTTGTTTTTTTTGTTTTTTCGAGACAGGGTTTTTCTGTGTAGCCCTGGCTATCCTGGAACTCACTCTGTAGACCAGGCTGACCTCGAACTCAGAAATCTGCCTGCCTCTGCCTCCCAAATACTGGAATTAAAAGTGTGCGCCACCACTGCCCGGCTTTATTTTTCTTTTAATATTTATCTTCTTTTTATTTATCTATTTATTTATGAGAAAAGATATGACTGCATATCTTTGGCTCACCTGAAACTCGCTATATAGACCAGACTGACAGACCTCCTCCAACTCACAGAGATCTGCCTACCCCTCCAGGATCAAAGGCATGTGTCATCAGGCCTAGCTATTTATTTATCTTTAGTTATTTATTGTTAACTAATTAAATCTGGCTCATGGGCCAGAGAAGACCCTCAGAGAAGATTCTGATTGCTTTTAATTTTTTCTAAATAAAGCTAAGTTAGTTAGTTTGTTGGAGAGAGGGTTTCTCTGTGTAGTCTTGGCTGTTCTGGAACTTACCCTGTAGACCAGGCTAGCCTCAGACTCAGAGATCCACCTGACTAATAGGCATGAGCCACCATAGCTAGGTCTAAAATTAAGGTTTTCTTTTAGGGTATTTTATAGAAAACTCTTTTCTATAAAATAAATAAAGTAGGCTGGGCAGTGGTGGCGCACTCCTTTAATCCCAGCACTTGGGAAGCAGAGGCAGGCAGATTTCAGAGTTCGAGGCCAGCCTGGTCTACAGAGTGAGCTCCAGGGCAGCCTGGGCTATACAGAGAAACCCTGTCCCGAAAAACCAATATATATACATATATGTGTGTGTGTGTATGTATATGTATATATATATATGTATACATATATGTATATATACATATATGTATATATACATACATGTGTGTGTATATATACATATATATTATATAATTTTATATGTATATAAAATATAAAAGACTTGGTTCTTCCTGGAAAAAAAGGAAGGGCTTAGCAACAGTGAATTCCTACTCTGTGTGTGTGTGTGTGTGTGTGTGTGTGTGTGTGTGTGTGTGTGAGAGAGAGAGAAAGGTGCATGTGTGTGAGTTTGGGCACATATGCACACATGTCAGGAGCCTCTACCAGGCCGCAGGAAAATAATAAAGGGGGTGGGAAACCCGAGACCCACCAGAGCTCCGGGTACTCTGGCCAGATGGACAGGGGAGGCTGCCTGCTCTCTCCACATACCACCCTGGTGGGCATCTGGCTGTTGAGAGCCATATCCCAGTCCACAGGGGTGAGGTAGGGGAAGGGGTTGGAGAGGAGAAAGCCCAGGGGTACCTGGGCCTCACGGAGTTCTAGCTCTTGGGCATTACACGACACTGCTGGACACCGTGGAAGAGCTGAGAACAAGGCAGCGGGGTCTCCAGGGTGGCAATAGCCCCGGGCTGAAAGGAGAAAGGGGGCGGGGAGGGCTCCAGCAGGCGTGGGGAGTTCTTGGTCTGATCTCTTGGCTGGAGCTGGGAGACTTTCCAGGAGAGGAAAGCCTAGTCCATTTCCCCAGGGGCAAGTCTAGAAGAAAGGAGGCAATCCATGGTCTTAAGGCATTTATTTTAGAAAGGAGAGCTGGGCGGTGGTGGCGCACTCCTTTAATCCCAACACTTGGGAGGCAGAGGCAGGCTGATTTCTGAGTTCGAGGCCACCCTGGTCTACAGAGTGAGTTCCAGGACAACCAGGGCTACACAGAGAAACCCTGTCTCAAAAAAAAAAAAAAAAAAAAAAAAAAAGGAGAGGAGTGAGGGAGAGGGAGAGGAAGGATAGAAAAGTAGAGGCAGGCCCATGGCCACATGTAGAGAGGGGAAAGGGAAGAGAGGGAACAAGAGGTGAGAATGAAAACCAGAAGCTAAGAGGTTGAGAGAGAGGAGAGAGAGGAGGGGGCAAACAGCCCCTTATATGGTGGGTTGGGCTACCTTTCCGTTCTCAGGGATGGGGCATACCTGGCTGGGTTGGAGTTCAGCCAGAATACCAGGAGCTGGGGCATTGTCTAGCCACAGGATACCAGGGTGAAAGTGGTGTCAGCAGTCTTATGTCTTCAGGGCGTGGCTTTACTGTTCGGTCCCTTGTAGCATCTTCTACTGGGTCTCTGGAAGTAAGTCTTGCTCGACCAAGAACACAGACTGTTTTTCACTGTCCAACACACACACATGTGGAGGTTAGGTAGCATTCAAGAGTCTGCTTTCTCTGGTCAAAAGTTCTTTTAGATGAAGAGCTGGCTTTGTCAGCCAGCATGGATCCTTTGACTCACCCATCCTGTGAAGAGCACCACAGCTAGCACAGACTTTAAACTGGCCATTAAATCTGCCTGTGACCTTGTAAGCTTTGGCCACATTCATCTGATGGAGGCATGGTCCTTGGAAGCACTATTACAGTTGCTTGTAGAGCAATCAGCCTCCTCCACAGAAGTTTCTTTGGTAGGGGTGGGTGGGTGTGGTATGGTAGAAGTAGGGATGTGGTAGGAGAGGTGTTGAGACAGAGTTTCATTAAATAGCCTTGTCTGGTCAACTACTTTGCTACATAGACCAAAGCTGTCTTGGAATTCACAGTGATCCACCTACCTCAGCCTCTTGAGTGCTGGGGTAACAGACATGCACCACCACGAGTGAGACTCCTAAGAGAGATGGTAGGAGGTGGGTTAGCAGTTTCACACAGGTACATCTGACTAGTGCCAAGGATCTGTAGAGACTTGGATACAATGAGACTGAGACAGCACTGAGTTGTCCAGCCTGTTAGTGTGGGGACTCGCATCACCCTCTCATTCCAGCTCCCTGTCTGTCTGTCATGTCTGACTTTTACACCTCGTCCTCACCATCGTCCTCCTTCCAGGAAGACATCAGCAGAGAAAAGGAACAACAGTGACAGAGAATCAGAATCTTAGAACTGAAGGAGGATAAAAGGTCTGTGTTTGTCGGGCAGTGGTGGCGCACTCCTTTAATCCCAGCACTTGGGAGGCAGAAGCAGGTGGATTTTTGAGTTTGAGGCCAGCCTGGTCTACAGGCAGGACTATACAGAGAAACCCTGTCTTGAAAAACTTAAAAAAAAGGGGGGGGGAGGGTCTGTGTTTATGGCATCTGTCCTTTTAACAAAACAAATGACTTTCTGAATTGTCATTGGTATTTGTGTGTGTGTCCATGTATGTGCCTGCCTCTCTCTCTCTCTCTCTCTCTCTCTGTGTGTGTGTGTGTGTGTGTGTGTGTGTGTGTGTTGTTTGAGACAGGTCTCACTATGCAGCCCTAGCTGACCTGGATGGAGCTCACTATGGAGACTAAGGTGGGTTTTAACTCACAAATTCACTTGTCTCTGCCTCTCAAGTGCTGGGAACTAAAGGGGTGTGACACCACACCCAGCCCTCGTTTAGAGACAAGTTTCCAGTAGCCCAGGCTACCCTCCAATCACAGTGATCACTCTCTTATGTAGCTTTCCTTTTGCCGAGATTACAAGCATGCAGCCACACTTTTCACATATCTGCTAGGGATGGAACGCTTGCCCTTTCCTAGGCTCAACATTGCTTCACCAGTGTTTCACCCTCACCCCATCTGAGACGTGACCTGCGCTCTTTTGCACTAAATAAAGATGAGATGAAAACAGTATAGTAAGGCTGGGTTGTATGTAGGTTCACTGCTGCTCTATCACAAGCCTCCACAAATGCAGTGGCTAAGAGTGGGAAGCATGGCTCTGTGATCTATCTGCTTATTGGCTCTGCGCAGCAGGCAGCCTAGGAGATCACAGATATGATGGACAGGCTGATTGGCCAGGGCTGGGTAAGTGTCACTGTGGTCTGCATGATCAGTTAGCTTCCAGTAGGCCAGCCCAGTTGGATCACATGTTGGTGGCAGGGTTCCCAGATCAGCAACAAGGCCAAACCCATTGTAGATGTTTTCTCTTTTCTTTCTTTCTTTCTTTTGGACTGTGCTTAAATCATATTTGTTAATACTCCATTAGCTAAAGAGGTCATGTGGTCGACCCAGAGTAGTTGGAGTCAGGTAAATTCTCCTTGAAGAAGGACTGTCATATAAAAACAGGTTGTCATATACAACCTGCTTTATAGCAACAGTAAGCATTTTAGTTAGGCCTGGTGGTACATGTCTATAATCATTGCTTGGGTGGTAGGAGCAGGAGGGTCAGAAGTTAAAGGGTCATTCTTGGCTATGTAACAAGAGTCAGGGCAGCCTGTGAGCTATTCGACACTATCTCCTCTCAATGGGACACAAGGATCTCCCTGGGAAGGGGAAATAGAACAAATTTTACAGGTAGACTGGGGGCAGGTGAAGATGGGAACAAGAGGGATCAGGTGAGGGGTAGGGAGAGAGAAAACAGTCAAGATTTTATCTACAAACAAACAATACACACACATACATACATATAACATATACATACATACATACATACATACACACATATACAGAGAGAGAGAGAGAGAGAGAGAGAGAGAGAGAAAAGGAGGCAAAGACTTGTTATGCTCATTTGCCTAATTTTTTTAAAAAAAATTACATTAATCTGTTATATGAGTCCCCATATGTTCAAATGTTTCTGGAGGTCAGAGGATGAAAGAAGTCAAATCTCTCCATCTACCACATTGGTCCCAAAGACTAAACTCAGGCTTGGCATCAAGTACCTTTATCCATTTATCTCCACAGCCCTGCTTCTTAAAGAGATGTGTTTCCAAAGACATCATGACAATTTGCATGTCTGTAAACAAAAGCACATTTAAGAAAACATTGAAGTTGCTCTTGAGGCTGGTAAGATGACTTAGTGGTTAAGGGTACTTGTTGCTCTTTCAGAACATCCAGGATTGGTTCCAAGCACCCACATGGTGGCTCACAGCTATCTGTAATTTCAGTTCCAGGGTATCTGATGCCATCTTCTGGCTTCAGTGGGCACTGCATATAGCTGGTGCACAGACATAACATGTAGGCAAAATATAAAATAAAAATAAATATAAATATTTCATTTTGCTTATGTATTTATTTATTTATTATTTATTTATTTATTTCAAGACAGAGTTTCTCTCCATCTCTCCTGGCTGTCCTGGAACTCACTCTGTAGACCAGGCTGGCCTCGAACTCAGAGATCTGTCTGCTTCTGCCTCCTGAATGCTAGAATTAAAAGTATACACCACCCTGCCTGGCTGACATTTTATGTTTGAGACAAGGTCTCTCTGTATAGCTCTGGCTGACTTGGAGCGTGCCACCACACTTAGCAATATTTTTTTTAAAAAAAATCACAAAGTTAGTTAAGCATGGCGGCTTACACTTATAATCCCAGCACACAGTAGGCAGATATCCAGGCCAGCCAGGGCTGTATAGTGAAACCCTGTCAAAATACTATAAATAGTTATAAAGCATTATAAAGTTGTTTGCAACTACATTCTCCAAAAAGTAAACATTTTTTTTTTTTTTTTTTTTTTTTTTTTTTTTTT
>NW_022196905.1:11330606-11353060 GCF_008632895.1 Mastomys coucha
CTCAGAAATCTGCCTGCCTCTGCCTCCCAAGTGCTGGGATTAAAGGCGTGTGCCACCACCGTCCGGCTAATATCTCTTAATTTGCTCACTCTGTCACTTGATATTGAGAGGGGAGAGGTGAGAAGGTTGGAACAGCGGCAGTATGTCGTGAGGTGTCTGTAGGCCAGGAGGGGCGGCCACCTTTCACCAGCCCTCAAGTGGGATCACCTTCTGGAAGACTCTCTTCACTTCCTTTCTGTGAAGTTAGTAAGTCCATGTGTTCCTGTCTCACTTCTCCCCGTGTCTGTGGTTGTTTATCTGCCTTTTTTTCATTAATAAGGAAAAAAAAAAAAAAAGAGAGAGAACACCACATTGGGGAGGTAGGGGTGAACCTGGATGAACTTAGGAGGTAGAGTTGAAGCAAATATGATCAAAATATATTGCATGAAATTCTCAAAGACTTAATAAATAGATTTTTAGTTTTCCCGTGTATTTGTGTGTGCATGTGTGGACCACTGTGTGCATGTGTGGACCCACTGTGTGCATGTGTGGACCACTGTGTGCATGTGTGTGTGCATGTGTGGACCACTGTGTGCATGTGTGGACCCACTGTGTGCATGTGTAGGGGTCATGAGACAACTTGCATGAGTTGGCTCTTTCCTTCCCCCAAGTGGATCCTAGAAATCAAACTCAGGTCTTCAGGGTTGGTGGTGAGCACCATTACCTACCGAGCAAGTTCTCTGCTCCTATCTGCCCGTACACATTGCCTTCCCACTATATTATAAGCTCAGTATATAGGTGTTAGGGGCAGTAGAGACCATCTCTCACTCCCTTTAGTTTTAAGGCCTTCATACCACCCACAGTGGGTACCAGTAATATAGCAAATGAAGCAACCAACATGCTTACCTTATGTCTCTTTAGGTGTATTATAACCAACCAACCAAAAACGTTGGGAGTCGTGTTCTATGCTTGTTATCCCAGCCTGAGGGAGGCAAATCGGAGGAGGAGGAGGATCCTCACAATTCCAAGATCAGCCTGGTCTACAGATGCATTCCAAGCTAGCCATGAAAGTGAGAACTTGTCTTTACAAAAAGAAAAAGCGTGCATCTTGGGGCTTGGGCTACAGATCAGTTGGTAGAGCACTGACCTAAAATTCAGGAAGCCAGGGCTTTGATCCCCATCATCAAAACAACAGGGAAATCAAAATTTCAAGGTCATTTCCAGAGAAATGGCTCACCTAATAAAGGCTCTTCCTGCCAAGTGTAATGACTTGAGTTTGATTCCTGGAACCCACAACAGTGGAAAAAGAAAATGTGGCTCCCTCAAGTTGTCCTCTGACTGTCCCAGGTCAGGTCTGTGGCATGTTCCAACCCATCTCCCACTAAATATTATAGTAATAAGAATTTTGCCAGGCAGTGGTGGCACACACCTTTCATCCCAGCACTTAGGAGGCAAAGGCAGGCAGATATCTGAGTTTGAGGCCAGCCTGGTCTACAGAGTGAGTTCCAGGACAGCTAGGACTATACAGAGAAACCTTATCTTGAAAAACCAAAAAGAAAGAGAGAGAGAGAGAGAGAGAGAGAGAGAAAGAGAGTTTTCAGAGGAAGTTCAAGGTTGGCTTGAGCTACCTAAGATTCTGTCAGATAGATAGATAGATAGATAGACAGACAGATAGATAGATAGATAGACAGACAGACAGACAGACCAATAGTATATGCTGAATAACTTTTCAGTGTCCCCATCCTAGTGTCAAATATCTAGCTGGCCAGCCCCTATAAATTGAACAGTAGTATAGTCACAGTGCACCAAAGGTTAAAGGGCATTAAGGAACCACCTGTTTTAAGGTAAAGAAGGAAGCCAGATAAATCTAAGTGACTCACTTTATACCACACAGATAGTAAGGGGCAAATCTAGAACTGTCAAATCGGGAACTCAGAGTGCACATTCTCTAACCAAGGTGCTTTTGTTGCAATAGGGCAGTTTGCACCAGGCTTCCTGCTGGCTGTGTTGCTTATCGAAGTTGTAACTCATTCATAAAAGAGTAAACAAAGGCTGCTGCTTTCCTCTGCAAAGCCTGACTCCACACAGGTGTAGTGCCTCACCTGTAATACCAATACAGCAGAGCCCAAACTAAGAGGGTTTTGCTGAGTTACAGGACAATCAAAGCCACATAAGACAATGCTGTCTCAAAAAAGAAAAACAAATGGTGGACAATATTGTTAATCCTAACACTCAAGAGGCAGAGGCAGGTGAATCTCTGAGTCTGAGGCCAGCCTGGACTACAGAGCTAGTTCCACAACAGCCAGAACTACACGGAGAAACTCTGTCTCAAAAGACAAAAAAACAAAACAAAACAAAAAACCAAAAAAAAACCAAACTGAAACAAACACCATTGACAAGACAGTATAGGTATGATAGAGACATACACATGTGGTTTATATGCAATTCAGGTGGCCACTGCCAGTCTGTGGTAAGGGTCACTTTGTTCTTTTAAGTGTGGCTGGCTTTTTATTTTTTTGTAGTAAGGTCTTATATATATCCCAGGTAAGCCGCAAATTCTGTAGCCAAAGGTGACTTTGAACTTCCTCCTGCCCCTACCTCTCAACCGCTGAAATTATAAGTGTGGGCCACTAAGGCCAGTTTTATGGGGGGTGGGGCATGAAACCCGGGGCTGCCCAGATGCTGGGCAAGCTCTCTAGCAAATGAGCTACATCCCCAACCATTTATTTCGAGACAGGTTTTACCCTGTAGCTCAGACTGACCTAGAAATCACTGTGTTCTCAAAATCCCAACCAATCTTCTCTCAGCTCCCCAAGTGCTGGGATTACAGGTCATGATGTCATCTGTAAGCTAGCTTTAGCCCAGGCTTCGTTATTTTCAGCTTATCTAAGTGATGGAGACTATTTTAATTCTTTGTATGCACAACACAGCAGCCCTGCCCTGCAGTATCTAGTCTGTATGTTCCAAGGGCAGGTACATGGGCTCCATTTGCTACTTGCAGAAGAAATCTAGAAAGCAGCTCTTTGTTTAGACACACCTCTATTTTTAAAAGTTTTTTTTGTTTTTTTGTTTTTTTTTTTGTTTTTACTTATTTATGGCTATTTATAGGTGTGTGTGTGTGTGTGTGTGTGTGTGTGTGTGTGTGTGTGTGTATGGAGGTGCCCAAGGAAGGCAGAAGGTGTTGGGTCCTGTCGTAGTCGCTGTTTTATCTCTGTGAAGAAACACCGTGACCAAGGCAACTCTTACAAAACTAAGCACTTAGTCAGGTGCTTGTTCAGTTTGAGGTTTAGTCTGTTATCATCTTGGTGAGGAGCATGGCATCCATGGTGCTGGAGAAGTGAGTGACAGCTACATCCTCATCTGTAGGTTGAGAGAGAGAAACTGGGCCTGTCATGGGCCTTTGAAAACCCCAAAACTTGCCCTCAGTGACATACTTCTTCCCCAAATGACCTTCCTAGGTCTACACCTCCTGATCTTTTAAATTCTTTCAAATAGTGTCACTCCCTGGTGACTCAGCGTTCGAATAGATGAGCCTCTGGGGGACCATTCTTACTCCAACCACCACAGAGCGCCAGGAGCTGGAGTTACTGGCTGTTGTGAGCTGTCTACTCGGGTGCTGGAGCTCCATTCTGGACCTCTGGAAGAACAGCAAGTGCTCTTAAGCACTGAACTATATTTCCAAGCCCATAGACACACCCCTTTGAGGTGTTATCTGCTGATATTTGGAGGACAAGGAAAATTTTGCTGTTAGCCAGGTGTACCTCTATAATCCCATACTCTGGAGTGTGATATAGGACCATTATCTTGAGATCAAGGGCAACCTGAGCTATATAGCAAAACACACAGGTAGACAAAAAGGTGGTTGTTGTACTACATGCCTATGGTTCTGGTGCCAAGGAGGTAGAGGTAGGAGGATCAGAAGTTTAACATCATTTTTGGCTACATAGTACAGCCTGCCACAGCTACTAGTCTCAATAAACAAAGAGATTAAATGAAATTCAGCCTTTCCTATTGGATTAAACAGTTAAAGGAAAGGTTAAGAGGAAAAAAAAGTTGGGCTGGAGAAATGGGTCAGTGGTTAAGAGCACTGACTGCTCTTCCAAAGGTCCTGAGTTCAATTCCTAGAAACCAGATGGTGGCTCACAACCATCTGTAATGAGAATCTGATGCCTTCTTCTGGTGTGTCTGAAGACAGCGACAGTATACTCATATAAATAGAATAATATAAATAAATCTTTAAAAAAGAGAAGAAAGGTTAAAAAAGAAAATAATATCAGTAACATCAGATATAACTGGTAATACACATATTTAGCTTTACGGATTTATTCTCTCTAGATAGTGCATGTATTTAAATTTTTTATATTTATGTGTGTTTTGCCTGCATTAAGTCTGTGTTCTTGGTTCAAAGGTCAGGAGAGGGCTTTGGCGTTGCAGACAATTGTGAGCCACTATGTGGGTTTTGGGAATTGAACCAGAGTCCTCTGAGGAGTAGCCTGTGCTCGTAACTGCTACACCATCTCTCCAACCCCTAGAAAGTACATATATTTAATAGTATATAGTATATCATAATAGGATTATATTAAACATATTAAAAGCTAAATATAAGTACATGTTTCTTCAAATTCCTAAATATCTTATGCATGTTTCTAATTAATGGACTAACCTAGGACTTGATGCTATTCTTTTTTATTTTTTTATTTTTTTGAGACTTTGTAGCCCAAGATGGACTGAAACTTACTGTGTAGCCCAAGCTGGTCTCAAATTTTGAACAATCCTGCTTTAGCCTCCTGAGTTCTGGGATTAAAGGCAAGTAGCACTACATCTGGGGTTTTGTTTTGCTTTTCTGGTCTTCGTGTATAGAGTTATTTTTTTAAAAAGCAAAATAGTGCCTGGCAGTGGTGGCACATGCCTTTAATCCCAGCACTTGGAAGGCAGAGACAGGTAGATTTCTGAGTTTGAGGCCAGCCTGGCCTACAGAGTGAGTTCCAGCACAGCCAGGGATACACAGAGAACCCCTGTCTCGAAAAACAAACAAAAAACAAAAACAAACAAACAAACAAAGTTTCATTTGCATCCCCTTTGAAACTTCAACCTTGGCAACTCTTACTAAAGGTGAACTTTTTGCTTAACTAATTTTCTTTCCCAGTTAAATCAAATTCCTGGAGTGGAGAAAGAAATGCTCACATTAATTTTTTTTTTTTGGTTTTTCGAGACAGGATTTCTCTGTATAGTTCAGGCTGTTCTGGAACTCACTCTGTAGACCAGGCTGTCCTGGAACTCAGAAATCTGCCTGCCTCTGACTCCCAAGAGCTGGGACTAAAGGCATGCACCACCACTGCCTAGCATTCAAATTAAGTTTTATACCCATATATTTATATCTAACAGAATGCCCAATAGAGTACATAGAGTATTAGTGTTTATAGAATGAACCAGAAATAGACTTATATTGGTTTTGTGTTGCAATGACAACACACAGTCTACAGGTAAATTGATACTGTTGTCTCCAGTGAAATTCTCTCATCAAACTGACAAGGCTTATACTGATATTAAGATCACAAAGGGGCCTGGAGAAATGGCTCAGTGGTTAAGAGCACTGACCGCTCTTCCAAAGGTCCTGAGTTCAAATCCCAGCAACTACATGGTGGCTGACAACCATCCATAATGAGATCTGAAACCCTCTTCTGGTGCATCTGAAGACAGCTACAGTGTACTTATTAAAATAATAAATAAATCTTGTGGGCCAGAGCGACCAGGGACTGAGCAAGCAGCGCAGACCAGAGCAAGCAGGGCTGACTGGAGGGAGCAGAGGTCCTAAAAAGTCAATTCCTAACAACCAGATGAAGGCTCACAACTATCTGTACAGCTAGTGTGTACTCATATATATAAAATAAAATGAATAAATCTTTAAAAAAAATCACAAAGGAAGAAGGGGCTGGACTTCCATTGACAGTAAGATGGCAGCCACCACAGCTCAGACAATTTATGACAATCAAATAGACAGCCTGAATACCCAGAAGCACCCATCTGTAAGATTTGTAACAAAAGTCAGTCTGAGCAGCGTGAGGAGCTTCAACAGAGTGGTGGATCCAAGAGTCACCACAGAGCTTGAACAGTGATGGAATCTTCACAGCATCAAAGCCACATGCTTTGGATTTCCTTTTCCCATAGTTGCTTTGCCTTTTTTTTTTACACATTAAAGAGGTTTAAACAGAGTCCTCAGTGCACACCTTGGCCATCCTCAGGTCTGATCTGGAGTCTCACAGTTGGAGCCTGAGGCCCTGACCTTCAGCTTCAGGTTTCAGTGTCAGGTTTCAGACCTTCTCCACAGAGACCCAGAGGAGCTCTGTGTCACCACATTTCCAGATCCATGGGCCTGGCCTCCTGGCTGGTTGACATGTTCCACTCTGTTCAGGACCACTAGATGTTGAAATGTGGATGCAGTTCATTGTGCTTGAAAAAATAATCACAAACGGCACAAAGGACTTTATCCATGGCTGCTTTATATCTGCACCCTTATTAGAAATACCAAGTAGCTGGGCCGTGGTGGCACACGCCTTTAATCCCAGCACTTGGGAGGCAGAGGCAGGCAGATTTCTGAGTTCGAGGCCAGCCTGGTCTACAGAGTGAGTTCCAGGACAGCCAGGGCTACACAGAGAAACCCTGTCTGGGGGAGCGGGGCAAAAGAAAGAAAAGAAAAGAAAAATCAAGTAGATAGACCATTAGACATTTGACCAGAGACCCCAGGGTTCAAGTCTTTATTTGGGCATGTTTGAGGCCAGCCTGGAATGGCTGCATGAAAGAAGCCCTATTTCAAAATAAATAATGTAAATCTTTCAATGGTTCTGAGATTGTAGGTTCTACTTCCAGATTTCCCTTCCACTTCTGGACTTAAATTTTAATTTTTAATGTTTATCCAATAGCAAACAGTTTGCAGAGAAATGGGACATTCATTGGATATCCCTTTCTTTCTCTCTTTCCCTCTCCCTCTCTTTCTCCTCTCTCCCTCTTCTCCCCTCCCATCCCTTTTCTTCTCCCATCTCTGTGTCTGTCTCTCTCTCTCTCTTTCTCTCTCCCTCCCTCTCCCTCTTTTTTTTTTTTTTTTTTTTTTTTTTTTTTTTTTTTTTTTTTTTTTTTTTTTTTGAGACAGAGGTTTTCTGTATAGCCCTGGCTGTCCTGGAACTCAATCTGTAGATCAGGCTGGCCTTGAACTCAGAGATTCGCCTGCCTCTGCCTCCCAAGTGCTGGGATTAAAGGCATGTGCCACCACTGCCTGGCCCTCTCTTTCTTTCTAAGACAAGGTTTCTCTGTATAGCCCTGGCTCTCCTGAAATTTGCTCTGTAGACCAGGCTGCCTTCCAACTCATAGAGATCCACCCGCCTCTGCCTCCTGAGTGCTAGAGACTAAAGGGTGTGCTGCCGCCGCCACCACCAGACCTGGTTATTTCAATATACTTGATAGTTTTGGCGAACTGATTTTAAAATTTCAGGTAGAGAGCCAGATCTTGATACTTGCTGTCATGTTAGCCATATAATCTCACTCTAGCCTAGGCTGGATTAGAATTCACTATGTAGCCCAGGATACAACTCAGAGCTTGAGACATTTCTCCTTCCTTGGCCTTCCAAGTATGTAGCTCTGTTTTGTTTTGGTTTTTTTTTTGGTTTTTTTTTTTTTTTTTTTTTTTTGGTTTTTTCAAGACAGGATTTCTCTGTGTAGCCTTGGCTGTCCTGGAACTCACTCTGTAGACCAGGCTGGCCTCGAACTCAGAAATCCGCCTGCCTCTGCCTCCCAAGTGCTGGGATTAAAGGCGCGCGCCACCACTGCCCGCCTCTGTTCTTTTTTTAAAGCTCTTCTTTATCATTTTTTCTTTTTTCCTCCTGAAGTATCCCAGACCGCCTGGTTTCTCGTCACACAGGTATTCTTTGTTTAGGTCACTGTGACTGCCCAAACTGCAGCCTTTCTTTACCCCTTGATCTGTTCCTTAACACTGCTATCTGATTCCCACTTTTGAGGACTTGCAGAAGTTACTCTGGTTTTCTGTTTGTTGATCCAAGTTTTCATTTTATTTTATTTTTTGCAGTGCGGGAAACAAAGCTAGAGTTATATCTATGCCAGGTAAGCCCTCTGCCACAGAGCCACGTCTCCAACCCTTACCTTCTTAAGAAAGGGTATTGCTTTATAGCCTAAGCTGGCCTTGAACTTGTGACTCTCCTGCTTTGTCTTCTGAGTGCTGGGATTACGAGTGAACACTGCCATGCTTGGATAATAAACTCTTTCCTAAAGAAGAAGATGGCAACATTTTCCACCCTGTATGCCATATGGTTTGTGTCTCAACTATTTAACCAAAGTGACTACAGGACATATTTAAATACATATGTGGCTGTATTTCCATAAAATTTCATTTATAAATTATATGGCTAAATTGGCCGAGGAGCTATAGTCTGGTTTGTTTGTTGGTTAGTTGGTTTGTTTGCTGTTTTTTTTAAGGAATGGTCTTACTCTGGCCCAGGCTGACCTGGAACTCACTCTGTAGTCCAGGGTAGCCTTGAACTTATAGGGATCCTCCTGCCTCAGCCTCTCCAGTTGTGAGCCACAATGATTTGAGTTTTTGTTCTTTTGAAATAAGGACACATGAACTCCATGCTGGCCTCAAAGTCACTATGTATCAAGAAAGACCTTGAACTCCTGGTCCTCCTACCTATACCTCCTGACTGCTGAGACTACAGGTATGTGCCACCAAGCCAACCTTGTCTGTTTTGATAATAATAAAAATTATCAATAAATGTTTGCCTTCCTAAGATAGAACTACTAGAATTTCAGTTTTACAAGAAGGAAGCTGAAGCACAGAGGTTGAGGAGTAGAACAATACCATCTGGTGATAGATACATCCCGAGACCTAAGCCCACATGGTCTAGCATGAGAGAGAGCTCTGGACCCTGAATCACTGCGGTGCAGGCCTGGCACAGACAGGGCGCCAGCTGTTCTCAGGAGAGCAGGGTGAAGGCGTACATTTTTTGGCTATTTTATTGGGTTCTTATTCCTAGCACCCTTCCAAACCTTATTCCACCCTAGTTCCTTACAACCCCCTAACACTAGGTTGGAGAGAAAGAAGGTTAGAAAGAAAAGGGGGTATAGGCCTCCTTAGACTACTTCCTGCTGATTAGGGGCAAGCTCAACCTTCCTTGTCAGAATATCCAACAACCCAGGAAATTCAACAGCAAACCAGCAAGAACCAGCTTCTGGAGCAGTAGCAGGGGGTGCAGCCGCTGCCATGGGCCCTCTCCAGAGTTCCCAGAATTAAACTATCTGCAGTTGGCAAAAATCACATACCTCCCTAACCCCCCAGAGCACAAAACAATCATTGTTAGCTGCTGTGGACAATCTGAAGCAGCCCCATATCCCACACCTGGGATTAAAACAAAAACATATTCACATAACATAACTGGGTTTTTAAAGAAACCAAAATTCTTACTACAGCTGGGAGAGGTTATTGTAGCTGGACCTTGAAAAAGGACGAATTCACTGGAAGATAAGAAAAAGGGAGAAACTTGGCACCAGAGGCCATGGGTACTAGGCATGAGAAACAGATGCTTCAACCCAGCATCGTGAGCCCACCGCAGGGAAGGAAGCAGCTTCCCTAGAGAATGTACTCACTGTCCAGAATCTCGCCTGGCCTGCACATAGGGTCTGATCTAATGACCAGTGAGGCTGAAGAAGTGTGTGGAGCCTTTCAGTGCATGCACTCATTTGGATTTTAACTTGGTGGCAGATGGACCACTGAAGTGCTTTTAAGCATGAGAGAGAATGACCATATTTGCATTTTAGGTCAATTTTTAAAATTATATTTTATTTTAAAACAAGATGTTCCATGCACATTGTACAATCGTTGAAAACTGAAAGATTCCCCCTCCTGCCAGCTTTTTATTTTAATTCTTTAAAATTTTATTTAAGACGAGGTCTGTACTATGTAGCTCTGGCTTGTCCTGGAACTCACTCTGTAGACCAGGAGGGCCACAAACTCACAGAGATCCCTCTGCCTCTGCTTCCTCACTGCTGGAGTTAAAGGAGTGCACCACTTATGCCTGGCCCTCCTGTTGGCTTTCAATCATCATTCCCTGTCCCTGGAACACTCGCTGTTTTCAGTTAGAAAGGTAAATTTTGCCAAATATTACAGCACAAGCCTATAATCCCAACATTTGGGAGATTGAGGCAGGAGGATCAGAAATTGAAGGTCATCATCAGATATGTAGGGAGTTGAGGCCAACCCAATCTGCTAAGATCTTTCCAGTGGATGGATGGATGGATAGATGGATAGATAGGTAGATAATAGATAATTGATAGAAAGGTGACTCTGGGCAGTGGTGGCACATGCCTTTAATTCCAGCACTTGGGAGGCAGAGGCAGGCAGATTTCTGAGTTTGAGGCCAGCCTGGTCTACAGAGTGAGTTCCAGGACAGCCAGGGCTACACAGAGAAACCCTGTCTCGAAAAACCAAAAAAAAATTTAAATTTTCATTTATATGTGTGTGTGCTTGAAAGCCAGAGACTGTGTTAAATCCATTGGAACTTCAAGTTACAGGCAGCTGTAAGCTACCTAATGTGGATGCTGGGAACTGAAATCAGGTGATCTGCAAGAGGACCCCTGAGCTGCCTCTCCACCTCTCCACACAATCTCATCCATTAGGGAAATTTATTCTAAATTAAAGTTCCTTCCTTAACGAGAGAAGGTTAAGCTAGGTGAGACATGCCTGTAATCTGAGTACTCCAGAGATAGAGACAGAATAGTGAGTTTGAGGCCAGTCTGGGCTACATATTGAGTTCAAGACCTAGCAAGCCCCTGTCTCAAAAATAAAAGTTAAATAGATTGAAAATCACTGTTTTGCTTGGTGTCATAAGCCACATTTATAATCCCAGTATTCAGCAGGCTAAGGTAAGAGGATCACCATGAATTTAAGACAGATCTGACTATGCAGTGAGACCTTATCCCAGAAATAGAGAAAGAGAATGGAGCTGTTCAGTTTTATAGTTGATCCCAGCCCAAGGTCTGAAAAACGAGTGCTCTGTCCTCTTAAAATGCATCTCTTCAAGAAATTCAACTACTTTTCTTCTGTGTTACCCTATTTCCTTGTGCACCCCAAACCCTGCCTGCCCTCCCATCACCCCAGGCTGATCACATTATCAAATGGAGCTCTCTCACTTTTCTTTCCTTAACCACTCCAAACTTTGTTACACAGAGAAACCCTGTTTCAAAAATAAACAAAACAACAAAAAATAAAAAAAAGAGTTCAGTTTCTTTAAAATATTTAATCTTTTAAAAATCTAAATCTCAGTCGGGCAGTGGTGGCACACGCCTTTGATCCCAGCATTTGGGAGGCAGAGACAAGCATATTTCTGAGTTCAAGGCCTGCCTGGTCTACAGCCAGGGCTACACAGTGAAACCCTGTCTCGAAAAACCAAAAAAAAAAAAAAAAAAAAAAAAAAAAAAAAAAAATCTAAATCTCTTTTAAAAGTTCAAAGTCTTTCAGCTGTGGGCTCCTGTAAAAATAAAAATTAAGTTAAATATTTTCTTCAGGAGGAAGAACCAGGACACAGTCACCATCTGAACCAAACTCCAACAGTGTAAATAGCTCAATGTCCAATTATCTGGGATTCATTCACCATCTTCTGGCCTCCACCAAGGGGCTTGGGTCAGTTCTGCAGCTGGTCCTCTGCAACACACAGCTTGTCTTCCAGGTTCGGACTGCTTCCATTCCACACCATTCTTGGGGTTCATCTCATGGCTCTGGCATCTGCAAAATGCTCCAATCTTCTGCTGCAACTGGGCTGCAGTTGCAACTGAACTTTCACCAATCACCTCTCCTAGGCCCTCTTCATGGTGCCAAGCATCAACTTCTCTCCATAACTTCCTCAGTTCTGTGCCACTGAGGCTGCACTTTCACCAAATGGCCTTCCCTGGCCTCTCACAGTTCCAAGCCTCAGCTGTTATCCATGACCCCTTCATGCTTTCAAAACCAGTACCACCTGGGGCGATCCTTTCCCATTACCAAGTTCAGCTGCAGCATGAGATACAACCTTGGCTGCTCCTGGAACACTGCTTCTATGTGCTAACTCTCAAGAAACACTTCTCAGAAGATTTCACCTCAAGGATGCTGGTCTCTTCTTAATCATCACTAATGTCTCAGCTCCAGCTGACCAGCATCAATTGTCCCAGTAAGGCAAAGGCTTTATTTTAGTGCTTTCTCTTGGCTAATTCTTTAGCTCCAGCTGACCAGAATGTGCAGATTCATCACAAAGAAGAATAGAGGCCTCCATCATCTGCAGGGCTCTCAGTTAACTTCCAAGCACCAACAGAACAGCCCACCGAGCTCTTAACCTTCAGTGGCTCTTCCAGCTCAGAGTTCCAAAGTCCTTTCACAATCCTCCCCAAAGTGTGGTCAGCTCTGTCACAGCAAGATCCTACTACCCTGCTAACAACTTGTCTTAGTTAGGGTTGTTATTGCTTTGATGAAACACCATGATCAAAAGCAACGTGTGGAGGAAAGGGTTTACTTCACTCACACCTCCCCCACAACAGTTCATTATCTCAAGCAGCGAGGGGAGGAACTCAGTCTGACTGGCTGGACAGTGCTGCCCTGGGAGTCACAGGTTATTAAAGATGAACTCCGGTGCCAGGTATTGATACATACTTTCCTTATCAGTTGTTCATCAGGGAGAGTAACTCAGAGCCTCACACTTGGGTGGCAGACACAGACTGAGCTATCCCCCTGACTATTCTGTGGTTTTTAGGAACCCTGGGCTGGCCTCAAACTCATTATGTAACAAAGGATGACCCTGAATGCCATCCTTCGCCTCTGTCTCCCAAATGCTGGAATTATAGGCACATGTTACACATTTGGCTGTACATGCTGGGATTATAGCAAGTGCCACACATTCGGCTATACGATTCTTGCCTTGATTGTCCTTTGGCATCATAGCTCAGTGAGAGAAGAATTGGGAATGTTCTGGCTGGTTATGTGCTTAGGGACAATGTCTCCTGGGTTCCTATATACCAGAGATCTTCCTTTGGCTATGAGCTTTTTGTCCTGTTGCTATGATTTAAAAACAAACAAACACAAACAAACAGAAAGAAGGGCAGCTTAAGGGAGAAAGCATTTGTTTAGCTCACAGTTCCAAATTATAGTCTGTCATTATCAGGACATCACAGCCTAGGGTCCTAAAGTAGCTAGTCACACTATGTCTGTAATCAGAAGAAGGGAACAATGAATGTATGCATGCTAATGCTCAGCTTGCTTTCTTCATGATTTCTTATAAGCAACACAAGCTACCAGAAATAAGAAGGAAGCTCCTTATGGTAGCCTATACTTGTAATCAAAGCACTCTGGAGGCTGAGATAGGAGGATTGTACAAGTTTGAGACAACCTTGGGCTATATATCAAGTACCAAGCCACTTAGGTCTACGTAGTAAGGCTCCATTTTAGCTGGGAATGGTGGTATATGCCTGAGTACTAATACATGGGAGGCAGAGGTTGGAATATTGTTGCAAGTTTGAAGTCAGCCTGGTTTACATAACAAATTCTAGGCAAGCAGTGAGAACCTATCTTTTTTTTTTTTTTTTTTAATATTTTGTCTCCAAAATTTTGTTCTGTTTTGTTTTTTTTGTTTGTTTGTTTGTTTTTTCGAGACAGGGTTTCTCTGTGTAGCCCTGGCTGTCCTGGAACTCACTCTGTAGACCAGGCTGGCCTCGAACTCAAAAATCGACCTGCCTCTGCCTCCCAAGTGCTGGGATCAAAGGCGTGTGCCACCACCGCCCAGCTGTCTCCAAATTTTAAATAAATATTTAAAATAAAGAAAAAAGGAAAGGAGTGATATACTTCTTTCCAAATAGTTTTAACCTTTTTTTAATTTTATGTGTATGGATGTTCTGCTTGCCGGTATGTGTGTATACTGTGTGTGTGCAGAGCGAGAGGAGTCCTGAAGAAGGCATCAGATCCCCTAGGACTTTTAGTGCAGCACACAGGCCTCCTTCTTTAAGGAGTAGGAGGTCTAATTCTCCCCCATTTTGAAGGACCACCTCTGAGAGGGAGGTCAGCTAAAGTTTTTTCTATTCTCTCTCTATCTAAATCAATGGCAGCTCTCAGCTCCCCAGAAGCCTTATGCTGCAAGGCAATAGCAGATGATCCTGTAGCTGCCCCTGCAGCCCCTAAGCCCAGTCCCAACATAACTGCCAGGATAATTCCTAACTCTCTTTTATGTCTTACTAACTCCCCAGCATCAGGATCTCAATAGTCCAGTATGTCTTCATAAGGGTGGTATAATAATCCAGGCACGATCTCAACTAAAACACAAAAGTCATGGTTGTTATCCAGAATCTCTAAACGTATGCAGGTAGGTTGTGACCCCTGAGGCACAGGCCCACCAGCCGTCTGAAGGCGGGAGGAGGTATCTGGTTGGAATCTCCATCAGAGGATATGAAGCATTACACAAATGCTGATGTGTTTGTGGGACCTGACCCATACAGAGGCCTTCTGTAGGACTGGAGTTAGAGATGCTGAGAATCAACCCTGGGTCCTCTGCAAGAGCAACAAATGCTCTTAACTGCTGAACCATCTCTTCAACCCCAAGGTATACCTCTTAATATTTTCATCCAATTGTTTCTTTAGTTGTTTTGAGACAAGGTCTTTTTTTTAAGGATTTATTTATTTATTTTATGTATATGAGTATACTGTTGTTGTCTTCAGACACACCAGAAGAGGGCATCAGATCCCAGTACAGATGGTTGTGAGGCATCATGTGGTTGCTGGGAATTGAACTCAGGACCTTCTGGAAGAGCAGTCACTGCTCTTAAGTGCTGAGCCATTTCTGTAGCCCCTTGAGAGACAAGGTCTTACATAGCTCACCTTTGACTCAAACTGACTGTAACTGAGAGTGACCTCAGCTTTCAGTTTCCACTGCCTTCCCCACCCCAGGGGAGGGGGCTGGGATCACAGGTCTGTACCATCACTTCAGTTTTATATGGTACTGGTGCTTGAATGCACAGCTCTCTATCATGCATTCTGTTGACCGAGCTAATCCCTAGGTCCTTCCTCATGCTCTCTTTTTAATTATTTCATGTATATAAGTATGCTATAACTGCCTTCAGACACACCAGAAGAGGGCATCGAATCCCATTACACATGGCTGTGAGCCACCTTGTGATTGCTGGGAATTGAACTCAGGACCTCTGGAAGAGCTCTTAACTGCTGAGCCATCTCCCCAGCCTTTCCTCATGCTCTTAATGGTTGCTTCTTGCCTCCTAACATTTCTGGAAGGGACTTGACTGACTTCTTGGGCAAAAGCTCTGTCAGTTTCTACCAGAGTGGGAGCAGGAAGTGGTGTGTTGTTCCTTAAGTTAAACATAACAAATCATAGTAAGAGAGGAACACAGGAGACTGTGCCAACTGTAAGACCCCCAAGGTCCCAAGGTCTTAGCCTAGGTATGCGACCCCCAGAACACAACTTGACAATAGATCAATGCAATGGCAAGAGGTTTATTGATCCAGCGTGCTTGGGGTTGCTCAGCCTCTCAGGGAGAGTCAACTCTGAGCTCAAGAAGCACCTTTTATACCCTCTTTGTAAAAGGGGTGAACTGCTATATCATAATTGGTCAGCAAAGCAGCAGTATATTTTTAAACTCATTGGTCAGCAATTAATATCTTGTGGGACCCTGTCGGTAAGGTCAGGCCCACCAGCCGTCTGAAGGCGGGAGGAGGTATCCGGTTGGAATCTCCATCAGAGGATATGAAGCATTACACAAATGCTGATGTGTTTGTGGGACCTGACCCATACAGAGGCCTTCTCCAGTAATGGCTGAGAGGGTTAGGCAGACTTGTTGGTACCACCTGCACTGGGAGGTTTCTGAAGAAATGTTAGGGGTACTGACATATGCAATGCCTTCATAGTAACGGGGTGTCACATCATAGCATAGCCAACGCTCTTTAATTATTTCAGGGTTTGTAGCATTAAGTACCCTGAAGGTACTAGTCAGCATATTGAGGAGGGGTTTGATACTCAGATCAGGTTTTGGGAACTGTGTGGGTAGGGCCTTAGGGAGAGTATGGTGGTCCCTAACGTAAGACCCCCCAAGGGATGTTAAAGGATCAACAGTTGATGTAATAGTTTTTGTATCGGGTTCAGGTTTAACCTGGGGAGGGGCCATGGAGGATCTGGAGGTGGACAGGGAGGGCTAAGGGCTGAATTTGGGCCCAACAGGGTATAAGGGGTTTCTATCTTAAGCTTGATGGTAAATATCAGGCCATCATCATATCTTTCTTTATAAAATCTAAGTCTCCATGTATAGCCAGTTGTCCACCAGGTTGCCTGCTTCCCTGGCTCTGTAAAAGTAATATGGAGTAGGTGGCACCAGGTCTCACACTCTGATCCGTATGTCCACCCTGCTTTCTCCGCCTCATGATGGCTATAGTTGGCGGGGTCACCTTTATATAGTCCTAACTGGAAGACGGCTTCCAGTATGTATCACCCGAAGTCTCACAACCCCAATTTTACAGAAGAAATGATCTCGACCTCCACATTTCAGTTTAAGGAAACGATCTTGGTGGAGTCCAGGGCAAATATAAAAAGTCAGGGTAGAGAGTTGACTCCTCTGACTCACACATCCACATCCCCCGAATGGGTCTAACCCATGCCGGCCAGGTGCATAGGGGAGAGAGGGCACTTTAGGAGCAGGCATGTCGGGGTCATGGTACCCCTCCATATCCCAGTTAGCTGGCACCCCAAAGGCCATTTTGCAGACATCGGGGAACATATCAGGCCACCACAGGCTGGACGTAGTGACTTTAGACCTGCTCCAGATTATGTCTCCGCTTCTAATAAGTACCATCCAAGTCAGGTTGTGAGGTTGGTGGGGACTGGGAGCTACATCTAAGATAAAGAGGCTAAGGCACAGTACCATGATCAATGGGAGTCTCATTTTTAACCACCTTGAGCTTTAGCAGGTTGTCAGTAGTCTGTGTTCTCCAAGTGTGTGGTTTTGGGTCCCTCGGAGCTGGTTTAACGTGTGACGTGTAGATCCATGGTGTAAGCCTGTCTAATTTCACCGAGGTTGGGGTGGTTAGCAGGACGAGGTACAGTCCCTTCCAGCGGGTTTCAAGGGTCTGTGCAAGATGCTGTCTCACATACACCTAGTCTCTGACCTGGAACAAATGTGAAGCAGTGGGTGTGCCAGGCTCATAGGCTGCGGCCAACTGTGACCATACTTCTTTTTGCACCAGTTGTAGTCCTCTTAACCTAGCATGTAAGTCACTGTTTTTGTGGCATGTGGGTTTGAGTATGTCCCCTAACCCTGTTAAGGGTGTGAGGGTCCTGAACAGGATCTCAAAGGGAGTCAAGCTGAAATGGGAAGGGGTTATTCCTAACTCAGAAAAGGGCCAAGGGAAGGGGCACCACCCAGTCTGTGCCAGTCTCATGGTCAATTAGGTCAAGGTCTCTTTTAGAGTTCTATTCATCCTCTCTACCTGTCCTGAACTTTGAGGTCTATAAATATGATGCAATTTTCAATGGTTTCTAAATACCTGGCCACTCCCTGACTTACCTTGGCAACAAAGGCAGGGCCAAACCGGGGGAAGATTTCTTCCAATATCTTCTTGATGACTACCAAAAGCTGTCTCTTGTTTGGCGGGGAAGGCTTCTACCCATCCTGAAAAGGTATCTACAAATACTAGGAGATACTTGTAGCCATATTTTCCTGGTTTTATCTCAGTGAAGTCTACTTCTCAGTAGGCCCCAGACCAATCCCCATGGAGCCTCTTGCCAGAGTCAACTTTATTCCTGCAAACATTTACCTTTTGGCATGGTACACAGTCATGAACAACTTGCTCCACCAGGTGTTTTAGCTCTGGAACATGATACTTAGTCTTTAAATGACTTGAGTCAGTTTGCTTACCCCCAAGTGGGTCCACTGATGCATTTGTTAAATCATTGCCTTAGCTGATTCCTGGGGCAAGATTTTCTTTTTCTCAGGTGTATGCCAAATACCCGTTTTTTTGGTTGAACCATTGTTGCAGTTTTTTTGTTATGAGCACCAGGTCTTCAGCAGTATATTTGAACTTGGGATCTGCCCGGTTGGAGTCTTTTAATACCATCATGGGTGCCCTACCTGAAGCTACAGCCCGAGCTTCTTGATCAGCCTGGTTATTTCCTCGGGTCACTAAGGAGGTTCCCTTCTGATGTCCTGGGCAGTGAATGATACTAACTTTTGCAGGTCTCATCAGAGCCTCAAGCAGCGCCAGGATCTCAGGCTTATTTTTGATTTCCTTGCCTCCTGAAGTCAGGAGGTCTCGCTACTGGTAAATGGCACCATGTACATGTGCAGTGGCAAAGGCGTACCTGCTATCAGTGTAGATATTGACCCTCTTGTACTCGGCCAATTCTAATGCTTTTGTGAGGGCAGTAAGTTCAGCTTTTTGGGCAGACGTCCCTTCAGGCATGCCTGTGCCCATATAACATCATGCCCATCAACTACTGCTGCTCCTGCTTTTCGAAGTCCTCCCTCTACAAAGCTACTTCCGTTGGTGAACCATGTAATTTCAGCATCTGGGAGAGGCTGGTCCAACAAATCTTTACGTCATGAGTCTCAGCTAGTACCTGCTTACTGTCATGGATGGGAGGCTCCAGGTTTGGATCTGGCAGCAGCGTGGCAGGGTTCAGACTGGTAGGTGGGGGGAATGTTATTCTATCGGAGTTGAGCACCAGAGTCTGATGATGTGTCATACGGGTGTTAGTTAGCCATCAATTAGGGGGCTGGTGAACCACACTTTCTAGGGCGTGTGGCACCAAGATCACCAAGTCCTGTCCCAGAATTAATTTATCTGTGTCCTTGACCAGTAACATCACAACAGCTACTATGTCCAGGCAGGCAGGCCATCCCAGTCACCAGGTCTAATTTTTTTTGACAGGTATGCTACAAGTCTTCTCCAGGGCCCCAATCTCTGAGTGAGGACCCCTTTGGCAATACCTTTGTTTTCAGCCACAAATAGGTGGAAGGGCTTAGAGGAAGGGCTTAGTCACATCTGGGAGGCCCAAAACTGGGGCCGACATTAGGGCAGTCTTAATGGCATCAAAGGCCTGCTGTTCTTTGTTTCCCCATACAAAGGGCTGTTTATCTTTGGTGAGGGAATAAAGTGGGGCCGCTAATTCAGCAAAACCCAGAATCCACAGTCTACAGAAGCCCGTGGTGCCTAAGAACTCTCTAACTTGTTTTGGACTGGTTGGTCGGGGAATACGAAACACAGTCTCTTTTCTAGTTTCGGAGAGCCACCGTTGCCCCTCTTTTATTAGGTAACCCAAGTAACTGACCTGTTGCTGGCAGATCTGGGCTTTCTTGGCTGATGCTCCATATCCTAATTTTCCGAGTTCAGCGAGCAGAAATCAGGTTCCTCTTAGGCACAAGTCTCTGCTGGATGCAGCCAGCAGGAGGTCATCTACATACTGCAAGAGGGTTACCTGAGGGTTGGAGGCTCTGAATGCAGCGAGTTCCAGGTGTAAGACTTCATCAAAGATGGTAGGAGAGTTCTTAAATCCTTGGGGTAAGCGAGTCCATGTCAGCTGTCCAATCGTCCCTGACTCAGGATCTTTCCACTCAAAGATGAAGGAAATACTCTTGGCTTGAGAAGGTCAGGGTAAAGAGAAGAAGTCATCTTTGAGATCTAATACCATGTACCAAATCTGTTCTGGTGACAAGGTAGTTAAGAGGTTATAAGGGTTGGGTACTATTGGGTGTAGGTCAGCTACACGTTTGTTTACCTCTCTCAGGTCCTGAACTGAATGGTAGTCATTGGTCCCTGATTTTTGTATGGAAAAGAGAAGGGTATTCCAAGCAGACTGATATCTTCTCAGAATGGCCAATTTAAGGAGGCGCTGGATATGAGGTCTTATCCCGTCTCAAGCCTCCTTAGATATAGGGTACTGCTGGACTGCTATGGGGGAGGCCTGGGCTTTAAGTTCTACATGGACCAGGGGCTGATAGTTAGCCTTTCCCATGCCTGCTGTCTCTGGCCAGGCCTCCGGGAACTTGCCGAGCCACTTTTTCATTTCTTTATCTTGTGGTTGTATTTGTTCAAATAAATCTATATTCATCTTCTAGTTTAACAGTCAAGACTTGTATGGGTTCTCCTTTCTGTCCTCTAGCCACAGGCCCTTCAAGGAGGAATTGAATTTGGACCCCCCCAATTTGGTGAGAAGATCTCGTCCTGACAGTGGGTAGGGGCATTCTGATACAACGGGAAGGAGTGGGATACCTGGCCCACACCTACCTAGGTCTACTGTCCTTTGGGTAGTCCATGAATATTGCTTGTTCCCAGTAGCCCCTTGGACCTATGATTTTTGGGGGGACAGGGGTCCATCAGTTTATAAAAGGACTGAGTGTTGTGCTCCTGTGTCCACCAAGGAACACTCCACTTTGAGAGTTACCCTGGGTCCGGGGAGGGGGTCTGAACCCCATCCCCACTAATCACTATCTTCCTCTTGTACCGCCAACACTGGAGTGCAGGGCTCTTTTCTTCTTTGGCATTTTGGGGCACTCTCTTGCCCAATGCCCTTTCTCTTTGCAGTATGCACACTGATCTTTATCCAGGAGTTCTCTTCTGTTGCCAGGTACTATCTTACTAGACTCTCGTGGCTCCCTAGCTTCTTTCACTACGGTGGCCAGGATTCTGTGAAGATTTCTTTCCTGTTTCTTGTCCCTCTTTAGCTCTCTAGCCTCTTGTTCTTTCTGACTCCTTTTCTCCTTTTCTTCCTCCATTTCTCTGTTATAAAACGCTTTCTCAGCTACCTGCACCAGCTCCCTCAATGACTTATCTTGCAACCCTTCTAACTTCTGTAGTGTTTTCTTTTGATATCTTTGGCTGACTAGTCTATAAAGGCTACAGTGACAGTAGCCTTATGTTCTTCTGCTATAGGGTTGTACGGCGTCCTAGACATGATTTCCACAAAAGCCTGATACTGTTCATACCAGGCGGCAGCTGAATTCTAGCTGCCACTGAGTAGAGAAGTACCGCCTCTGATCCTACTTCCCAGTGGGATTCTGGAGTGTCCTCCAGCTTCCTGTGGCCTGTGACAGTCCCAGAAAGTCTGCCCATCACAGTGTGTAGAGAGCTGCGAAGCGCCACACCTCAAAGATGGCGCTGGCCGCCCCCCCCCCCAGTCTGATGGCGAGCACTCTTGAAGTAAACAACTCCTTATTTGGTTATGGGCTGAGTCAACTGGCTTGCTTCCGCTATGTGGGCCTGTTAGATAGCACCACGTGGCTTTACCTGGGTGGCTGACCATACAGTATTTAACCTGTGGGTTGGCTTTCCTCGTGGTCAGTCAGAAGATTCTTCAAGGTTCCTGAATAAACTGCTGGAGAAGAGCCCGAGAGTGTGTTGCGTCATTCTTGCTGGTCGAGGGTGGTCGCGACAACAATGACCACCCAGACGGGTCTCTCCTGAGACCTCCAGAACCTGAGACCAGTCCCCCTTTGGGACCAACGGCCTCACAAAAAACAAACACAGAACAGAGGGAACAGACATAGACAACATGAAACAGAAAGTAATACAGACCTGCTCCAGCAGACCTCCGATCTCTTCACCAATTATGGGTCTGGGGGATTGCGATCCAGGACAAGCCCCCAAATGTAAGACCCCCCCCAAGGTCTTAGCCTAGGTGATCGACCCCCAGAACACAACTTGAGGACAGGTCGATGCAATGGCAAGAGGTTTATTGATCCAATGCGCACGGGGTTGCTCAACCTCGCAGGGAGAGTCAACCCTGAGCTCAAGAAGCACACACCTTTTATACCCTCTTTGTAAAGGGGGGTGAACTGCTATATCATGATTGGTCAGCAAAGCAGCAGCATATTTTTAAACTCATTGGCCAGCAATTAATATCTTGTGAGACTCTGGAGGTAAGGTCAGGGCGGTTTGTGTTTTTTCTCAGAATTCAGTACAGGCAAGGGAGTTATTCCAAGAACTGTTATTTTGTTTTGGTGGGTCTTAACTTAGCCTGGTCATTCTGACCACCAAAACTTTGTTTTTACATTTTCTTTTTTTTTAAACTTATATTGCATTATGATGAGAAAAGTTACATGATTTCAATTTATCTGAATTTGTTAACATTTAAAAATATATTTTAAGTAAGTATAATTGAATCACATTCTTATTTCCCTTTTGTACCCTCACTCCTCCCAGAGACCCCCCTTTCAATACCTACAATTTCTTTTTTGTCATATTCCTTAAAATTTATAAAATATTATAACAATAAAAATAAGTATTATAAAAGTTGTTTAATATAAAACAACAATCAATTTAACAGTCTTATGTAGATGCTTGTCTACAGCAATAGTAAAAATACATTTTTCTCAATAGAAATTTTAAACAGTTCCAAACATATTAATTGTATACTTAAAAATAATACATCACTACTAGTATTTTCTTAAATGAACATGAA
>NW_022196905.1:11355259-11355489 GCF_008632895.1 Mastomys coucha
CTTTATTGTTTCTATTTCTATTTTTAGATTCTGGATGGTTTTGCTTATTTCCTTCACCTGTTTGATTGCATTTTCCTGTAGTTCTTTAAGGGATTTTTGTGTTTGCTCTTTAAGAGCTTCTCGCTCTTTACCTGTGTTCCCCTATATTTCTTTGAGGGTGCTATTTATGTCTTTCTTAAGGTTCTGTATCATCATCCTGATAAGTGATTTTAGATCTGAATCTTGCTTTT
>NW_022196905.1:11355771-11360153 GCF_008632895.1 Mastomys coucha
GGCTGCAGAGCTTGCGCCCAAGGTCTGCTCTGGACACCAGCCCAGACAGACCAGAAGGAACCCGAGTCCTGTTGTTACATTTTCAAAACTGTTTCTGCATTACCACTGTGGTTCTTGTGTTCTCAGGGCATCCAAGTGCCTACATCACATACCGATGTCTGCACTGCAGCCACCTCACAGCAGATTCTACAGCCTGCCTTTGCATCCATACCTACTCTCAAGTCATTCATTTCCTGCCTAAGACTAATCCTGGTATCACCAGGAAAATCCCATTCCAGGTCTTCAGTGTTTCAAGCCATCTTCCTCTCCCTATTCCCTCTGTGGCAGGCTCTTCTCTATGGCTGTCACTATGTAGCCCAGACTGGCCTCCTGCCTTGCTATCTCAGGTGCTTGGATTATAGGCATGTGACACTCCCTCACTCCACACCATTTCATTTCTTCTTTCTATCTTCAACTTTTTCCTTTATCACGCACTGTTTACTGCTGGCCATCTAAATCTATTTCATCTTAAAAAGCAATTCTGTACTTGACTGTATTTCCCTCTAGATTCTGCATATGAGGCTGTCCATGCGAAACTAAAAAAGGAGAAAGGACTCCTATAGAATAGTGGTTTCTGAGCTAACTGAGAAAGGGGATATGGAGGTTTTGGCAACGACTCTGGGTAAAGAGCTTGCTCTACACACATGAAGACTTGAGTTTGAATCTCTAACGCCCACATAAAAGCGGGGCCAAGCAGCATGTGTTGTCATTCTGGCACTACTGGATCAGAGGCAGGCAGATCCCTGAAGCTTACTGGCCAGCCAGCCCACTCAAATCAGTGAGCCCCAGAGTCAGTAAGAGACCCTGCCTCAAAAAGTATGGCAGATGGGCTGGAGAGAGATCTCAGTGAGTAAGAGGGCCTGCTGTGCCGAGTTTGGATCCTAGCACCCATGGAAAAAGCAGGGCATGGCTGTACGTGGCTGTGATCCAGTTCCACAGGGGACAGAGACAGGAGCATTGGGGCAGGCCAGCAACCTACCTCCAGGTTCAGTGACAAACCTGTCTCTAGAAGGTAAGGCTGGAGGGGAGGATACCCACCATCCTTCTCTGGCCCCTAATGCTTCTCCTCTTCTCCCCTACCTCCCTTATTCGCTCTTTCTCTCCTCTAGCCCCCCCACAAGACACACAACAAACTCCCTATTTTTTCTCTCCCCCACCTAGCTACACATACACGTACAACAATGAAGGCTGTCAGATAGTAATGTGATATGAATCAGGTAAAGGCATAGACGAGGATGAAATAATGAATGAAGAAAAGAGATTTAGTATGTGAATTGAGGAAGTTTACTGGTCCATGTATAAAGTGAATAGCACCCACCCGCCCACGTTATTGAACAACCACTTAAAGTGCAGTTAAAAACACGAGAGGTTAGGCTTGGTTGGGAGCAGTTCTAGACCAGCCTGGGCTGCTGAGTAAGACCAAACAAAGCAAATAAGCAAACCTCAGAACAAGTCTTTACCTCCTTGTCACCCTACTTGGTCCTCAGCCACTGGGCAGCAGAAGATGGGAGTCTGTGGATTGGTGATGGGATTTGGTGGCAGATGGAGACACACACACACACACAAAGGTAAAGCTGTCCGGAATCTCCCTCTACACCCTAGAGATGTCAAGGGTGGGCACCGGGGATGGGAGAGCTTTAGAGCATGGCTTGCTGCCGGTCTTGAGGACTCTCTGCTTAAGAAGGTCATATACTCCCGTTCTTTTCCTCTGGTGCAATACTGCTAGTGAAAATGCACTTCTCACATCTACTTCCCCCGAGTTAAAAGTCTTCTCATTCAGTGTAGAGCTGTGCTCCTGACACTCAGCAAAGCAGATGGTTCTCCCTCCCCATAAGCAGGCGGCCATCTGGTGAGGGGGCATTTGGCTCCGGCTTGGGGAAGGAAGCAAGCCACCCAAGAATTCTACCTTATGCTCGAAATGCCAACATCCATGATCATAACTAATGTTTATTGAGCACTTACTATGTGCCAGGCCTTGTTCTAAGTGCAACACATTACATGTATCACAGGAATTCACTCACCATGAGACATAAGACTATTAATAGCAAAACTGTGAGGGATGGGGGAAACTAGGCACAGAAAGGTTAATTACTGGCTTGGGATGTAGTTCAGTGGTAGAGCGTGCGCCTATCACACGGGAGACTTTGAGTTCCAGTCATAGCACAAAGGGAGAGACACACACACAGAGAAACACAGAGGGAAACACACACAGATAGGACAGAGAGAGAGAGAGAGAGAGAGAGAGAGAGAGAGAGAGAGAGAGAGAGAAGGCAGGATGACTGCTGGTATTTCAGAGCTATCCTGGTCTACATAGAGAGTGTCAAGCAGCCAATCCTACATAGTAAGACCCTGCTTCAGAACATCAAACAAAAGGAAACAAACAGAAAGGTTAAATTACTTTCTCTCTGTGTTAAGTACGGGTGAAGCAGGGCCTGAACTCAGGCAGCCTTGCTCTGGGGCTCAGAATTAGACTTCCTACATTATATGTTCCAGGTATTTAAACACAGCACTGAGGATCTCCCTGTGTGTCTCTGTCTCTGCCTCCCTGTCTCTGCTTCTGTCTCTCTTTCCCTCTGTGTTTGCTCACACATAGCCACCTATGCTATCTACATTGAGCAGCTGATAGGAAAATCTATTTGAGTCATTCACAGTTATCTTAGTTAGGGTTTTACTGTTGTGAACAGACACCATGACCAAGGCAACTCTTATAAGGACAACATTTAATTGGGGCTGGCTTACATGTTCAGAGGTTCAGACCATTATCATCAAGGCAGGAGCATGGCAGCATCCAGGCAGACATGGTGCAGGAGGAACTGAGAGTTCTACATCATCATCTGAAGGCTGCTAGCAGAATACTGGCTTCCAGGAAACTAGGGTGAGGGTCTCAAAGCACACACCCACAGTGACTCCAACAGGGCCACTCCTTCTAATAGTGATACTCCCTAGGCAGAGCATATACAAACCATCACAACAGTGCTGTGTAAATGAGACCCTCAGATGACTTCCTGCCCACTTGGCAGCAGGTCGTCCAGATTCAGGAAGTCTGACACTGAGGAAGAAGCATTTATTGCATGGATTTACCATTCACTGGGCATGAAATTAGAGCCTGGCTTGTGCTATCTTATATTATTTTATTTGCTTTTTCATAGACATAAACTCTCTCATAGATTAAAATACCAATTTTACAGATGAATATAAAAGGAACACCTAAGTCAGCGATGATGGTGTGTGGAACCCCAGTCCTTGGGAGTAGGAGGCAGCAGTAAGGATCTGAGCCTGGGCCCTTAAAGTCCTAGCATGTTAGACTTGACCACCGTGCCTCCACAGGCTGATTGAAGAGATAAATAATAATGAGAAGCAGAGAAAGGGCATGGTCACATTGGGAACAGGAACAGGCGGACAGGTCCTATTCCATGCCAAAGTCTATCTTTGGGATCTGGACATGAGATTTCGGCTTAAAAGAGGTATGCATAGCTAAGCAGTTCTGATTAGGTATAGTTATGCCCAGAATTGACCTTTCATTGCCTCAGGTTCAGTATCCCCTGCAAGATGGTCTAGCAAGTTATCAGAACTGTGTAGACCTCCCCTCCCTCAACCGTGTTCACCAGGATTCATCCTTTTCCTTCTCCCAGAATGAGATCCAGGACAGGTTACATCAAGATGATTGGGAAGGCCAACCTGGTCTACATAGCACAGTGAAAGCCAGCCTGAGTTACATGGGACACTGTCTCAGGGATATCAACAAAAACAAACCCACATATGATTATGCATAACCAAAACAGAGGAGTGTAAAGAGGTATGAAGTTGGACTAGGAACATAGCTGAGTCGGGAGAGTGCTTGCCTGGTGTACACAAAGCCCTGGGTTGAATTCCCAGCAATTTGTAAACTGAGCATGGTGGAACAGGCCACAGCCTCACACTTAGGAGCTGGGCATAAGAACCAGGCATTCAAGACCATTCAGAAATATCGCGAGTGTGGGGTCAGCATAGGATAAATGACACCCTATCTCAAAACAACAACAAAATCCAACAACAATAAGAATTAAGGTTCAGTCAAATTATTCATGTTTTTCATTCTTAGGAAAAATACTTTATCTTTCTTAAGTCTTCTAATTTTTACTTTTATAAATCTTAATATAGGGTTGTCCAAGAGACCCCAAAACACTACAGACTGCTATTGCTCTTGGTTATTCCCCCCTCCCCCAAGATAGAAGGTAAGTTGTCGGCCGCCTTTCCCAGCCATCCGGAAATAAGGAGGCAAACACCAAGCCCTTTTCCATGCAGTTTAATCAGGAACCTTCATATTTACTTCTTCTCTTGCTAGCTAGCTTCTTTTATATTCT
>NW_022196905.1:11360730-11363300 GCF_008632895.1 Mastomys coucha
TCTGCTCTGGCCGGAGACCAGGTGTTCAATATATATATATATAGGGTGGCAGCTGCGGCTCCCCACAGTAAGTCCTTATGCCAAGGACATCATGTACTTCAGCCACAGGGTACAGAGGCCCCTGATTAGGAACCGATTTGAGGGTCCCCTCCCAGAGGAGTGGCTTTAGTGGTATTACAAGGTGCCATGCAAGATTCTAAAAAGGGAAGCAACCTATATAGTTCTACCCAGCGATGACACCTATGAAACACAATAATTACCAGATATATAGTATATAGCATGATACCCCTAAGGGTATAATAGTATACCTTGGTGGTAACCAAAAGCTCTCTAACTGGACTATTTGAAGACCTGCTCAACAAGAGGAAAATCAAGACTAGTACAGAAACCTAGCTAACTACCCAGGGTTAGTGAAGTCACGAATTTTGTAGAACCTACAACTACCACTTTAATAAACCAGCATAAACTACATTCTAAATGTTTGTCCTTCTACTGATAGGTGTCACATTCACCCCTCATTAAGAAAACTTCTCTCTGCACAGGTGAAAACCATTTCAGAAAAACGACAATCAATCAAAACACAGAGTTGTGGAACTGAATCCCAACAAATCCATCTACAAACAACTAAGGCTCAGAGGACATCGTAGAAGGGATGGTGGTAAACTTTGTAAGAGCCAGAGGATCAGGGACTTTGCTGTATGATTGTGTCTCCAAGCAATGTTAGCATCTACACCCACAAGTTTCAGCAACACAACTGCCTAAACATGAGCTGAACAAGGACAACAATAGGCATGCCAAAGTGGATGGGGGAAAGCCTACAAGACTTCAGCCCCACACAAAGAACTACAGGCAACTAAGGGATTCTGAGAGCAGGAGACATAGTCTTCCCCAGGGAAAAGCACATCCACTGGTTATCCAATACCAGATGGTCAGCCCTGAAAACAAGCATACAAGTAACATTATACAGACTGAGGAGTTTATCTTTAGAAATATATACGTATCTACATATACATATACGCATGTAACAACAAAAAGGCCATGGATTTGAAAGAGAGCAAGGAGGGATTTAAGAAAAGAGGAAAATGATGTAGTATAGCATAATCTCAAAAATAAAAGAAATAATTTTAAAAATGTTTTAATAACTGTTTGGAGAGATGGCTCAGTGGCTAAGAGCACAGCTGTTCTCGCAGAGGCCCCAGGTTCAGATCCCTAGGGCTCATATAGTGACTCAAAACCACCTGTAAGTCCAGTTCTAGAGGATCTGATGCCCTCTTCTAGACTCCACAGACACTGCTCACATGTGGCACTCATACAAAGGAGCAGGTAAAACTGCCATACACATAAAAGTAATAATTAAAAAGATATTTGAGTAACTATGTAACAAGTATTTGTCACTTCTCCCAATATGAGTATCCAGAAATGTAACTCACAGCAACAGTGACCATTTTCTAGTCTTCCATTCACATCAAATCTCATTATGACAAGGTGTTTTCAAGATAACCTAAGTTCACTGGTAAACATCAATCTTGTGGGGCAAGTGGAACCATGTCAGCAGACAGAAACTGGGAAGGCTGAGCGGATTCAGCAACCCCGGTAAGCTCTCATATCTGAGATTGGTAGTCGTTTCATCTATTCCTGACCTGGTTCCTGTCCTGGAACGCATGATCAAGGCACTCCACATAACGATTGTGATCACTAGTCACATAGCATAGAACAAAGAACACAAGAGTTCTCCATGCTAATGAGGTATCTAGATAGACACCCCGGAGAGTTTAGCCAATAAGCTTCCCTACCCAGCATTCCTTCTTGCAAAAGGAATCTTAATCCCTGGTCCACCTAAGTATCGTATACACTCACTTTTTTCCTTTCTTTCTTTCTTTTCTTTTTTTTTTAAGTTTAGAGTAGAGTTTATTTAGGGCATGAGGAGGGGAGTTAAGAGTGTAGTAGAGCCAGAGAAAGGCAGAGAAAAGGAGAGAGTAGAGACATAGAAGCAGGCTATGGTCACGTGGAGAGAGAGGGAAGGGAGCAATGGGGCAAGAGGCAAGAGAGAGGCAAAAGCATAAGAGCTACACTCAGTGTCCATGATGAACAATGACAAGCAAAGACTGTCTCTTTCATCAAGAACCACTGTGTGTGTGTGTGGGGGGGGGGGAAACCTTTGCCGTACAGAGCCTCACTAAGTCTTCCCGACGCTGGGCCAGTATGGTCCTCTTGTTCCCAGCTCCACGGAGTTCCCAGCGCGACTGGTGCCCAGGAATTTGGGAACCCCTGCCTCCACTCTCACCCAGGCTGGGGTTCCCATCTTAGGTTATGTTTGTAGCCTAATGCCTCTGTGTTTAGTCTGTCCTGGTGGAGTTCACACACCCCAGCAGCGAGGCAGAACACTGACCCACAAATCTAAGGATACAAGAAAAAAAATTCCACAATAAACAATGATTTGTTAGCCGAGCAGTGGTGGTGTACACCTTTAATCCCAGCACTTGAGAGGCAGAGGCAGGTAGATTTCTGAGTCAGCCTGGTCTACAGAGTGAGTTCCAGGATAGCCAGAGCTACACAGAGAAACATTGTCT
>NW_022196905.1:11363310-11381058 GCF_008632895.1 Mastomys coucha
AAAAAAAAAAACAAAACAAAACCAAAAAAACCAAAAAATCAAAACCAAACCCCAATGATTTATTTACAGTGAAGCTGTTGAGAGAGGTCTGGGCCCAACCTTTTGTGGGCAAACCAGTGACCTGGAAGTAGCACTGGTGGAAAACATCACTTGGAATACTGAAGGTTTCTTTGACAGTCTTGAAGTCATTCACATTAATCAGCAAAGACAGTTTCTTTGAAGAAGGGTCTCGTGTAGCCAGCTGACCTTGAACCCTCCTTTACTTCTCGACTGAGCTCACAGGTATGTGGGATCACATCCAGATGAACCATACTAGTGAAACAATAGCATGCAGCTTTCAGAATTCCACCATGCTTCTCAGAGCTTCTCTGGCTTCATCAGTTGCCCTTCCTGGAATAGGCTGTTCATGTGAAGGGTCCATCTCTTGCTGTTCTGAAATGCAAGTGGTCTGGCTGACAAGCACAGGGTGACTGGGGCTTTGAGTTGTTGACCACCTACCTGACTAGAAACCGTACAACTAATTCTCTTTAGTGGAGCCTCCAGAAACAGCACCTTTACCAGCCACTTCCTCTTCATCCCACTGATAGACCAGCTTCCCTGTCTTTTCAGAGGCTTGACTATGTTGTTTTATAGAGCAGTCCTCAGGGCTCCTCAGAGTAAGAATTATTTTCTGCCTCTGTTATGTAGTGGTTTTCTCCAAGAGTAAAACCTTCCATCTTGGAGGGAAGCTCCTTAAGACACAGGATATTAAAGGGGGAGGTAAAAGAGCAGGATAGTCTAAGGCAAGTGAAACATTCCATTCTGTTGGGTGTCTCAGGAATTAAACAACCCACTGGCTCCAGGAAGTCCCTGAAACTAACCAGATTCACTAGGTTCCTCCCTCCACAAGCATGTATAATGGATAAGGATTGCTGAGAGACACTTTTTTTTTTTTTGGTTTTTCAAGACAGGGTTTCTGTGTATAGCCCTGGCTGTCCTGGAACTCACTCTGTAGTCCAGGCTGGCCTCGAACTCAGAAATCTGCCTGCCTCTGCCTCCCAAGTGCTGGGATTAAAAGCATGCGCTACCACTGCCCAGCGCTGCAAGACACTCTTAAACAAGTTGAGCTGCCTGGAAGAAGCAGAGACTAGCCAAGCTGCCTGAGGAGGGCATTTTCCAAACCATTGAGCTGCCTAGAAGTTGTGTAAATGTGCCCCAGGTTTCCAGCTTTTGTTAGCATCACCCATGCTGGGTTGGGCTTTGATGGTACAGCTGTCTTTGAGTCATTTTTGATCCTTTAAGTAACCCTTCAACCCATATTCCTGTAAGAACCCCAACAGAGCTCATTGGTTCACCAACTTGGATTTTGGTGGTGTCTGTACTTTGGTCTGTTGTGATCCCCTGTTTTGAGTAAGTGGAAGTTAGTTCTCATCACTAGGAATAGTATTCATCACATGACAGTGTTTTACATATGGAGAAAGTGTAGTTCCCAGAGCCCAAGTTTGGTCTTTGTAGGAGACTTGGAACACTTGTGGGTGCCTAGGATAGCAAAGGAGCTTTCTGGAGGGAAGGGACAAGATGTTAAAGACAAGCACTATCAGGGCTGGAGAGACAGCTCAGTGGCCAAGAGTACTGGCTGCTCCTCCAGAGGATCTGGGTTCAATTCCCAGTACCCACAACTGCCTGTAACCTCAGTTCCAGTAATATGTTACCTGCTGCTGGCTAATGTTGGTATTCTACACACATGGTGCACAGACATACATAAAATAAAATAAATGCAATGTAAAGGGTCCTCTATCTATCTATCTATCTATCTATCTATCTATCTATCTATCTATATATAGAGAGAGGCTAGAGAGATGGCTCAGTGGTTAAGAACACTGACTGCTCTTCCAGAGGTCCTGAGTTCAATTCTCAGCAACCACATGGCTCACAACCATCTATAATGGCAACAGGTGTCCCCTTCCAGTGTGCCTGAAGAGAGTAACAGTGTATTCACATACATTAAATAAATAATTAAATAAATCTCTTTTTATTTTTATTTTTTTAAAAAAAAAATGGGTTCCATGGTTTCATATAGCCTTAGGTCTAGACACATGTTTGGCTAATTCAGTAATAAATAATCACTGGGATCAACCTTCCTCTCAGGAGCTTTTGTTCCCTGAAAAGGGGAAGATGGGTGCTTAATAATGTATCCCGGAATTGCTATTTATCTATTTAGTATTTTTGAGGTAGGGCCTCATGGTGCTGAGGCTGACCTCTTAAACTCGATGGATAGCTAGAGATGACATTGAATTATTGATTCTTCTGCTCTGCCTCTCAAATGCTGGCATTACAGATGTGTCCCACACCCTCAGATGTGAAACGGCAATGAGTAGTACTCAGGCCATTAGAACCTTCTTCCTCCCATGCAGGGCATTATGGAGATGGAGACAGCTCACTTGAGCCCAGTTAGAACTTTAAGATGTTTGCCTTCTCTTGCAGCAGGTGCTCTGAATGACAGTTTGCTTTCTTCCGTCTCAAACTGAAGGCTGCCACATACCAGCAGACTAGTCTCTGTTTCCTGGATTCAGTTACCTGTAGTGCATTTCACTTTTATATTCATAATTTTTTTCTTTATTTTGATTTATGTGTATGCATGTTGACCTGTAGGCAGTACCGTGGAGTCAGAAGAGAGCATCGGATCCAGTGGAACTGGAATTATAGATGTGTAGTGACCTGTAGTGTGTGTGTGCTGGGAATCAGATCTGGGTCATCAGTAAGAGTGTGCTTCCTGAATGGTTAATGCTATTAACCATCGGGCTATCTCTTTAGTTCCTCACTCTAGCATCAAAACCTCTTTGGTCAGAATCACCAGCTTTGAGTTTTGTCAGAGGTCCAGAGAAGGCTTGGAGTGGCTGGGACCAGCTCTCTAATGTATACAACTATGCATGTATAAGCCAAAGTCATGGTCCATGTGGATTAACCAGCAGAGAGGCCCATGTGGGAGCATACGAAAACAGAGCCAGACTCTGCTGTGTGTGTGGTTGCCTGTGGGACTGTGAAATGCAGTCTGTGTTTTGGTTGAGCGAGTCTTAACTTCTGGAGACCCAGTGGAAGATCCCAGAAGGGGTGGAACAGTGGAGACACGTTCCCAAACATAAATGGTTGGCACCACAAGCACTCACTCCATTATTTTGTGGCTAGACAATGCCCAAGCTCCCAGCATTCTGGTTGGACTCCACCCCCAGTCAACTGACCATAGCCAGCTATGCCCCAGCCCACCACATAAGAAGCGGTTTGCCCTTCACCTCTCTCTTTTCCTTCTTAGCCTCTTACTCTTCTTCTCTTTACTTTCTCCTCCTCCTTTCCCCCTCTCTCCACGTGGCCATGGCCGGCCTACCTTTTCTCTACCTTTTCTGTATCTCTTTTCTACAATAAAACATCTTACGACCATGCATTGCCTCCTTTCAACTAGACATGCTGTGATGCCCCCCACACACATACACACTCCCCGGGTTTAAAGCCGTGAGACCTGGACCAAGAACTCCCACATGCCAGCTCATGGCTGCTTGTGCCCAAACCACTGGGCGGCCGCTTCCGCTGAACCTCTGGCAGGATGAATTCTCTCTTAACTCTTATTTCATAAAGGATCTGTGATTCTGGTCCTTACATTGAGAAGCTCTTGAAGGCACCTCTCCAAAGAGTTCTTGCTCATTATATTAGTTCTGTAATTCTTTTCTAAATGATGGTTGACCTTGAAGGCTAGGGTAAGGGGAGCTATAGCTAAGATTAAATGGGATTTGATGTTTTGTGATAACACTCAGTGATGCGCTTTCATCCTCAAAACAATAGCCTTCGATTTTGTAAAACATATGATATAGGGGCTGGAGAGATGGCTCAGTGGTTAAGAGCACTACTCTTCCAGAGGTCCTGAATTCAGTTCCCAGCAACCACATGGTAGCTCACAACCATCTGTAATGGGATCTGATCCCCTCTTCTGGTATGTCTGAAGATGGTTACAGTCTACTCAAATATATAAAATTAATAGCATGGTGTGTAATTACACATGTGCAATCCCAGTATCTGGAAAGCCAATGCAGGAGAAGTTCCAGCTTCAGACCAGCCTGGGATATGTAGCAAGACCCTGTCTCAAAGAAACAACAACAAAAACTTCATGACATAAAATGTTGGATCATATTCCATTTTGCTACCCACTTCCTGCATTTGATCTATGGGTTGAGTGCCTCTTGTCATGCCCTTCACTGTAGATTGGGAAAACACACACTAAGCAGAAAAGAAGAACTCTCATAAGAAGCTCATCACTAGACAGAAACCGAAATAGGGGCTTGTGCCTGTATCCCAGAAGTTGGAAGACTAAGACAGGAACTGTTCTTAAGTTCAAAGATACCTTGGGCCATATAGTGAGTGACAGGTTACATGTGCAACTATGCTGCACACACATACACATACATGCAGGCCATTGTTGAGAACCACCACAGACACTTATTTTGTACTTATTTTGATAACTATGGGACACCATTAAGTCATTTATATATAAGATGACAGTCATTCAGATGCACATTTTGTGTTCCTAAGTTGCTTTGAGTCTAGGCATGGGGGCACATGCCTATAATCCCAGCACTAAGTAAGAGGACTGCTGCAAGTTTGAGGTCAGCTTGAGCTACACAGCAAGTAGACGTGACATAAAGATACAAATATCTGAACAAACAACTCAATAAAATTCATTCAATTTTAAAAGACATCAAAAGGATTTCATACATACCTGGAAGCCATGCACATCCAGAAATGGTCTGTATTTGAATGGCTTAATGGCTGGCTTTTTGAGATAGGATCTCATTATATACCTTAGGTTGGCCTAGAGCTAAATTGTATAACTCAAGACTGCCTCAAATTTGCAAATCCCCTGTCTTGAGCTCCCTAGTATTGGATTACAGGTTTATGCTAATACACCTGGATAAGAAGACAGTAACAGTTAAGAAAAGTGTCATTTAGAAAGACTGTGCTGGGAGGCAGAGGCAGGTGGATTTCTGAGTTCAAGGCCAGTCTGGTCTACAAAGTGAGTTCCAGGACAGCCAGGGCTACACAAAGAAACCCTGTCTCGAAAAAACAAAAATCAAAACAAAACAAAACAAAACAAAACAAAAGAAAGACTGTGCTGGCTCATTTATACAAGCCCAGCATTTGAGGCATTGAGGCATGGGATCACCATCAGTTTGCTCATTTGCCTAACATACGTAAGGCTCTGAGTTTGGTCCTCTGTACCTGAACAATAATAACAAACCCTAAAACAAACTCCAAGAAACAACCACATGGAGAAAATGAGTTCAGGATTTTCTGCCTCTCCTTCTATAAGATGTCCAGGCTGGACCTGAACTCACTGTGCTGCCTAGGTTAGCCTTGAACTTGCTCCTCCTTAGTTTCCTGTGCCAGCAGCTTCTCTCCTTTTCAAACCCCCAGATGCCCAGCGACAGGAAGTGCAGGGCTAAACCTAATATCTGCTTTCACAGCACCCAGTCATCCACAGTTCTGAAACATCAGTGAAGTCAAGGCAAGCTCCCCAGGCGTTTGCTAGTCTCCATGGTACTGGATGCTTTGAATGCGGCTCTTTACATCTAGCAGTAGTCACACAGACAGCTCAGAGCTCTCAGCCGATGAGGAGCAAAGGGCAGCAGGTGACTTTTCTCCTTCCCACATATAAGGAAACAGTGCTTAAGTGACTCCCTTGGAACAGCCTCAGAGTTAAGGCAGGAAGTCACCATGTCCTGGATTGCCTAACACATCTCCTCCATTAGGGATGATGAACATTCATCTTTAAAGGGGTACCCGGGCCCCATGACCTATGCAGCAGATATAAAAGCTTGGTCTTCATGTGGGTACCCCAACATGTGGAGCAGGAGCTGTCCCTGAATCTGTTGCCTGTCTGTGGATCCCATTCCCCTAACTAGGCTGTCCTGTCTGCCCTCAGTGGGAGAGGATGTGGCTGGTCCTGCAGAGAGACTTGATGTGCCAATAGATGTGAGTGGGTGATACCCAGGGGGACCTCCCCTTCTCAGAGAAGGGAAGGGGGTGGGGGAGGAGCTGTGGAAGGGGGGGGATGCTAGGAGTTGGGGTTGGATATTAGGATGTAACATAAATAAATAAATAAATAAATAAATAAACAGGAAAAAAATGACCCAAAGGTGACAAAATGTTCTGAAAGGCTGATGAGCTGATGGCTTCAAGCCATGGAACTCAAGGTTTAAAGCTGTATGGAACTCAAGGTTTAAAGCTGTATTTGTAGGTCTGATTTGTGAGTGTGTGTGTGTGTGTTTGTGTGTGTGTATGTGTGTGTGTAGGTGCCACACCAGAATGTAGCCTGTTGAATCACTAAAAAAAAGTGCTCTATTTGGGCATGTGGCACAGTCTGTAACCTCAGCATAAGGTAGGAGAATTGTGAGTTTAAGGCCAACCTGGGCTACCTACATAGCAAAACTCTGTCTCAAACAAACAAACAAATAAATAAACAAACAAGCAACCAGTCTCATAGGAGCCCTCAGTGCATCAGTGTCTCCTCCAGAGAGATGAACAGAGCAAGGGGCCTTGCAAACCAACTTCTTTTCCCTCTCTATGTTCTTGCCATGCTGTCATCCTGTCACTGAGGGAATGAATGAAACATCCTTGCGGCATAAGAGGATGTTTAAATAGTTAGAAATAGCAACAGGACACATGTAATGCTTACTGTGTGGGTATGGTAGGGCTCAGAGCACTGGAGGAGTGCCACGAGTTTGAGCCCATCCTGGGCTACATAGTGAAATTCCATGCCACCCTGTGCTGTTTATGTAAAAAACAAAAGCAGAGGTCACAGAGACAGCTCAGTGGCTACAGACAGTTTGTGACCTTCCAAAGGACTCAAGTTGAGCTCCCAGGTCCCACATCAGGTGGCTCACAACTACCTGTAACTCCAGCTCCAAGGGATCTGATGCAGGCTCTGGCCTCTGTGGGTAATGCATTCATCTGTACAAATCCATATATAACCCTACACACACACACACACACACACACACACAGACACACAGACACACACACACACACACACACACACACACTCACACAGGCCTTGCCCAAGATCCAGGAAGCATAGGAAGCAATGTTGTGAGATGCTGTCTTCTGGACCTGCACTCCTGAACTCATACAGTTATCTGCATAAGATCTGCACAAGGTCACTCAGCATTCCAATTGGCCGCAATAATTGGCCACAGTGGGTTATGAGAAAAAAGATAAAAAGGGAGAGAACATGAAGGTAAGCAGATGTATTTGGGTAGATGTCATCACAATACATTGTTTACATGTATTATCAAATAACAAAAAGACAGTCTGTAAATAATTTTCATACTTATTATTATCACACGTATATGATGCATATGTGGGATTGCTCACGTGCCTTGATGTGCATGTGGAGGTCCGAGGACATCTTTTAGAAGTTGCTTCTGCCTTTCCACCCTTCTGTGGGTTCCAGAACTCAAACTCAAGTTGTTAGGCTCTTGAGGCAAGAGCTTTACCCATTGAGCCATCTTGCTAGCCCTAGAAAAATATTCTAAATCAAACATGGTGATATACTGAAGAGATGGAGGTAGGAGGATTGGGAATTCAAGGTCATTTGTGGCTATCTATATAGCAAGTTCAAGGCCATGAAACCGTCAAAAATGAAGGGAGGGAGGGAAGGAGAGAAGAAAGCAAGGAAGGAGCAGAGAAGGAAGGAAGGAGGGGGAATAGACAGGAAGGAAGCAGGGAGGAAGGCAGTCTTAAACTGTTGTGTTGGTAAACCTATAAATCCAATTTCAGGAGCCAGAGGCAGGAGAACTATGGCAAGTTCTAGGCTAATCTGACCTGTACAGTATATATTGTATTATATAGTGTAACTGTATAGTATACTATATAGTATAACATCATATTGAGCCTCATAGAGAAACCCTGAGCTGGAGAGATGGCTCAGCAGTACTCGCTGTTCTTCCAGAGGTTCTGAGTTCAATTCCCAGCAACCATGTGGGGGTTCACAACCATTTGTAATGGTATCCAATACCCTTGTCTGGTGTGCACGAAGACAGAATACTCATATACATATACATAAAATAAATAAATCCTTTTTTGTTGTTTGTTTGTTTGTTTTTCGAGACAGGGTTTCTCTGTGTAGCCCTGGCTATCCTGGAACTCACTCTGTAGACCAGGCTGACCTTGAACTCAGAAATCCGCCTGCCTCTGCCTCCCAAGTGCTGGGATTAAAGGCATGTGCCACCACCACCCGGCATAAATCCTTAAAAAAAGAGAGAGAAAAGAAAAGAAAGAGAGACCCTGTCTCAAAAAACAAAAGCAGGGCTGGGGCAGGGACAACTCAGTCAGTGAAGCTTTATAAGAATGAGGATTACAATTCAATCCTCGTACCAATCATGGAAATTTATGGCATGGTAGCGTGCATTTATAATCTCCAGTAGAGACAGGTAGACCTCTGGGACTTGCTGTTCTAGTTAGCCTTAATTGTCAACTTGAGTAGCCAAGTGTCACCTGAGAAAGGATCTCAAGGAAGGGATTACTCAGGTGGGACTGGCCTATGGGCATGCCTATATGGGATTTAAGGAATTACCTTCATTGTTAATTGATGCAAGAGGGTCCATCTCACTCTCCAACATGCTTTTCCCTGGGCACTTATTCCTGGGATGTTTTAGAAAGCTAGCTGAGCCTAGCAGTGGTGATACGTGTCTTTAATTCCAGCACTTGAAAGGCAGAGGCAGCAGGATATCTGTTAGTTTGAGGCTAGCCTGGTCTACAGAGTGATTTCCAGGACAGCCAAAGCTACACAGAGAAACCCTGTCTAGGAGGAGAGGGAGAGAAAATAAATGAAAAATTAGCTGAACATGAATGAGCCTTAGTGAGCAAGCAAGCGAGCAAGCAAACAGTGCTCCTCCAAGCTTCCATCCTGCCTGACTTTCTGCCCTGACTTCCTTCAGTGATGGACTACAATGATGAGTGTAAACTCTAAGCTGAATTAAAATCCTTAGTCCTCTAAATTGCTTTTAGTCAGAGTGCTTTATCTCAAGAACAGAGATGAAACAAGAAAACTAGCTACTATTGAGTTCAGATGTGAGAGAGAGAGAGAGAGAGAGAGAGAGAGACAGACAGACAGACAGACAGACTCACTCTGTCTCAAAGGAGGTAGACTGTGATTCTGAGTTTGACAACCAAGGTTATTCCCAGCCTCCACGGCATAGAAACACGTTGAAAAAACAGTAACAACAAAGAAAATGAAATGCTGCTGTTTTCCTTTCAAACCTATGCTTAAAATGTAATTTAAGCATTTTGTTGTTCTTTGAGATGGGATCTCATGTAGTCCAGGCCAGCTTTAAACTCAATATGTAGCCAGGAATGACTTTGAATTCCTGATATTGTATTATTTTTAAGCATTGAAATTATAATTATGTACCACTGTTCCAAGTTTGTAAGTCAAGTATTTATAAAATTAATTTTTAAGCCAGACTATGTCTGTAGTTCCGTTTTGGTACATGTTTGTAGTTCCAGCACTTGGGAGGCTGACCCTGAGCCCACTACATATGGGGATGACTTAAAATCTTGAACATACTGCCTCCACCTCATCAGTACTGGGATTACAGGCCTCTATTTCTATGCCCAGTTTTATGTGGTGTTGGTGTTCTATCCCAGAGCTTTGAGTATGCTAGGCAAATACTCTATCAATTGAGCTAGTATACATTTTGGATACATGACTGGTTGACTTTGTAGATGCAGATCCAAGCCCCCTTACCCTCATTTTGGTATTTTGACAAGGTCCAGTTTGCCTTAAACTCTTTAAAAAAAAAAATTATTTATTATATGTAAGTATACTGTAGCTGTCTTTAGACACTCCAGAAGAGGGAGTCATGGATGGTTGTGAGTCATCATGTGGTTGCTGGGATTATGAATTTATGACCTTCAGAAGAGTAGTTGGCACTCCTAACCGCTGAGCCATCTCCCCAGCCCTGCCTTAAACTCTTGGAGACAAGGATAACCTTTGAACTGCTGATCATCCTTGCCTCTGTTCTTCTGATATTGGGATTATGAGTCTGTGCCACCACGTCTGTCTTCCCACCTCTCTCTCTGCCTTTTGAATTGGATAACTTTTCTTCTTTTTAAAGGTTTAAAAGCCAGACATATTAAAAAAAAATGCTTACAATAAGTAAGTAAATCATGTAGTAAAGAAACATCTAAATGAAGCTGATGAGTAAAAAGAAAAGTTTAAGGGTAGAAAGAGTTGCTTCTCCCTACCTTCTAAACAGATGTTAGAATTATTTTTGTGGGGATTCAGACCTGGGACAAATAGCCCAGGGGTATATTTAACATACCAAAGAGGACCTGGCCTAGCATTCTTCAGTCCCTACCTGGCTTACCCTACCTTCTACACTGAACTTTCCAGCCCAGGGGCTGGGCTTCCCCTCCCCCTAGAGGATTTTTCTTATATAATCCAGATATTTTGGTCTCCTCATCTTCTCTCACTCCCTGTCTCTTCTCTCCTCTCCCCCTGCATGTGCATGTTCTTTCCCTCTTTCTCTTCCCCCTTCTCTCTCTCCCTCCCCTTGGTGAATTCACTGGCCTTGTTCCCTGGGACCAGTGAACCTGAGAGCAGCTTCCCTATAAACCCGCCTTTATATAATCTAATCTGGTTTGAATTGGCTCCTTTCATTGGTGAAGAAATAACTCACCAGTTTTCTCAGGTGAAGGATTTTGTTGCCTGTCGAGGTCTGTGCCTCACAGCATAGCTGTAGTCATTTTGTTCCATGCCTAACAGCTATTTCATATTGTTGCTGTAATATGCCTGCCAGTCATTGACAAAGAAAAATAATTTGACTTAGAGCAGGGCCATGCTGACCATATCCCGTTACATTCTATATGTTCTGCATGAGGTTTGTTAATCTTAAGAAACTCCACAAAGCTTTATGTAGGACCCATCAAATTCAAGGTCAGTATGAATTGTTAGGTATAAAATAAGTCAGAGCTGACCACTGGGCAGCACTTCCTGCAGCTGGGCATAAGCTCACTGTGTTTTTTTTTTTTTTTTCCCTTTATAAGCTGACAGAGAAAGATGTTCAATACTATCGCTCAGCCCCCAAATTCTGAGCTACAGTTCTGATCTGATCAGTGCCAGGGTGTGAGGTCAATACACGATTCTCACTTAACTGAGGTCGGTGTTTGTATGGCTTGTGTGGCGATTCCTGAACCCCGACGTTGCCAACTGTTCTCCCTCTGTGCAAGTGAGGCAGTCTGCTGCTTGAAGGGCAGAGCCCATGCAGAAGTTTCCAGCTAGTGTGTGAATGTGGGTGCTCAGCACCAAGCTACTGGTCACTTCAGCATTAGTGTATTAGTTACTTTTCTACTGCTGTGATAAAACACCAGGACCAAGGAAACATACAAAAGAAAAAGGTTATCTGGGCTTAGAGGGTTAGAGTCCATGATGGTGGAGCAAAGCTGTGGCAGCAGGAACAGGAAACCAAGGGCTCACGTCTTGAAGTGCCAGCACAGAGCTTGGAGGGTTAACTAGAAATGGCTCCAATCTTTTATCTCGCAAAGCCCACCTCTAGTGGCACACCTCCTTAAATGAGGCCACACCTCCTAAGCCTCCCCAAACAATGTCACCAACTGGGGACCAAACATTCAAACTCTGGAGCCTATGGGGGACATTTCTCATTGAAGTCAACCACCATTAGTGTTGCTGGGATGGTACCCAGGGTGTGTCAAGCTCTGTGTCAATCACCTCCTGAGAAGACCTCTTTTCTCCCAGTCAGTTTACTCCAGGTTACCCTGGCTAGAGACAGATCTTCAGTGAGCTTAGATTCTAGGTCCGACACTTCTCTGTCCTCTGATGCTCAATTCTGGAGGGCAGACATAGGACAAGTTTATTGAGAGCTTGGTTGCTCACTCACTGCCTGAAGTACGGAGATCCTAGAAGTGGGAAGTACTCATGGTTAAGGCTAAGACTGAGGTTAACACGCACCCCCCCACCACCAAAATAAAAGCCCTGGTACTTTTGGGGCAAATAAGTCTCTTTTGCATAAGAAAATAAAAGGGCTCTGCTGGCGCCTGTGTAGGGCCATCTCAGGCTGCAGCTGAGAGGAGAAGCAAACAGTGCTTAGACACCTCAGCTCCTCAGATCTGCCTCACAGCAAGGACGAAAAGCTGCCAGTGTGTCCTCCATGAACTGTGGCAGAACTGGAGCTTCATGACTTATACTTTAATAGCTTCTTGATTGGGTGACTGGAGCTCTCTACTTTCCTCTCTGCTGGCTAAGTGATTTGGTTGTCTGAGCAGTGCCCAAACGCTATAGACAGACTTCCAGAAGCCATGGCTGCATTTCTTGGGAGAGGGCTTAAGTAACTTGATTGCCTTTAAGTTGTTGGGAACATTGATTTTTCTTCCTAATTGCACTCATGGCTTAAAATACCCCAAATTCCCTAGGATGGTGGGGCACAAGCTACATTGTTACCTCTTTAGGCACTTTTGACATATTCTGCTGTCCACGAGGTCCTCAGGATTGGTATGTAGGCTAATGTATTGGAGGCTTCTAGATTTTCAGTGTGGCCTGAGAACAGTGTATGCTTGTACTCGGTCTCGTGGGAGGATGAAGTTGGGATTCTCATGTTTCCACACGGTTCTGGGAGAGATTAAGTCTAACCACAATGTATGTAGCTGAAGCTGTCAGCTCGGTGGGATTGTGTCCTGCTGGCTTTTTCTTCCTCCTAAGTGACCATGTTTTCAGAGCCAGCTTACTTGGGAAGGAGAGAAGGCAATTTCCAGGGAACTACTCATTCCTGTTGCTTGAGTCTTGCTTTCCTAGGTTTTAGTGCAACAGAGAGAATAAGGACAGTCTAGATTGGTGGTTCTTACCTTGTAGGCTGTGACCTTTTCACAGGGGTTGCCTAAGACCAGTGAAAACACAGATATTTACATTATGATTCATAACAGTAGCCAATGACAGTTATGAAGTAGCAATGAAAATAATGTGATGGTTGGGGGTCACCACAACGTAAGGAAGTATGTTCAAGGGCTGCAGCATTAGGAAGGTTGAGAGCCACTGCTCTAGGTTGATAGCACCTTCAATAAGTAAACTGAGCATTGTGCACAGCAGCACACATCTGTAACCCGGTACTCAGAGGTGAGGCAAGAGAAGTACTGTGGATCCAAGGCCAGCCTGGGTTATACAGTGAGACCTTACCTTAAAAAAAGATAGGAGAGAGAATATGCGTGTATGCGTGTGCGTGTGTGTGTGTGTGTGTGTGTGTGTGTGTGTGTGTGAGAGAGAGAGAGGGGGGGGGAGAGAGGGAGAGAGAGAAGCAAGAGAAGGCGATCCAGAGCTGGACAGTAAAGTATTATAAAATATTTAATATTCTATTCAGCAGTCATTAAACTGAATTTAAACCAGAACAGAGTATGGACAAATGGGGATTTTTAGCCAAGAAACAAACAGGGCAGCAATCAGGAAGTACTAAGAGAGAGACCAAGGAGGGGATTCTGGCTAATTGACAAAATTGTTTTTGTCTTTTAGATTGTCTCACAATGTAGCCTGAGTTGGCCTTGAACTTCTGGTAAACCTCCTGCCTCAGCCTTCCAAATGTGGGATCCCAGCCTTTTTTTTAAACGTGGGCTCAGATCCACAGTCACATGGAGGAGAGTCAGGAGGCAGCAGGAGTTGAAGCCCAAAGTAACAGCCTAACTGTTCTTTTCTGAGCCCTCGAAGATAAAAAGAATTTAAAAATAGACTGAGAAGGAAATCCGGAAAATAGCAAGGTGGCATGCTGAAGATCACCATAGCCACAAGAGGAGGAAACAGAGGTAAGCTTCCCGGTGACAGGCCAGCAAAGGGGTGACTGCATATATCAGCCTGTCTGAGGCTGTCACAACACTTCTACTCATCTCACAGGGTCCCCAACATGGGGCAGGTGCTCCGTCTGCATCCGAAACGACAGCCATGGACCGTGACATTTCCACCAGAGGAAGCTGGTGCAGGTGCGCGCCGTTTCCCAAACAGTACTCAGGAAGCAGCTTCCTTCAAGTGCCCAATTGAATTCCCCCTTTCCCTGCTTAGCATTCCTATCTAGAGTGGGATAAAAGGCAAGGAAAATTATGGGGAGATGAGAAGGGAGGGGCCGTCCTTACCCCAGAGTCTGGCTGAAGCCTCTTCCCAACTGAGAATCAAGAATTCCAATACAAGTGAGGCAGTGGTGGCACACGCCTTTAATCCCAATAGGGGAGGCAGAAGCTGGGGCATCTCTCTGGATGAGATGAGCCAGCCTGAGCTACAGGACAGCCAAGACTACACAGAGAAACAGTCTTGGAAAAAAATCAAAAACAAAAACAAAACCCAAACAAACAAACAAATGAATTCCAATACAATTAACAACATTCACTCTCTCACCCAAGGCACCTGCAGAGCCGCAGAATGATCTTGTGAAAAGGGAGAAAGAGATAGAGGCAGCCACGGTCCCTGAAGAACCCACTAAGCAGTATGCATTAGTTACCATCTTGTTGCTGTAACAAGAATACCCTGACAAAAGCAATGGAAGGGAGATAGGGTTTATTATGGCTCACAGTTCTAAGGCACAGTGCATCATGGGAAAGCATGGCATCAGAAGCTCGAGGCAGCTGGTTACAGTTAGGAAGCAGAGGGAAATGAATACTTGTTCTTACTCCCCATCCCCAATTTAGTGTGTGACCTTATCCATGGAATAAAACCACCAGGGTTTACAGTGAGCCTTCTAACATCAATTAACACTTAAGCTAGATATTCTTTCGCAGACATGCCCAAAGATTTGTATCCATGGTGATTCTAAATGCTACCAAGTTGACAGTCAAAATCATCTATCCCACAGCGTACTGCAAAAGCTTCTAAAGTCTTATATAGATATATAGACATTGTGTTAGTTAGGGTTTTACTGCTGTGAACAGACACTATAACCAAGGCAACTCAAGGACAACATTTAATTGGGGCTGGCTTACAGGTTCAGAGGTTCAGTCCACATTATCATCAAGGTGGGAGCATGGCAGCATCCAGGCAGGCATGGTGCTGGAGAAGCTGAGAGGTCTACATCTTCATCTGAAGTCTGCTGGCAGAAGACTGACTTCCAGGCAGCTAGGATGAGGGTCTTAAAGCCCACACCCACAGAGACACAAGTACTCCAACAAGGCCACACCCACTCCAACAGGACCACACCTCCTAATAATGCCACTCCCTGTGTGCCGAGAATATACAAACCATCACAGACATATAGATATACTGGGTATGGTGATGAACACCCTTAATCCCAGCACTAGGAGGCAGAGACATGTGCATCTCTGTGGGTTTGAGGTCAGCCTGGGCTACATGGTGAGACCCTGTTTCAAAACTAATAAAAACCCTAAATTCAGTAAGCACTAGAGCATGCCTGGGATTACTGGCATGTGTTAAACACCGGAAACTTTAAGACTGGATTTGCCATGTTGCCTGGAATGGTTTTGAACTTTTGGGTTTGGGTAATCCCTGTGCCTCAACATTACAAGTACTGGGATAATAGATCTGTCCTAAGACCAGTGACACGAACGAAGTCTAGAAATTTGTCTACTCCACGTCTTCCTGAGAGTGTCTCTGAACACCCCCAGACTGCAGCATTACTTGGCGTTTCCCCACATTGAAAGCATCTCCTGCCGTGGTCTCCTTTATCATGAAACCAGCTGGATGTGTGCCTCATCAGGAGCCTCAGCCTTAGTGTAGACGGGACTGTACACAGAGCCGCCATACGCGAGCAGAATTTGTAGAGGTACAGGCTCAGGAGGCCTGTATCTGCCCAGGGTGTCTAAACTGTGGAGCAGAAAAAGGGTACCCACCAAGTCGGCTCAGTTGCATTTATTTTAAAAGAGATGGGAACAGAGTTCCATCTGTAAGTTGACTTGGGAGACCTGGGGTTGATGCTCCCTTTAACTGTCAACACCAGCGCAGCTTCCTCCGGATTGGTGCAGATGATCTTCCACCCCCTCCCCTTTTCCGGCCTAGACTGGTTGGAGGAAGAAGTCTACAAAGCTGGGTATTTTTAGCCTTAGCGGCCAGGCTGATTCAACATCATCCACCCCCCCGCCCCTCAGTTCCCCCACCTCCCACCCTGTCCTTTTCATTCCTCAGCCTGGCCCTTGAATTCCCTTAGGAGCCGTCCTCGGGCTTGCAAGGCTGCCTCACAAGCCAGCAGATGTCTGGGCTGGCGCTCAGGGGCGGGGCTGACCTGGCAATAGGAAGAGTCTGCAGGATCTTGAGCGTGGAGTTTGGGGCTTTCCCATTTAACTCTTAATCTTTTCATCCAAGCATCGGATATTTCGGCAGTCTGTGCAAGGTACACTGTGCGGTGCTCTTTCCAAGAAAGGTACTCAGGCAAACACAGGACACAATGCCCATTCCACAGCATCAGTTAGCTACAGAGAGAGAGAGAGAGAGGGAGGGAGGGAGAGGGAGAGAGAGGGAGGGAGGGAGGGAGAGAGAGAGGGAGAGGGAGAGGGAGAGGGAAGGAGGGAGGGAGGGAGGGAGGGAGGGAGAGAGGGAGAGAGAGAGAGTCTCAAAAAGAATTAAAAGAAAAAGACCTAAGACATAGTGGCGCAGGCTTGTGATTACAGCGATAGGGAGGCTGAAGGAGGAGGATCCGGAGTTCAAAACTATCCTACACTACAGTCTGTGCTACAATAGATCCTATCTTAAAACAAAACAACAAACAAAAATAAGACCAGCCTGCTCTACAAAGTGTGTTCCGGAGCTTCAGAGATAACCTGTCTACAAACCAAAACCAAAAACCAAAACCAAAACCCAAACTACAAACAAAAAGGAAAACCAAAACCAACCAACAATCTTTGCAAACAAGGCTGTCTTCACTGGTTTCACTTCCACTTTTATCCTGAGTACCAACTACCTAGGTGGCCTAGCAAACCTGCCCACTGCCCCACCCTAACCTTATTTACCTTTGAGAGTGCAAAGTCAGAAAGCTAGAAGTACCTCAGGTGAGCTGGCCCAAATGGGCAGGATGTCAGAGTGACCCTGACTAGCTCCAACATCACCATACCCACCCCCCCCCCTTGCTAACACACCCACCAGCACCAGGTAATGATAAAAACAAACAAACAAAAAACTAAAGACCAGGGCCCAGCAAAATGGCTCAACCAGTGAGGGTACTTGCTGCCAAGTCTTAACAACCTGAGTTCTAGCCCTGGGAGACAAAGGTGGAAGGAGAGAAAAGACTCCCAAAAGTTATTCTCTGACCTCCACACATATACACACAAATAATAAATAAAAATAATAAAAGAAGCAGAAGGAAAGAAATTATGTGATTTCTAAATTCCTGGAAAATTTCTCTTCTATCTCAGAAATGGCAACCCCCCCCCACACACACACACTTTGTCAAACTATCCGTTCCTCTCATTTCTTTTTTCTTTTCTCTCTTTTTTTTTCTTGTTGTGGGGAGTAGGTCTGAGGCCCAGGCTGGCCTCCAGCTTGCTAAATATAGCTGAGACTAGACTAGCTCGTATATTTCTTGAAATTTAATCCTACTTATTATTATTGTGTGTGTGTAAGGGTATGCACACACCTCGGCATGTGTGTGGAGGCCAGAGGATGCATCAGCTCTTTCTTTCCACCATGACTTCTGGGGATCAAACTCAAGCCATAAGGTTTGCACAACAAGCCCTTGGACCCCTGAGCTACCTCAACGGCCCTTTTTGTCCCCCTAAAAAAAAAAAAAA
>NW_022196905.1:11382601-11383084 GCF_008632895.1 Mastomys coucha
TTCATCCAATCACTTAATTGTAATCACCAAATCAAGACAGGAAATGAGCTGGGCAAACTCCAAACTCTGCATCTCTATGTCTGATGCCAAAACTGTCTTCAGATCTCCAACTCCTTTTTCATCTTTGTTGACCGCAGCAAACTTCTTTTTCCTGGGATGGTTCCACTCCCTGTTAGCAGCTTTCTACGGCAGATATCTCAGGGCTCTGGCATCTCAAACATCTTGGGGTATCCAAGGTAACTTCAGCTTTACAACTCCTTATTCTAGTGTCTCAGATCCACACATGGTCTTCTCCACCTCTGCACTCTGTAGCACTCTGAGTTCTGGTTGACTCCATTCTACTGCTGCTGCTGTTCTTGGTGATCATCCCATGGTACTGGCATCTATGATACACTGGAGTCTTCCGCTGCAGCTGGACTTCACCAATAGCCTCTCAAAGGCTTTCTTAATGGTGCCAAGTCTCAACTTCTTTACATGACCCCT
>NW_022196905.1:11383694-11400406 GCF_008632895.1 Mastomys coucha
CTGGAACTCAAGCAGGTCAGGAAGCAGGAGCTGATGCAGAGGCCATGGAGGGATGTTCCTTATTGGCTGACTTCCTTCCCAAGGCTTGCTCAGCCTGCTCTTTTATAGAACCCAAGACTTCCAGCCCAGGGATGGCACCACTCACAAGGGCCCCTACCCCCTTGATCACTAATTGAGAAAATGCCCCACAGCTAGATCACATGGAGGCACTTCCCCAACTGAAGCTCCCTTCTCTGTGATAACTCCAACCTGTGTCAAGTTGGCACACAAAACCAGCCAGTACAATATATCCTTGAACACAGGATTTACCTCAATTTCACTTTCCTGGTGCCCATTTAATATTTGAACCATATATTACATATTTTTCCTTTCTAAGCTTGCTATACTTGTTTAAAACACTCTTCATGAGACTTAACCAGAGAACCAAATCTCTGCTGAACTTTTTTGAGACTTCCTTTGTCAATGCAAACAATATTAATCTCTTTATTTTAGCTTCAGGTAGACTCTTCAGAGCTTTGTCTGAAAAAGCAGCCATGTTCTTCACCAAAATATCACAAGAACAATCTCAACCTCACATTAAAATTCTTCTCTTCTGAAACCTCCAGAACCAGATGTCCACAGTCCAAATCACATCATCAACAAAGTCTTCCATCTTCCTACTAGGATGGCCCACTAAGCCCCACTTAAAGCATTCCACTGCTTTTCAAATCCTAAGTCTCCAAATCCACATTGTTCCAAACAAAAGCATGGTCAGGCCTATCAAAGCAATACACCAGTCTCTGGTACCAACTTCTGTCTTAGGGTTTTACTGCTGTGAACAGACACCATGACCAAGGCAACTCTTATAAAGGACAACATTTGATTGGGGCTGGCTTACAGGTTCAGAGGTTCAGTCCATTATCATCAAGGCAGGAACATAGCATCATCCAGACAGGCATGGTGCAGGAGGAGCTGAGAGTTTTACATCTTCATCTGAAGGCAACTAGCAGAATACTCATATCCAGGCAGCTAGGATGAGGGTCTTAAAGCCCATGCCCACAGTGACACACCTACTCCAACACAGGACCACACCTTCTAATAGTGCCACTCCCTGGGCCAAGCATATTCAAACCATCACAGCTTCCCCAGGAATGCAAGTGTGTGGCATCATGCCTTTCACTCCTCCTTTCTATAGTGCTCTGTGGTATACGGTAGCTTTCATTTTTTTTTCAAAACCCACTTTTAAAAACAGTTCCTAAATGCTTTAACCTCCCTTCTAGCCTACCACCCACCAGAAGTAGTGGGAAAGAAAGGTTATTATGATACGGGGGAAATGGACCTGTTTAGAAATTGTTCTTTGGAGCAAATCCCATCTGCTTTGTCAGGAAATCGACAGTTAAGTTTACAGAAATCAACAGAGAGAGCTCAATCCACTCGCAAAATATTTAAGAATATTACAGCAGTCCAGTTCAGTAGTGTCAGGATAGCAAACATGAATCAGCAATGGTGGGTGGCATGAGCTAGCAGAGACAAATTGCCACAAGTAAATGGGAGCAATCAGGATCAACAGTGTGATGCCAGGAGAAGTTCTCAGTTGTGCCATTCTCAGCAAAGTGAAGATCATCAATGGTGATCACTGTTCATCGAGTCCTATTTATACTCCCTCCAAATATCACTTGTCCTATATGGGTTTTTTGTTTTGTTTTGTTTTGTTTTGTTTTGTTTTGTTTTTGTTTTTGTTTTTTTGAGATAGGGTTTCTCTGTGTAGCCCTGGCTGTCCTGGAACTCACTCTGTAGAACAGGCTGGCCTTGAACTCAGAAATCCACCTGCCTCTGTCTCCCAAGTGCTGGGATTAAAGGCGTGCTCCACCACTGCCCGATTTCCTCCATGGGTCTTGCCTAAGCATGTAAGGCTGTCTTAGCAAAACTCCACTTGAGTCTCTATCAGCTGATGTCACTTTGCCAATTGGCCAGAGTCTGAGGAAGCAGCAAGAAGCCACCAGAACACCACCAGAAGTTTTTGGGTGCATTTCTCTCTATGGAATCACGACAAACAGAGCTTAGCTACGCCTTGCAAGGCAGACTGATACATGCTTGTCACTAGTGAAGAATTCTTTATCACATATCCTTTCACGTGCTTGCTTTAGCAAAACATCCTTTACTGTGTCTGCTTCAGTGAAACATTCCTTCATGTGTCAGCCTTAGCTGACTTTCCAAAGAAACCGTACGTTTCCACTTCAGTAAACACCAGAGTCAACTGCTTGGATGTGGCTTTAAGCTGATAGAAGGTCTTTCTTAGCTGGCTAGTGACTACATTGGGTGTTTGGGATTCCAGTGTAGTCCCAAGCCTTTCTCAGGGCTTTCTAAGCACAAAAACCACATCCTGGGTTGACACACCTCAGTTATCAAGAACAATTAGCCAGAGGCAGAACTACAGAAGCCAAAAAGCAAAGGCTAGAACATTTAGAAACTATCCCAGAACTATGTGGACTTTGAGGGATTAGACTTTTGCTTTTCTTTTGGCAGGTGATGCGGTCTACTTGCTGAGTTTTATCACGCTACTACATGATAAAACTACATGACACTATCATATCAGTAGTGCTAAAGTCTGGGGTCATGTTACAGTGGTTTTATTTATTTTTAATTAGGAGTAGCATCACACACATGAGTAAACTCTTGGTCTTTTGTTCTCCCCTCCCAACCCCCCGACTCCCAGGGTCTGTTTGTCTTTGTAATCCCTCATAAGCAGTCTCAACGCAGCAAAAGAAGTGGGCATGATATTTGTAAATATGCTATCTCCATCAAAAATACTTCTTTAGCTGGGCATGTTAGCTCACACCTCTATTCCAGAACAGAGGCAGGAGTATCACATCAATTTGAATCCAGCATCATTGACAGTGTAGAACCCTGTTTTAAAATGCCAAACAGCATGTTCTTTTCTTCCTCTTCTATGGATCATCCCTGCCTCACCATTAGTGGTTCCTACAAAATGCATTGAGATCTGGCAAGCTACAGCAGAGTTCCCCAATCGTAGGCCAGAAGTCCTGACATGGGTCTGCATCTGTCAGAAAGTGGAGTCCCCAGGCGACAGGGTTTCTGTGATCAGACTGTGTAGACTCAAGCTTAGGGCTAAGAAGTAGCGGATGCTTCTCTGCAATATTCACTGCACTGCTGGCTCGGCTCACGATCAGTCCCTGGCCCCCAAGCCCCAGCCCTGCTGTTTGTTTGTTGAGACAAGGTCTCACTTTGTATGGTAAACTGCTCTCCAATTCATGATCCTCCTGCTCCAGCCTTCTGAGTGCTAGGATTACAGGAATGGGCCAGCACACCAGTCCTGAACTTTCTTCCACTCCCCCCCAAACTTTCATCTTTTTTTAAAATTTTTATTTTAAGATTTACTTATTTCATGTATATGAGTACACTGTAGCTGTCTTCAGACACACTGGAAGAGAGCATTGGATTCCATTACAGGTGGTTGTGAGCCACCATGAGGTTGCTGAGAATTGAACTCAGGACCTCTGGAAGAGCACTCAGTGCTCTTAACCTCTGAGCCATCTCTCCAGCCCCTGAACTTTCATCTTAATCAGTGAAAATCTTTATCTTGTTCTGTATAATCACCGGACCAATTCACATGAATTTCTCAATGTAGAATAGTGTTCCTTAGAGTGGTTTCAACAGTTCAGGTGGGCAGGAGGGTTTTCAAGAGAAAGCTGCTAGGAGGTGTGACCTATTTCTGCAAGCTACAACTAGCAAAGCATTGGGCAATCAAACAAGGTTTAGCATGTCCCATAATATGCCAAAAAGGTATTTGCTCTGAGGCAGGCCATTTTCTTCATCTACTGAATGCCTACTCTGTTCTAGAAAATTAGAAGGCAAGGTGAGAGAAACAAAGGAGACAGAAATGAAGGAGAGTGTCTCTTTTACCTCATAACACATTTATGAGTTTATTGGCTCAGCTGGAGGGCACAGCCAGTGGCAGGGAATAGATGTAACCCTCCCCGTCCCTTTCGACAGTTGGAACCCTAAGCCATGTTTTTAGCAACACCCAGCTCCAGTCCAGGCCAAACTGGTTCCTGGCATGCACAAGGAACAGCTTCACAAGGAACAGCTTCATTTTCTCCCCAGGAATCCAGTCTTGGTGCCGGGCTGGTGGAGGGGTCCTGGGATGATGGAGGGCAGGGCAGACAGACCTTAAGACTTTGGGTAGGACTCATTGCTGGATGGTTATAACTAGACTTGTAGTGCAGAATGGGTGCCAGGTACTGGGTTACACGTGCCCCCCACTAAATCTGTAACCTATGTATGAAGTAGGAGCTGTTTTGTTCCATTTGCTGATGAGGAAAATGAGGCTCAGAAACCTTCAACCTACCCAAGGCTAAGAAAATGGTTCTGCTCTAGGCTGCCAACTCTACAGCACATATCTTTTCTTATAGGAAAATTCACTCCCTCAGTGGTGTACAACTCTATGGATGTAAAAAATGTGTACAGTTGTATAGCTTCCAGTCCAGTCCAATTGCAGAGCAGGTCCACTAGCCTAAAAACTTCTCTTAGAGCCTTTTGTAATTAATGCCTTCTTTTTTTTTGTTTACTACCAGTTTTGGATAACCAGTGATACATTTCTGTTTGATTATTTATTTTTGTATTTATGTGTGTATGTTTTCATGTATGTGTGTAAATTTGTATTATGTATGTACATATGAGTATATATGTATAAGTGCAATTATGTACTTATGTATATATGTACATATGAATGTATGTATGCACTTATGCATGTGTATATGTACATATATGTGTATATATGCATGCACATGTGTATGTATAAGTACATATGTGCACATATGCACATGTATACATGTATATGCATATAAGTACTTATGTATGTGTGTATATATGTATCTGGGTATGTATGTGTATAAATGAACAAATATGTATGTGTGTGTCTACATATGTATGCATGTATATGTATGTATTTATACATGTATGCATGCATGTGTATATATAGGTATGTTTATGTATGTATGTATATATGTGGGTATGTATATATTTTGTGCATGTATATAGGTGTACATGTGTCATATCATTACTGTAGAGGTCAGAGGATGAAATCATGTGAAGTCCTTACTGGCTCAGCTAGTGATGTGTTCCAAACCAACCCATCAATAGTTATGTGGTGGTCACCCATCTCCCACCATATGACCCATAAAAGGCCAGTGCCCAGAGAAGCACACTCCTCCTCCCCTGGGACTCCCTGTGCACAGGAATTCTTTCTCACACTCCTTGACAATGCACATCAGCTCCGCTCACTCTTTGTTTGTCCCACGTTTTCTTATTCTGCTTGGGCACAAGATGGATTTGAAATTCCCTGATTCAATGGGCTGACTCCTTTTCCACTGCTGTGATACAACAACAAAGGCAACTTCTGGGAGTTTATTTGCCTATGGTTATTATCCAGAGGGATAAGAGTCCATGGTAACAGAACAGGAACCTGGCAACCAGCATCAGGCATGGCAGCAGGAGCAGAGAGCTGCACAATCACATCTTTACTCACAAGTATAAAGCAGACAGAGCAATTGGAAGTGGAGCAAGGCAAGCAAGTTCTCAAACCCCTTCTGTGACGTCACCTCCAGCCAGGCCACACCTCCTAGTCCTCCCAGAATAGCTCCCCCAACTGGGGGTTGAGCCTAGAGGGGACATTTCCCAAGCCACCACACTCTGGGGTGGCATTGGTGACTGCTGATACTGTGGCACCCTAACTTAGTCACTCTTAAAGAACACTTACCACTATGACCTGCTTCTAGGGAAGGCCAGAGCCTTCTTCCATGACATATTTCTAGGGAGGGGATGAGAAAATGTGAAGAGACTCCAACACTTCCGCTGTTTTCCTAGATGCTGTACTTTGGAGGTCTCCAAAATGGGAGCAATGGAAGGATGAACGACTGCACAGGGCCTTCTGAGAAGTTCTGGGAGGTGCATCTGAGGCTCAATCCAAAGTTGGGGGAGGGGAATGAGATAACATTTACTCTCTTGCTCTAGCCCTGAATGAGTGAGGATGTCCCCTGGCATCAAGGCACCTATACCTAGCCCATGGCTGGGTATGGGGAAGACCAGTGGGCAACCCTTAGAGGCCTATCAGCATAGTATCTCACCTCAACAAGGTATGGTGGTGTCTTACTGAGCAAATGGCAAAACTGTTTGGAGCTTTCCAGGATGTGGTTCCTGCCCCTATTCTCCTAGAGCACAAAGTCAGAGCTGTCTTCAGTCGGCGAGTTAAACTGACAGAGAGGAGACATGCTTTTAGAAGAGGTGCCTTCAGGGAACTGGAATGGACACTGCCCCAGAGGAACTGGAGCTTTGAGAATTGGGAGTAAGGCCTGGCATAGTGTTATATACTTCTAATCCCAACACTGGAGAGGCTGAGGCCTCTCATATTTGTCCTAAATGCAGCTGCTAAGAGTGCTGAACCAGGCTCAATGGTGCATTGCTATAATCTCAGGATTAGGGAACCTGTAGAGGCAGGAGGACATCTATGACTTTGAGACCAGTCCATGCTTCATAGTGGGTTCAAGTCCCAGCCCTCCAGTGAGATCACACCAAAAGAAAAAAAAAAGTGCTCATGGATTTTGTCTTTAGGGAAACCTTTTGAAACGGTGTTTTCAGGCCAGGCATTGCTGTGTCGTGGAGTATGATGGGAGCAAGGTACTGTTAGCTCTAACACTGCCACCAAGAGAGGTGGATTACTGTCTTGCTTATACAGGCCTATGAGTGTTCAGCCAGCCTGGTTCCTCTAATCCTTCAGTGTGCCAGTCTGGCCTGCCCACTCCCTTCCCAATTAGAAGGGAAAGCAAGCAAGGAAGCTCTCCCAGTACAGGAGCCGAAGATGAGGCCTCAGCTGCCAAGCCTTCAGGTAAATGCCTTCAGGTCTGCCATTCGGGGCTCCTGGATCCAGGCAGTATGATCCTAGCACATCCATGAAGATTGGCAGTGACTGGCAGCAATACAAGTGTCTACAGGGCTAGGCTCGCAGAGCTGGAGCCACTGTGGTCACCTGACTCAATCAGTTCTCCTAGACCTGGGGGAGAGGTGACTGCTTAGCGTACGGCTTGTGTTCTCTGTGCGTGTCCCGGCTTGAACACAGTCTCAAGTCACCAGTCTATAATCCTCATCATAAGCCTCAGGTCTTGGAGTCTGTCCTGCCACACACCCCTTTCACCCTTGATCTGTTTTGACTAGAAGAAAGAGAAAGGCAGCCAGGTGGCTTTGTGGGTTTGCTCACGGATTCCAGCTTTTGTTTATGAGTGAGGATAGTTGTATGTAGCTTAGATTGGCCTTGGGCTTGTAGAGATCCCTCTGCCTCAGCCTTTCCAGTGTTGGGATTAGAAGTATGTGTCTCTATGCCATGTTTCTCTCCTGATTCTCTAAGCTCTGGGGAAGCTGTCCACTCTGGCTCCCTGGAGTCACCTCTTCTCTGTTAGCTCATCCGGCCGACTGAAGATGGCTCTTACTTTGTGTTTACATTTTCAGATTCTTCTGCTTTACTTTGGTTCCTCTGTTGCCCCCTCATGCTCCCCCCACCTCCACCCCAGACCTTTGTTCCTCTGTTGCCCCCTCACGCTACCCTACCTCCACCCCAGAGCTGATTTCGATTTCTTTGTCACTTCCTTGGGGTCTAATCTAGTGTTTTAGACACAGTAAGGTAAGAACACTTTTCTTGGTACATAAGTGAATAGATATTACACACTTACGTGGAGGTAGGATGGTGTGGGGCTCTAACTCCCACATCCAAGTAAGGAGAGCCTGTACCAATGCTCCTCCCAATAATATATTGACATATTATTGATAGCTATTATTGCTATCTGTAATTACTAATAGTGTAGACCCCAGAGAGGTCACTGTGGCTTACAACCTGGCTGGCTCTTTACCTGGGTGCCTCCTTCTTGCCTCTCTTTCTCCTCCCCTGCTTGCTTCCTTTCCTTTAAAACATGTTGGTGTGTGTTTGTGTACAGCACTGTATGTATGTACTCGTCAGTGTGTGTGTGAATGTGTGTGAGAGAGTATGTGTGTGAATGTGTGTGAGTGTGTGTATGTGTGTGAGAGTGTGTGTGTCTGTGCATGTGTATGTGCATGTGTGTGTGTCCATGCATGTGTGTGAATGTGTGAATGTCTGAATGTGTGTGTCTGTGCATGTGTGTGTCCATGCATGTGTGTGTGAATGTGTGTGTGTCTATACATGTGTGTGTGCTTTGTGTGTGTGTGAATGAGTGTGAGTGTGTATGTGTGTGAGAGTGTGTGTGTCTGTGCATGTGTATGTGCATGTGTGTGTGTCCATGCATGTATGTGTGTGAGTGTGTCTGTGCATGTGTGTGAGTATGTGTGTTGTGTGAATGTATGTATGTATGTGTGTGAATGCATGTGAGTGTGTGCCTCTGTGTGTGTGTGTGTGTGTGTGTGTGTGTGTGTGTGTGTGTGTGTAGGCCATGAAGGTCTTCTTCATTCACTCTATGTCTTACTGAGACAGGCTCTCTCACTGAACCTGGATAGCTCACTGATTTGTTTACACTGGCTGGCCAGCAGGCCTGCCTCAGACTCCTCAGCACTGTGATTATAGGGCACATGCCTGGCTTTTTAACGTGGATGTTAAGGATGGGATGTGGGTCTTCACACTTACTGAGCCATCTCTCCAGTGCATATCCCCATTTTTTTTTGAGGTAGGGTCTTATGTATTCCAGGTTGGCCTTGATCTCACATAGCTGAGGATGATTGTGAACTCTTGATTTTCCTGCCTCTACCTCCCGAGTGCTGGGAGTCAGGCATATCCCATTAAGATAAGCAAGCAATTTAACAACTGAACTATATCTCTAGCCTTTAAAAATGAATCATCATCATCATCATCATTTGTGTGTGTGTGTGTGTGTGTGTGTGTGAGAGAGGTTTCCTTGTTTCCGCTTCCATCTTGAGGCAAGGCCTCTCTGCCCTAGAATCTTCTGGGTGATTCTGTCTCTGTCCCCCATCTTGCCATAGGTGTGCTGGAACTTCTTTTAATCAGGTTTCTGGGCCCTTAAGTCCAGAAGTCAGTTAGCCTTGTGCTATCGGTGTTGTATCTGCAGATCCCCTCACTCACTGGTCTCCCAGTCCCTTTCCTTGTACTTTTGTGCTCCGTAGCTTAGGCTGTCCTGGAACTCTCTGTGGAGCACAAGGCAGCCTGAGTCTCCTGGGATGCTGGGATTGCAGGTATAAGCTATTGTGTCTAGCTCCTCCTCATTAGTAAACTGTGGTGTGTTGAGAGTGGTGGCCGAGATAGAGAAAGGCACATAGAGAGCCCTTGCTGAGGATCAAATGATGAGCCATCAGAGGATGGTAATGTCTGCTTCTCCATGGGGAGCTCACTACCAACCCATGCTTCAGCAAAACCGTGCTTTAACTGGGGTGGCTCCGGAAGCGCCCCGGAAGACACAAGTCTATCAACATACAAGTAATTTAGTCAAAAGGTGACTCCAGGAAGCTTAGGTGGAGTGGCTCTCCAGTAGTCAGCATCTATTAACTAGTGCTGAGGTTGCCATGGTTTCCTCCTTCCCGGAGGATGATAAGAGTGGGGGATTGGGCTGGTGAGATGGCTCAGTGGGGAAGAGCACTGACTGTTCTTTGGAAGGTCATGAGTTCAAATCCCAGCAACCACATGGTGGCTCACAACCACCCGTAATGAGATCTGACGCCCTCTTCTGGTGCATCTGAAGATAGCTACAGTGTACTTACATATAATAAATAAATAAATCTTTAAAAAAAAAAAAAAAAAAGAGTGGGGGATTTCTCCCCGTTTCCTGCTACTCTTGAGGGCTACTCTGAAGGCTGCTCCCCATGAGCTTTCCGTCTGCTGTCCACATTCAGTCAAAGGAAGGGCCTAGGCCAAGAGGCAAAGACTCTTGGAGAAAGAAACGTGGGATCACAACCCTACAGATTCCCTGAGGATCTGTAAGGGGACACCACAAAGAAGGTGCTTGTTAGAAGTTATTTCTAGGCCGGGTGGTGGTGGCGCACACCTTTAAACCCAGCACTTGGGAGGCAGACACAGGTGGATTTCTGAGTCCGAGACCAGTCTGGTCTACAGAGTGAGTTCCAGGACAGCCAGGGCTATACAGAGACACCCTGTCTCGAAAAACCAAAAAAAAAAAAAGAAGTTATTTCTACCATTTGTAATATTTTGAGGTTGTTTGAGGGAGAGTCCAGCAAGGGGTCATATGCCTCTCAAAAGGAGGCTGCTACCTTGAAGAGTTGGCTGTTCCAGATCAAGCTCTTTGAAGCTCTGCTCTTCCCATATGGACTGCAGCCAGAGCCTCAGGGAGAAGAACTCCACCCTGATCACCTCACAAGGAGTTAGTTCCCTGCCTGCTACCTTGCAGTAAGGATTCAAAATAGACCGTGCTACTGCCTGCGTCTTTCCCACTTTTAAAAAGTATTTATTTTATTTTATTCTTTTAATTCTATGTGTATGAATGTTTTCCCTGCATGTATGTATGTGCACCATGTGTGTGCCTGCAGAGGTCATAGGAGAGTGTTAGATCCCCTGGAACTGAAGTCACAGATGGTTGTGAGCTACCACATGGTTCCAGGGAACCGAACTTGGGTCCTCTGAAGAAGCAGCCAATGATCTTAACCACTGAGCCATCTCTCCAGCCCCTCTTCATCGCTTCTTTAAACTTGAAATAGCAGAAGCCAACGATCCCTCGGTAAACATGCAAGCTGGGGAATGGGCTGGCATTTTTGTCTTAGTACTTGGGAGGTTGAGACAAGGAGGTTCACCTGAAATTAAAGTCTAGCCTGGGCTTTAAAGTGAGCTCCAGGCCAGTGTGGGCTACAGAATGAGATCTCCCAAATAAACAAACAACAGGAGGAGGAGGGAAGGAGGAGGAAGAGGAAGAGGAGGAACAGAAGGAAGAAGAGGAGGAGGAGGAAGAAGAGGAGCAGGAGGAAGAAGAGGAGGAGGAGGAAGAGGAGGAGCAGGAGGAAGAACAGGAGGAGGAAGAGGAAGAACTGGAGGAGGAGGAAGAAGAGGAGGAGAAGGAAGAGGAGGAGGAGGAAGAAGAGGAGGAGGAAGAAGAGGAGGAGGAAGAAGAGGAGCAGGAGGAAGAAGAGGAGGAGGAGGAGGAGGAATAGGAGGAGGAGGAAGAGGAGGAGGAAGAAGAGGAGCAGGAGGAAGAAGAGGAAGAGGAAGAAGAGGAGGAAGAAGAACAGGAGCAGGAGGAAGAACAGGAGGAGGAGGAGGTTGTAGTGGAGACTTGGAAACAGAAGCACAGACACATGGAGAAGGTGAGGACAGGAGCAGAGGATTAGTGCAGCAGCATGTACCATTAGACTCTAGGAGGAAGCAAGGAAAGATGCCTTTCTTTTTTTTTTTTTAAGATTTATTTATTATTTATTTATTATAAGTACACTGTAGCTGTCTTCAGACACACCAGAAGAGGGCGTCAGATCTCATTATGGGTGGTTGTGAGCCACCATGTAGTTGCTGGGATTTGAACTCAGGACCTTTGGAAGAACAATCGGTGCTCTTACCTGCTGAGCCATCTCTCTAGCCCGGAAAGATGCCTTTCTAGAAGATTCCAAGTATGTAGGGCCCACCAACACCTTGCCTTTTGGCTTGGAGTCTCCAAAATGTGGGCAGTGAATTTCTTCTTTTTTACATCATCATCGTCGTCATCATCATCATCATCATCATCATCATCACCATCAGTAGTAGTAGTAGTAGTAGTAGTAGTAGTAGTAGTAGTAGTAGTGGTAGTAGTAGTAGTGATAGTAGTAGTAGTAGTGTAGAAGTATGTGTGTATGCACACGTGTGCACACCCTGGCTTGCTCATGTGCCAGCACGTGTCTGTGGTGGTTAGAAGACAGCTTTTAGGAACTGGTTCTCTCCTTTCACTGTGTGGGTCCTGGGGTCAAACAAAGATTGCTAAGCCTGGCAGCAAGCTCTGTTACCCAGGGAGCTACCTCACTGGCCCTGAGTTTCTATTTTAAAAGAAAAGAAAGCAAAACAAAATAAGAAATTGATTTATTGAATGATTGTGTTTGGCTGCGCAGTGCCGTGACGTTCGTGCCGAGGTCAGAGGACAACTTGGGTGCGTCTATCCTCTCCTTCCCAGAGATCATCAGGCTCAGTGGCAAGTCCTACCCGCTGAGTCATCTCGCTGGCTCCCGGGTTTCTATTTTTCAAGCTCCAGTTGCAGCATTTCTTTTCAATAGCTCTAGGGCATGAAGAGCGTCCTGACAGCAAGGCTGGGTGCTGCTGCATGCTCTGTCTGCAGACTTTGTTCAAACCCTGTTGGCTGATGAAAGTTGCTGAAGGAACGTCTCAGAGTCTGTGTCATAGCAAAGCGTGCTCTGTCCATCCTGGCCACTGTCATGCTGGGGGATTAGGGCATCGGAACTGTCAGGGATGCCAGGGCACAGGACAGCGGCTTCTGGAGGACAAAGCGGTACCAAGGAAGGGAATCATCCTGTGGATCTCCAAGGAGCCATGTTCGTTTGGCTTAATCTCTTCCCCCATTCTAGATAGGATAGGCCTGGTTTCTGGAGACCCTCACTCTAACTAGGTTCAGCCAGACTCAGGTTTTCCTAGGAGTGAAGCAAGTTCTCAAGAATCCAGGGTCCTGGCTGGGTTTTTCTACCTAGATTCCAGGAACAGTGCCTCACCAATGCAGAGAGGAAAAGCAACAGTGTGGGTTGACGTGCTAGGGTAAAAAGCTCACTGCTGGGCTGGTGATATGGCTCAGTAGGTAAGAGCACCAACTGCTCTTCCAAAGGTCCCAGCAACTACATGGTGGCTCACAACCACCCATAATGAGATCTGATGCCCTCTTCTGGTGTGTCTGAAGACAGCTACAGAATAAATCTTTGGGCCGGAGCAAGCAGGGTGTACCAGAGTGAGCAGAGATCCTAAAAGTCAATTCCTAACAACCAGAAGAAGGCTCACAACTATCTGTACAGTGTGTACTCATATCCATAAATAATAAATCTTAAAAAAAAACCCTCACTGTTCTTCATTCTCTGTAAAAGAATGTCAGAAGTTCAGGGCAAGGTACACAAGTATGCCGTGTGTGTGTGTGTGTGTGTGTGTGTGTGTGTGTGTGTGTGTGGTGTCTGTGAGGGAGAGAGCAGCTTACTGCAGGCAGCTTTCTCCTTCCATAGTGTGGGGTATGTGTCCCAGGGATGGACTGCAGGTCATCAGGATGCAAACACTTTTACCCACCGAGTCATTTCACTGAGCTTGCTTGTTTTTTTGAGACAAGAGTCTTGCCATGTAGCCTGAACTAGTGGATATTTTGCATTTTTTGAGCAACAGTGCTACATTTAAAAAACACAAAGAGGTCATGAAGAGGGTAAGAATACTACTTTGCAGTATTGCAAGCCAAGTAAGATGCTTCATGCCTGTGATCGCAGCATGTGAGAGGCTGATACAGTGAGGTTGTCTTGAGCCTGAGGCCAGCCTATCGAGTTTTAGGCCAGCTTGGGTGTTCCATGACTTTTCTTGGGGAGCTAAGAACAAATGTCTGTTCATCCTAGACAAGGCTCTGATGACAGACTATGGAAACAATTTCATCTGAGTCTAGCTTAGTAAATCAGTGAGTTGTTTATGACTTACAGGCATGTGGATGAGGAGTACTGATAGGTGGGTAGATGACTCAGAGGTAGCTGTGTTACCTGCCCACCACCTCAGGAGTCACTCAGGAGATGACTCTTGAAAGCTATCCTGGCAGCTCTCTGTAAGACTTGCAAGCAGTTCAGCCAGCCAGAGACTCCTCTCCTCAGCAACTATTACTGCTTATATAACCCTGGAAGGATCTTGTGAATCTTGTAATTTTCAGGAGTTTCCTGAGCCTTTCATTGACTTCCTGGTCTTGTATGGTGTACTTATTTCCTGATCTTAGAAAATTCCCACCTCCTTTCAGGAGAGAATATTTCAAGGTAACAACTATATAATATTGGGCTACAGAGTGAGACCCCTTTTCACAAACAACAAACACAAAGTATTTTAAGAACTTGTTTTAACATGCTATATTTAAGTATTTTGTACTTTAAGAAATGGTGATTGAGGGGCTGGTGAGATGGCTCAGTGGGTAAGAGCACCGATTGCTCTTCTGAAGGTTATGAGTTCAAATCCCAGCAACCACGTGGTGGCTCACAACCACTTGTAATGAGATCTGACGCCCTCTTCTGGTGCATCTGAAGACAGTTACAGTGTACTTGTAATAAATAAATAATAAATAAATCTTTAAAAAAAAAACAAACAAACAGAAATGGTGATTGAAGGGCAAGAGAAATGGCTCAGGTTAACAGCACATGCTGTTGTTCCAGAGGACCTGGGCTCAGTTCCCAGCACCCATACTGCAACTCACAACCATCTGTAACTCCAGTTCCAGGGGACCTGATGCCCTCTTCTGGCCTCCGTAGGCACTATACACAGATGGTACACAGATAAACATATTGCAAAAATACTCACATAAACATAAAATAGATAAAATCATTAAAAAGAAAGAAATAGTGACTGAGTGCCTACTGGGTGCTGAGCAATGCATACGAAGCACAACAGCTTTACAAAAGGACTATGATACTATATAAATAATATTATTGTGCAACATAATGCTTATTGCTTATCCTCAAACTTTTCAGGCAATATAAAAAGGCAAGTATGGACTGGGGATGTGGCTCAGTTGGTACAGGGCTCCCTAGCATGGAAAAGCTTGACAGCTAGAACCACATAAACTAGATGTGGTGCCATGTGCCTGTAACCCAGCACTGAGGTAGAGACGGGAGAAATACAAGACCTGGGTCATCCTCAGCTACATGGTGAGCTCATGCCAGCCTGGGATTCAAGAGTCCAACTGCCCAGAGGTGGCACCTTCCACAGTGAGTTTGACTTTCCTGTGTCAATCAAGAAAATGTCCCACAGACTTGCCCACAGGCCAGTCTGATGGAGGCATTTTCTCAAGGGAGAGTCCCTGTTCTCAAATGACTCTAAGTTGTGTCACGTTGACAACAAACCAACCAGGACATCTATTCTACCCCAAATAGTTTTATCATGATAAAGGAAAACAAACTTAGATCCACCCTGTCTTAGTTAGGGTTTTACTGCTGTGAAGGGATACCATGACCCAAACAAGTCTTATAAAGGCAAACATTCCATTGTGTCTGGCTTACAGTTTCAGAGTCAGCTTGTCAGGAAGCATGGCAGCATGAGGTCGATGTGGTGTTGAAGGAGAGTTCTACATCTTGATCCAATGGCAATCAGAAGGAGAGACTCTTCCTCACTGGGCAGAGCTTGAGCACTAGGAGCCCTCAAAGCCCACCCACACAGTGACACACTTCCTCCAACAAGGCCACACCTCCTAATAGTGCCATTTTCCAGGAGCCAGGAGTATTCAAACCACCCCATCTGCATTCTGATGGCTCCCCTATCCCTAGTGTCCATTTACCTCGTGGATGGCCCAGATGGCTCTGGTGCCTCAGGTGGACAAGCCTGGAAGGCTCCTCCTTCCCTACCAGACTTGTTCTGTTCCCTGCTTGTTCAAACAGGAGACCTAATGCCTAGGGTCCTTCACAGCTGGAGGGGACCTGCTGCTTGGTATCTGAGGAGACTGGAAAGGTGAAGGAAAGAGAGGTCAGGAGGTAGAGGCAGGCTGGGATTACCCAGGGGACTTCTGAACGCTCTGTTTATTTCAACAGCCAAGGGAACACAAGGCAGTATCTTTTTTTTTCTTCCTTTGATTGCTTTGTTTTTGTTTTGTTTTGTTTGTTTGAGACAGGGTCTAGCTAATGCCTCCTCAAACTTGAGATTCTCCTGCTTCCTCCAGGTTTATGGCTGAAGACAGCATCTTAAGAGTGAGTGGCTTGGGCATATTTGCATTCATAGAAAGTCATCCTCACAGCAGACTGCTAGGAGGCTCTTGGCATAGATGGAGGGACTGAGCTTAGCTGGGGGTTGTGTCAACAGAAAAAGGGAAAATGACCATGAGCTCTGTGAATGGTGGCAGGCAGGGGTCCTGCCTCCTCACAGCAAGGCCAGAGGCCCCTTGGATAAGGTCTTAGGATCCAAGAGGGGTAGGGTAGGGTTTCCCCTGCAGTCAGCAGTCTCAGTCTCTTCAGGCTGGAGGCTCATTCTAGGTTGGGGGTTGGGGGAGACAGAGACAGACAGACAGAGACAGAGACAGAGAGACAGGGACAGAGACAGGCAGGGAGAGAACCTGCAGGTGGAGAGAGGCTGAGAGCTCTGTGCTTGTCCTTCTGGCTGCTTTGAGATGCAGGCTTCGCTTCCCTCCTCCTCACAGTTTTTAGAGAAGGCTGAAAATAAACACATTTGTAATACTGACATGTAATTCACACTTTCTTGACAAGTTAACTTAAACCACAGCCACAGTCACTTAAAGAGGATCTTTCTAATTCAGAAGATCCTAAGGAAGTCAGTCATCTTGCTACTCTAAGCTGGAGGCCAAGGAGGGGGTAGACTGTTTAATTCTGGAACCTGGGGCCAGAGCACCATCAGCATTTTGCCACCCGGTTAAGATGTGAAACTGTTGGGGACTCCAGACACCCCTGGGTTTCCCTATAAACAAACCATGCTTGGTTAATCTCCCTCCCTCCCTCCCATCTTTGTGGAGCTGGCCTCAGATTCCTCCTGCTAGAGCCTTATTGAGGCTGCAGGAGCTCCACTTTGCCTGGTAATCTCTCTCTCTCTCTCTTTCTCTCTC
>NW_022196905.1:11400416-11400620 GCF_008632895.1 Mastomys coucha
TCTCTCTCTCTCTCTCTCTCTCTCTCTCTCCTCCCTACTCCCTCCCTCTTCCTCATCCCTCTCCCTCTCTCTCCCTTTTCCTTTTTTTCTTTTCCTTTCTTCTCTCCCTCCTCTCTCTCCCTCCCTCCCTCTCTTCTTTGCTCCCTCCCTCACCCCCTCTCTCCCTCCCCCCTCCCTCTTTGTTTTTAAGGTAGAGTCCTCCCC
>NW_022196905.1:11400682-11412826 GCF_008632895.1 Mastomys coucha
CCCCCCCCCCCTGTAGTCCTGGCTGTCCTGGGACTTGCTCTATAGACCAGGCTGGCCTCGAACCCAGAGATTTCCCTTCCTAGGCTTCCCAAATGCAGGGATTACAGGTGTGCTCCACCTCTGCCTGGCTTTCCTGCTGCTCTTTACTTTAGTACAGGGATTGCAGGCATGAGGTAAACTGTGGCTCACAATATTTCCTGATTTCCATTTTTTCCCTTCTTTTCTTCCTTGCCTTATCCTTTCCTCTGTTTTCTAGCCATTTTGAAATAGGGTTTCACATACCAAGCCCGACCCTGGACTCCTGTGCCTTCTGCCCCTGCCATTGCCTCCAGAATTCTGAGTTTCCAGATATGTGCCACCATAGCCAGATTGATTTCTTTGTCTTTTGTTTGTTTTGAAACAGGGTCTAAATAACCAAGTCTACAGTGTACTGGGATTGCGTATGTGTACAATTAGTTCTTTTGAGCTGACTTAATTTTATTTTATATTATGTACGTGAGTGTTTTGCCTGCATGTGTGCCAGTGTACCACATCTGTGCTTGATGACTGCAGAAACTAGAGAGGTGTCAGATCCCCTGAGACTGGAGTTGCAGATGGCTGTAAGCTCCATACGGTACTAGGAATGGAACCGGGGTCCTCTGGGAGAGCAGCCGGTACTATAACCCATGGAGCTATCTCTTCAGCCTCTGAATTGGTTTTCAAATAACTTTTCTGCTGGCCATATATTTAAACGTTTAAAAGCAATATTTATCGTGTGTGTGTGTGTGTGTGTGTGTGTGCGCGTGTGTGTGTGTGTGTGTATGTGTACCATGGCACTTGTGAGAAGGTCAAAGAACAACTTGCAAGAGTCGGATCTCTCCTTCTACTACACGTGTCCTAGAGATCAAATTCATGTCATCAGGCTTCATACTTCACCAGCTGAGCTACGATGTCCCGTTTTAGTCAGCATTTCCACAGGGAACTGTCGCTGCCTGTCCTGAGCCTTTAGGATGTCCTTCTCAGTGTCGTGTTGCTTCCTTATGGCTGACTCTGGGATCTCCTGCACATTCTAGGTGAGCTATTAAAGTAGAAACACCGGGACCCTGACATTAGACAAGCCACTCATAAGGCTACATAATAGGAAGAAGGCTGACTGTTCAATGGCCTACAAGAACTCTGTGGGTTTGAGGAAGGAACAGGAAGCGAGTGAATGCATTGGTGGGTGGCAACTGGAAGGTGTGGGTCTGGCCTTCTACCCTCTCCTGCCAGCCCCATCTGGTCTGTGGCTGTGCAGGAAGGAGACCTTACATTGTCAGAACTCTTAATCACCCTTGGGAGCCCAATATCTAGGTTAAAAACTTTTCCCCTATGAAATAGGGACTTACACTGTATCTCATGCTGGCCTGGAGCTCACTAGGCAGCCCACACTCTGCCCTCCTCTGGATTTTCCTGCTCTACTCTAGACCTGTAGGTATATCACTGGTCCCAGAAGCCAGAAATGGGACCAGTCTTGATGGACAGTCTTTTTGTCTGTTTGTTTGTTTTCTAGAAACCAGTGGGATTCTACAACAAGAGAGCTGGAACTAACCACACATGAAATTTTCCAAGAAGAAACCAAGGCAGAGAAGAGAAGGGACTCCCCCAAGTACAGAGCTTTATTGCTAACTGTGCCTTCTTTCTCATTGATGCAAACATTTGCTTACACATGCCTGAAATTCCCAACATCATGGTCACATGTGGTGGTCTGAAAAGTTTTGGCTCCCATAGACTCATGTGTTTGAATGCTTAGCCCATAGGGAGCAGCACTATTAGGAGGTGTGGCCTTGCTGAAGTAAGTGGGTCACAGTGAGGGTGGGCTTTGGGGTCTCCTCCTATGCTCAGGCTCTGCCCAGTGAGGATGATAGTCTCCTGGCTGCCTTCAAATCAAGATGTTGAACTCTCAGCTCCTTCTCCAGCACCATGCCCGACTGCATGCTTCCTGCCATGATGATAATGTACTAAACCTCTGAAACTGTAAGCAAGCCTCAATTAAATGTTGTCTTTATAAAAGTGGCCTTGGTCATGGTGTCTCTTCATAGCAATGGCAACCTTAATTAAGATACATGTGATAAGGGGTTATTTACTTGAAAGAAGTTTGAAGTTGGAGAGGCCCTTGGGATGCTGACAGCGCTCTTGCTTGGCTCCGTCCTGCATGGCTTCCTCCTTACAGGCAGGCGTCTGTGTGCAGGAGCTCAGATACACACTAGCTCCATGTAAGAACGGCTTTGTGGCCAAAAGCTTTCCTGAAAATTCTGTCAGATTACCACTTCCCTCTCCTAGTCTGGAACATAGATACAGACAGTGCTCTCGGAGGAGAAAGAGGTCACGTACTGTCTCTCCTTAAATAATTCTGGCTTTGGTGAAGAAGTAGGATCTAAGGGCTGGAAGATGGCTCAGCCAGTAGAGTGTGTGGGGCACAGGCATGACCCCAGAAACTAAGTAAAAAGCTGTGTGTGGTAATACATGATTGTAATCCAGTGTGGGGGGTTTGAGATGGGTGAATCCTTGGGTCCCAGTGGCCAGCCAACCTTGTCTAATGGCTGATTCCCAGATCCCAGTGATGGATGGTCTTGAAAAACAAGGAAGGAACTCTTGAGAAACACCTGAAGTTGATCTTTGGCCTCCTCATAACATGTACATGAGCACACACATGGATACATGCATGCACACATACACACACACACACACACACATGAGCAAATAGATATTTAGCAGGTAATTAGCATGCCTGCCAGAATTCAAGAGTTAACAATTGATGGAAATAATTCATTTTCTAAAAATTTTATTGATACAATGCTCAATGAAAATACAGATGCCATTTAAAGATTTTTTTTTTAGAAGTAACTGGCAGGATCCAGAAAATGTGTTAATGCTTTAATTCAGTCATTTAGACAATGCTGGCTCAGTTACAGGTTGTGATGACTTTTGGAGGAATCTTTTTGAATGAATCCACAATTTAGGGGAAAAAAAAAAAAACATTATCACTTAGGCACAGTCCTGGGTTTTACAAATGATTGTGATCTTTAGATTGGTGGCTTCTAGTTCAGGTGGCTTCAGCTCCTGGTTCTGATAGACCCACACCAGACATTTTGCAAATATGTCTTAGAAGGGTGAATTTAGACTAAAGAATCTAGGCTGAGGTGGAAGGAAGGTTTGTTAATTATTCCCCTTTTCAAAGTTTGAGGTTTGTATATGTTTGGGTTTTATTTTGCTTGGTTTTGTTTGAGATAGTCTTTAGTAGTCTAGGCTGACCTTGAATTCACTTTGTAGCCACAGATGACCTTGAACTTCTGATCTTGTCTCTGCCTTCCAGGACTGGAACTGTAAGCCTGCAACACCTTATATCCGGCTTTGTAGGGGAGGAAATTGAAGTCCCAACACTGCAAGTAATGGGCCAGGGTCCTGTAGGCAGTAACAGAGCCTAAATGTAAACTCAGTTGTTAGGATTCCAGAGTCAATGGTCTGTGTATTTTTTTCAGTGACAGAAAAGCTAGCTGATGTCAGAAGTGGAACTTCTTCACAGCTCTAACTAACTGATCACTCCCTGAGTAGGGTTTGCTTTAGGCCTGGCTCAATCCAAGCACCACCCATCAGGGTGGTGCTCCCTCTAGTCTCAGCTTCATTCTCAGGCTGCGTCTCTTCATGTTGTCCTCCCAACAACACTGGTGTATGTCATTATCAGTTCCAAGTCCAGGACAGAAAGGAAATCTTTTCCAATAGTTCCAGCATAAGTCTTAGGACTAACTCTCATTCCTGGTGCTTTGGAAACAGATTACATCTGAGCTTTTCACTGTGATGTCAAGCTAAGACATCCATGATCCAGGTCTTGCAGCAGCCAATCTAAGGGTCTGAGGATGGGCCTGAACTTGCCTCACCAGAATAGATAACTAGTTTTATTTATAGAGTGACTTGGCCTTTCTACAGGCAATTCTAGTTCCTTATTTGGGGATCAATTCTGAAAAGACATCATTGAAGATGCTGTTTGTGATGGTAAATATTGTCAGCTTTGACAAGATCTAGAGTCACCTAGGAGATACCTGGGCATGGCTATCAGGGATTATCTAGGGTAGGGTGGTTGGCAAGACATCTTAACTGTGGACAGCACCATTCTTGGCTGGGATTCTTGATTGAATGTGGAGCTAGGGAGATGGCTCAGTGGTTAAGAGCACTGACTGCTCTTCCAAAGGTTCGATTCCCAGCAACCACATGGTAGCTCACAAACATCTGTAATGGGATCTGATGCCTTCTTCTGGTGTGTCTGAAGATAACTACAGTGTATACACATACATAAAATAAATAAATAAATCTTTTTTTTTAAAAAAGAATTCTTTGAATATATTATTGTTCAAAAAAAAATCCTCTTTTGCTTGACTCTAAGATTGATTGATGGGTGGGTTATTTTGGAGATAAGATCTTGTTACTTAGGCTGTCCTGGAAACGACTGTGCAGTCCAAAATGGTCTCAACTTAAGTTGATTCTCCTGCCTCAACCTCCCAGTTTGTAGAATTACAAGCTTTCACCACTACTAGAAAACAGGCAGAGTCCTTGCTGAGCACTGGTCAAGAGGGAAGGGCCAGGTCGATTGGCTCTCATCCTTGGGCTTTAGCATGGTGGCTGGAGCATAGAAGGAATCGCATTTTATTAAAAGAATTTTGCATGAGCAGATGATGCTAGATAGCTGAATGTTGCAAGAAACTGAAAATATAAAATATGAAGAAAAAAAAAGACCAAAAGAGAGAAGTGAAATTTTTTATTGTTGTTTTTTTGGAGACAGTCTCACTATGTAGCAGAAGTTGGTCTTGAACTTGCGAACCCCCTGAATTAGCCTCCTAAGTGCTATGATTAGAGGTGTGCTCTATCCCAGCAGGGACATCTCTTCACAGCTTCATATGTCCTCATGCAAAGGTCTAAGGCTTCCAAAAAAAATTCAAGAAGAGTTGTTTGCTTATTTTCTTTGTAACTCAAAAAAGTCTGAGGAGAAGAGAAAAGTGGTTTTTTGAGCTCTTTGTACCCCGATCCCCTACATTCCAAGGTTTCTGTGTGCCTTTAGACAGGGCCAAGAACAAGAATCCCTGGCTTGGGGCTGGGGAGATGGCTCAGCGGTTAAGAGCACCGGCTGCTCTTCTGAAGGTCCTGAGTTCAAATCCCAGCAACCACATGGTGGCTCACAACCATCTGTAATGAGATCTAATGCCCTCTTCTGGAGTGTCTGAAGACAGCTACAGTGTACTTAAATGAATAAATAAATCTTAAAAAAAAAAAAAAAGACTCGCTGGTTTGGATTAGGTCTTCCTTGGGGACAGAAGTTTCCTCAAGATTCCAGGGACTTTTCAGTCCACAGTTGTCAAACATGATCTGGCTAACCCAGACAGGATCTCTTCTATTGGCCAAGTCCAGGCACATTCGTCCCTTCATGGATGAGTATTTTCTCATCTTCCTTCCTCCTTCCCCTCTCCCATCTCTCCCTACTCTTGTTCTCCTCTCTCCTCTCCCCTCCTTCCCACTCTCATTCCTTCTAGTAGTGTAGGGTATCAGGCTCATGGCCTTACTATCAGAAGCATTCTACCACTGAGCCCCACCCTAGCCAGCTGCCCACAAGCAAGGATCCTTTCTTTTTAAAATTGTTCTCTTTGACAGCTTCATACACACATATATTACATATTTTGATCATATCCACTCCTCTCTATCCACCTCTTACCCCCTCCTTCTCCCGCTGAACCTCCTTCCTCTTTCCAACAAGCCCCTCTCCTATTTTCATCTCTGAATTAGTGTGCGTGTATGGCTTCTTTAAAAAATAATTTTTGTTTATTTTGTGTGCAAGCACGTGTGTGGGGCCACATGGGCCACAGCTTTTATGTGGAGGTCCAAGGACAACTTAGAGGACTCAGTTCTCTATGTCATTCAGGTCCTAAGTCTTGAACTCAACTTCTTGGGCTCGGCAGCAAGCCCCTTTGCCAGATGAGCCATCTCACCTCTGCTTCTGAGTTTAACTAGGGTTGCTTGCAATGAGCATGGCTAGCTGGTGACAGGCAACATACCAGTGGCCACATCACTGAAGAAAGTGATATTTCTTTCTCTGGAAGGAATCTCAAAATAAGAGCTGCATAGCTAAGTCTGCAAGAGAGGAGAATATTCTCAGAGGTTTCTAGAAGAGAGGTAACCCTTGCACCAACATAGGCTTCGGTTTGGGTTTTTGTCAGGGAACATATTCATTTTCTCTCTTTCTCTATTCCTGTCTCTGTCTCTGTCCTGCTCGAGGTAGTTTCCACTGTTCTCTGGTGAAACATATTTACTGGGAGAGTCTACAGTGAGAAGGGACAGGTACTCGTGAAAACACGTGCAATCAGGGCAAGGAAATACAGAGAGAGAATTCAATTTGCCTGGATGGAGGAAATCCTTCAGCAACCTCTCTTTTCTGTGTTTTGAAATCTGGCATGCTCACATATAAAGCACCAAGAGTCTAGCTAATTGCTAAATTATTCTAGGCAAGGAAAGTGAATTAAAACTAACATTCAAATAAGCAAAGTGTCCCTTCCCCCATGCCCCAAAGATAATAACACAGTAACTAATCCCCTTTGCATTTGGTTGCTGCAAGGTGGCCCTTTCTTGTCTATCAGAAACCGTGGTTGAAATGTTTATGCCTTTGGTGGGAGTGGAGAAAAGGGCTTGAAAAAAGAAAAAAGATGTTTCATGTGGAAGATCAGAAGCTGACCAATAAAGTATTGCAACATTTATAGAGACCAACCCTGTGGTTATTGTTGCAACTGTGCGTAATTATATCTTATTTTAATTTCATTTAGTTTTGAAGAGCTCAGAGATTTTTCCTTTGGGGGATGGGAAACCAGTACAGGAAGCTTCATGGATGCTGGAGAGTGGGGAGCTGATGGGGGTGGGGGGTGGGGGGAAGACACTGGAACCAACCCCAGTTCAGACTAATGTTGTTTGGCAGGTTTTGTTCTAGGAGTGGGGAATGTGGGCGGAGGCGGTGGGAGGAGGAAGAGGAAGAAGAGGAGGAGGAGGAAGAGGAGGAGGATCAATTATTCAAGGTCATCCTTGAATACATAAGGAGTTCCCGACTACATAGGAAACATAGAAGACTCTAAAAGGCAACAACAACAACAATAACAACAGGCCAATCTGTGAAACCCTAGTTATGTCCAGAGAAGCCCAACACTTTCTTCTCTTCTTTGAGTGTTTTTATTAGCACAATAAGGATTTTTTTTGGAGGGAGGGGAGGGAGTTTGAGACAGGGTTTCTCTGTGTAGCCCTGGCTCTCCTGGAGCTCACTCTGTAGACCTAGCTGGCCTCCAACCCAGAGATCCACTTGCCTCTGCCTCCTGACTTCTAGGATTAAAGCTCTGCATCACCACTGCTCAGCCAGAAGTTTTATGTTTTTACATATGTATGTAATGTGTTTTGTTTTGCTTTATGGCATGGTCTCTTTATTATATATCCCTGGCTGGCTTGTAGACTAGGCTGGCCTTGAACTCACAGAGATTCCCCTGCCTCTGCTTCCTGAGTGCTGGGATTTAAGATGTGTGCAACCACAGCTGGTTTATGTAATGTGTTGTGGTCATAGTCACCCCTGTTACACTCTCCTATTCCTTTCTCCCTGCCCTCCTGATCTCCTCCTCCTCCTGATCTCCTCCTCCTCCTGATCTCCTCCTCCTCCTGATCTCCTCCTCCTCCTGATCTCCTCCTCCTCCTGATCTCCTCCTCCTCCTGATCTCCTCCTCCTCCTGATCTCCTCCTCCTCCTGATCTCCTCCTCCTCCTGATCTCCTCCTCCTCCTGATCTCCTCCTCCTCCTGATCTCCTCCTCCTCCTGATCTACTCCTCCTCCTGATCTCCTCCTCCTCCTGATCTACTCCTCCTCCTGACTTACCTCCTCTCTCTGGTACTGCTTTTTTTATACACAGGAATTTCTATAAATCAGGATGTGTAATAAAGATGGAATCTAGCATAAAGACAGAATGTCCTTTTCTTTGTGCATCTGGGGCTCCTCTGGTGGGACCCTGTGGGGGTCAGGTTTGGCCATAGGGAGTGGTAGTATTAGGAAGTGTGGCCTTATTGGAATAGGTGTGGCCTTGCTGGAGGAAGTGTGTCACAGTGTAGGCAGGTTTTGAGGTCTCCTATGCTCAAGCTCTGCCCAGTGTGGAATGAGAGCTTGGCTAAGTGTGGAAGACAGACTCCTCCTAGCAGCCTTCAGATCAAGATGCAGAACTCTCAGTTCCTCCAGGGCCATGTCTGCCTGCATGCTGCCATGCTTCCCACCGTAATGATAATGGACTGGACCTCTGAACACCAATTAAATGTTTGCCTTTATAAGAGTGGCCTTGGTCATGGTGTCTCTTCACAGCAATAGAAACCCTAACTAAGACAGACCCCAACCTCCTTTCCAATATACTCTCTTTCTTTTTAGAACAGTTGCTCAATTGAAAATTCTCTGGACCCCCAACCCATGCATTGATTGGAGAATTATTCTCAAATTCAACTTCAGAATGGGATTGTATGAAAGTGTTGGGCTTGTTTTGTTTTTTGGTTCTGGTACTGAGGCTTGAACCCAGGGTCCTGAACATGCAGGGCGAGTGCTTCTCATGGAAACTTTATCCCTATTTTGGGACAAGGCCTCATTAAAGTTATCTAGGCTAATGCTGAACCTGGGATCCTCTCCCCTCAGCCTACCTCCCAATACTGTACCTCCTCCTGCCCAGTAGCTGGAATGCTCATTGAATCCACTGGCATCTTGACTGTCAATAAGTTTGTAGTCAAGTCTTATTACTGAGCAATATTGGAAATAGGGAAAGCAGGGATATGGGACCTGTGCAAAGACTATCTATTTTCCCTTTTGACTTTTGTATTTTTAGGAGTGAAATGGCCTAGGGAGGCAGTAAACTTGTTCTATAGACCACGGAGATCTTAAACTTATGATCCCACTGCCTCAGCCTCTCAAGTAGCTGGAGATGACAGGTCTGTACCATCAGGTCTGGCCTCTTCTATTTTTATGTAGAAATAGAATTTTTACCAGAGTACAGCGTTACCCAGCTTGACCTCCTATAAGCCCAAGCTGCCTTGCAGCTAGGAACAGCTTCTGGCCAACAGGATCGTAGATGTGGTATGTGTGTCCTCCAGAGCATACCTTTGAAGGGGACACTACACCTCTACCATCTGCAAGGACAAATTTGAGCCTTATTTTAAGACCTCCTAAACTGTGCACAGACCTATGAACTGTTGATCTGCATTTCAATCAGGCCCCCAAGACCTGGCTGTCCACATGTAGACCCCAATGACAGTATGTGACCTTATCCCCAAGTTATTTCTGATTGGTGAATAAAGATATCTACAGCCTATAGCTGGGCAGAATTGAGATAGGCAGAGCTTGGTGTTCCCAACCTTGGGGTCAGAGGAGACCAGGAGGAGAGAGAGGAGAAAGAAGCCATGAGTTAGGAGTCAAGAAAGCACTGCCCCAAGGGCTGGCCAATCAGAGCTAAGAGCAGCCCAGATAAAACATAGTAAGTCACAACTCAGAGTAATCGATAGGCAAGTAGGTTCTAACAGCATAGAATAGTATCTGCCCAGCTCTAGTGCTGATTAAGGCTTACTGTAAATAATAAGGCTGTGTGTGTCTTTTATCTGGGAACTAAATGATCAAAGGTAGGGGAGAGGCCCCAGATTGAAATTAAATATTTTCTACAACTAAGCACTTGAAGGGAAACATAAGGAAACATTCTAGACTCCTCTCACCAAGCCTTCAGTCAGCCTCCTCTAACTTGTCCCACACCTTGGCCCATAAACAACCCAAGTCTTGTGTTTGGGTAGGTGTGCTCTCTGGGATTCACATATTGGTACCTTGTGAAGAAACTCTTTTGAAAACCGTGTCTTTTCAATGACGGCAATTGTGTGCCGTTGGATGGCAGATTAGGAAAAATGGGCTGGAAGAATGCTTGTCTAGCAGCACAAGGCAGTCATAAGCTGGGTGTGGTGGTGCACGCCTATGATCCAGTACCGGGGTGATAGAAGCAAGAGGATCAGAAGCAGGAGGATGGTTATGAGGTTTGAGGCCAGCCTGAGATCTCTGAGACCCTGTGTCAGAAAAGAGGTGAGGGAAGATCATGAGTTCAAAGCCAGCCTGGGTTACAGAGTGAAACTGACTCAGGGATGAGATGGATGGGAGCAGGGTAACAAACTATTAGAAGGAAAGAGACAAGGGGCCGCCTGGCTCCTGGTTCCCTGGACTGCAGCAGGATCAATGGATGGATACATTTGGAAACTAACACAGGTTATCCATAAAGAATGGTGTTCCCGTCACTCTGCATTGCTCAGGGGAGAGGTGCTTCACTTAGCTCTCTTACAGTAAGTACTTTTCCCTTCGAAGGGTCTTGGGTCTTGAGTCTGGAGGCGAAGGCCTGGCAGTCTCCGTTACAGAAAGCACTATGTGTGCCCCACGTGCTTCTTAGATTGAGGTCTGCAGAGTGACTGGCTCACCCCTGCCCCTGTGGCCTGGGCACCAAGTCACCTGCTACTGCCATTTGGCTTCACACCTAGATCTCCCACAGTGAAATGCTGACCATAGAGCTTTGGGTGCTTCTGGTCTTTGTGATGTGGGTGGCTCATAGCAAATAAAGTAGCTGCAGGTTAGAGTGAGTGACACAGATCATGACATCACAGGATTCAGCCTCAGGCAGCAACACTCAATCCCTCTCTCTCTCTGGAACTCTGTGCATGCATTCTGGGTTGAGCTCAGGCTTGGATGTGTTTCAGGAGAAAGAGACCCGCCAACCCCCAGGCCTCTCCTTGAGCCTCTGAGACCACTTATTAGATGAAAACCTGCTCTGTGGACCTACCAGAGTCTGCCAGGAATTCCCTGGGCCAGTGACTGGTCTGCTTTGGTTTATTGACTTACTTGCTGGCTTATTTATTAAGACTGAAGGTCTGACTTTGTAGCCCAGGTAGACTTGGAACTCATGGCAATCCTCCTGCTTTAGCATCCCAAAAGCTGGGATTACAGGTATAAGCCACAGTCTCTGCTCGTTTCTATGATTAATGAGTGAAGCATTGGATGGGCAAACCCTCTCTACACATGCTGTGGGGCAGCCTAGGAGGCCCTGAGAGGATGGATAGAGAGTGGCTGTAGTACAGAGAGAATGTGATTGTTAACTTGGGCACAACCACATCAAGGAGCCCAGAGCTTAGACCCATGGGAATCTGGCAAAGTCTTCATCAGGGTGAGGTTTAGAAGGATGGTATGCGTGCGAAGGCTGACAGTGTGCAAGGGCAACCGACCTGTATGCACAGAAACTTGCAGCTTTTAGTGGAGCTTTTCCTCCACATGGCTGTTTACAGCCTGAGCCTGGCTGCTCACCCACAGACATCTCCCTCCAAGACCAGCTAAGGCTTCCTACAGTGCTGAACATCATGAAGCTGCTTAGGTTCTGGGTTGTAGCATAGTTAGGTTGGCTCCGTCAGAGCAAGCGCAGCCCAGCTGACTCTAGCTTCTCTGTATGTGTACCTGTTGTTTCTTCATTCCCCTGATGAACGTAGATATGATAGCCCTTCTCTAATCATATCTAGAATGGGCTGTACTAGAGCAGGGTAAGATACTTGCGGGAGGTGTCTCTAAACCCTCAGAGAGCCCTTGTTTGGAAATGACATCATAGCTACCACCTTTCTAAGCTGAGTTTGGGGAGCTGCTGGGGGTGGGGGCAGGTATGGAGCGGAGGGAACAAAATGTATATACAAACATGCTTGCATGCGTGTGCTTCTGCCCATGATTGCTTGCCTGATGTTTGGTAACTTCGGGAGAAGGAAGCCTGTACAGTTTCCTGTGCCATTGGAGACTTGGGGTCTTGGTGATGCATCAGCACTTGTACACTTGCAGGACAGGGAGTGAATCCAGGCTGAGGACTGACAGCTGAGAGGGAGCCATGGGGATGAGACTGGCAAGGGGTCTGTTGCCAAGCACCACACATGCCTCCACTCTTACATCTTAACTTGAGTGCCCAGAGCACCCTAGGCTCTGCCTTTCTTCCTTTCTTTCTCTCTCTATTTCTTTCTTTTTCTTTTTTTTAAGATTTATTTTTATTTATTTTATGTGTATGAGTACACTGTAGCTGTACAGATGGCTGTG
>NW_022196905.1:11413136-11425431 GCF_008632895.1 Mastomys coucha
ATCCGAACTCAGGACCTTCGGAAGAGCAGTCAGTGCTCTTACCCGCTGAGCCATCTTGCCAGCCCCAGGCTCTGCCTTTTTTGTGAAGCACTCTGAGCTCTGCAACTCTTTCTTGGATCATTTTGGGGTCTGAAGCTCTCTTGTGAAGTACTTGGGGGTTTGTGGCTCTCTGGGAGCACTCTGAGGTTTATGGCTCTCTCTGGGACATGTGTTCTTTCCTTTTATATTCATTTTTTAACATATCCAGGCATTTCCTCTAGAAGCAATGTCTATGTCTGGTATCAGTTTGGAGAGATCTGGCCAAGTTCCTTGTGACTCTCTTTAAACAGCCAGCTTGACATTCTAAGTGTAAAGTGTTAGTATCAATATACTATTGCTTCTAGAGAAGTACCTGAAGCACCCCTAGGTGCTTAGGGCTCATCTCTGTGGGGGAGGAAGGATTGTATGAATGCTGAAGACACTTGTGAATCTCTTCTAAACAGGCTGGAGCTCAGTTTGAGGTGCTTTTAAAAGAAGGGGCAAGGTGACTAAGGGATACTGAGAGTGGAGAAACTGCCTTCCCCAGGGAAGAGCACCCCAGCTGGTTGTCTTGCACCAAACAGTTGGCCCTGAAAATGTAAATACAAGTAACGTTATACAGACAAAACAGGTTACATTTACACACGCACACCAACAATTAAGGAAAAGAGAGGTCATGAATTTGAAAGAGAGCAAGGAGGGGTTAGAGGGAGGAAAGAAAATGAGGATAAATGATGTAATTATAATGATGTGACACTCTTTAAAAAAAATAAAAAGAAAGAAAGAAAACAAAAAACAAATGAAGACTTGCTGGGTGGCGGTGGTGGCGCATGTCTTTACTCCCAGCACTTGGGAGGCAGAGGCAGGCAGATTTCTGAGTTCGAGGCCAGCCTGGTCTACAGAGTAAGTTCCAGGACAGCCAGGGCTAAACAGGGAAACCCTGTCTTGAAAAAACAAAAACAAACAAAAAAACAACAAAAACAAACAAACAAACAAACGAAGAAAAACCCCAAAAGCAAAACAAACAGCAAGAGCCAGGTGTGGTGGCACATGACTTTGGTACAGGCACTTGGGAGGCAGAGGCAGGTGGATCTCTGTGAGGGCAGTAGCCTGGTCTACAGAGCAAGTTCCAAGACATCCAGGGATACACAGAGAAAGTCTGTCTTAAAAAGAAAGAGTCAAAAGGGAGGTGCGGCTGTGTGTGGAGCTGCACAACTATAGTTTTAGATGTCAGGAAGCTAAGGCAGGAGGATCAGGGTTTAAATAAAACCTTCCTGGGCTACATAGCGAAAACATCACAGTAAACTAATTGGGATCGGGATAGAGAGGAATCCTAAGAAAGACTGAGGAAGTTTCTGTTGACTTTGCTGAATTAAGCCAATGCAAGCAAAGCCACCATGCCTAAGGCTATCATTTGAACCTTGGGGGACCCAAGGAAAAGAAGTGATAGAAGATGGCTTTAGGTGGAGAAGAAATGGGAGTTGGGTGTTCTGACTGTGAGCCCCAGGCACATCATATCCTAACGGGATGATGCTTTTGACATTTGGATATGCCAACTTCCTGCTTCAGAGACAAGTCCCTGGATGACCAGCCTGGAAAGAGCTTTGTTTCGCCAATCTCAGAGGTTCTGGTTTATCCCTGTCTGGCCCTGTAGCTTTTAGGCTGGTGTCAGGCAGCAGCACATCATGTTGGGAACCCTAGAGCTGTAAAACCATTCATAGAACACCTGAGATGCCAAAAGGAAAAGACTGGAGTCCCATAGTCCCCTTCAAGGGCCCACCTCTAGTGACTCCAACTCTCCCACTAGGCCCTGCCTCCCAAAGTCTCCCTCACTTAAGAGAACCCGGGGAGCACTACCCTTTGCCACATGAGGCTCCGGGAGCCACTTAAGATTAAAAACTACAGTTATGAGTTTGGTTTTCCCCCTCTGTTAAGTCAGATTTTTTTTTTTAAACAGATTTTGCCTCAAGTTTATTTGTGAAAACAGTATAGGACACTGGTCATCTGCAAGTAGTGTGTGGGTAGGTGTGTCACAGCAGTCCATCTGTCTTCACATTGGCAGGAGTCTTTTCTATGGGGCCTTCACAGGGGCCTGGCACCTTTGGGAGCCTGGGCTGAAGCTGAAGCCTGGGCCTTAGCTGGAACTGCAGCCTCTGCCTTGGTTTGAACCTCTGGCTTTGGTTGGCAGAGCCTACAGCCTCTGGCCACGTAGCTTTGAATCCAGTTCCCAAGCTTGGGGTGAGCGATGAAAGCCAGGTGGCTGAGGCCCTTCGGCATCTCGGGCTTGCCGGCCTGAGGCACCACAAGGACCTTGATGGCCTCTGCACGTACACTCTCTGCCTTTGCATTGTTGGCCTGCATCTTCTTCAAGCCTTTCTTGTTATGTTTCTTGGCAAAGTGCATGTTCCTTGGGAACTTGGGGTAAACCCCCTTACGAGATTTGTATCTTTGTGACCAGGGTTTCTTGCTACCATTTCTGTGCCATTTGCGGGACTGGCTGTGTGTGGTGTGGTTCTTGGACTTGGCTGTGTCTGCACAGTAACCTGCGGCTCTCATAGCGCCTGGGACCGGAAGAAAAAGCTATTAAGTCAGAACTGATGCAGACTTTCCGTAGTTGAGGAAAAGCCATGTGCTGTGGACTGTCACTTATGATAATTATTAATTGGGGGTTTCTACTCCACCTTGGATCATTCAGTTCCCAAATAAGAGACACAAAACCTTTATGTTTATAATAAGCCTTAAAGCAGTAGAACTGGACAGATGTCTACCTTCTATGCTATTTTGTCTACTTCCCTGTCAATAACCCTGTGATAGAACTTGCCATGTTCTACCTGGGCTGCTCTTACTCCAACTGGCCAGTTTTCTTTCTTTCTTTCTTTCTTTCTTTTTTAAAAAAAGATTTATTTTTTTTATTTCATGTATGTGAGTACACTGTTGCTGTCTTCAGACACACCAGAAGAGGACATCGGATCCCCATTACAGATGGTTATGAGACACCATGTATGTGGTTGCTGGGGATTGAACTCAAGACCTCTGGAAGAGCAGCCAGTGCTTTTAACTACTGAGCCATCTCACCACCCCTGGCCACTTTTCATTATTCACCTACCACATGGTGTTACCTTGCCTCCCCTCGCCTCTCCTCCTCCCCTCCCCTCCCCTCTCTTGGCATCTTCTCAGCTGTCCTGCCTCAGACCCCAAGCTCTGTAAACAAAGCCCGGCCTATCTCTCTTCTGTCCAGCTGCAGGATGTAGGCATCTTTATTGACCAAGCAGGATAACTTGGAGTTTAAGGTACCATAGCATCATTTGGTGTATTTGTAGATTTCCTCCTCCCTGGGGCATCCAGACCTTGGGGCTCAGTATTTACAATCCATAGCAACAGACCCAACCTCAACAGTGGTTCCACCCCAGTATCTGATACTTTGTTACGCAGCTTGAGCAGACTGAGACATTGTGTTTCTTTGCTCATAGACCATATTGTGAGCACTCCTCCACTGTTGTTGGTATTGTCCTCAGAAGAAAGGCACAACAAGCCTGTAGACAAGGCTCCACCTCCCTGCTGCTAGGGGCAGAAACAGAAAACACAGAGGAGGCGACAGCCTTGCCTTGAAGTTATCCTGGAAATAACAGCAGGGGAAGCAGTTCCAGTCAGGAAACTTCGTGTCACGAAGCTGCTTCCCTTCACAGTCACACCTTTGGAAATGTCTTCCTCTCCTCTGTCCTCACTCCCTTGGGCTGCGCACAGAACAGCAGGATTCTGGTCTCTGGGGGACCATGGCTTTTGTTACAGTGCCTGCTTCCCTAACAGAACCTAGTCCTTAGTGGTCTCTCTGGGCTTTTCTGTACTTGCTCCTCAAACATGGAGTCCATCAAGCTTTCCTGTCTCTGCGTTCCATTACAAGAAGAAAAAGGACAGAGGCAAAGGTGGGGTAGCCTGAAGGCCCTCCCCTGCCTTAGTGCCCCTCTCTGCTCCTCACTGACCTTTCTAGGGCACCTGGTGTGAGGTGGGGTTGGCCATGGGGCTCTGTCAGCAACTTCCCTATTCATTTTTGGTAGCTCTGGTTTCAGCTTTCTCTGCTCTTTGGATCCTGATGCTAGATTCAAAGGCCAGGTTTATAAGGCCAGGGGAATCAAAGCAGCCGCTGACTCATAGACTTTCAAGTTCTCCGTCCCAGTCTCTTGGCAGTTTCTGGACCAACTTGTAACTGCTTTGCTGGGGCCAGTGTAGGTAAGGAAAGAAAAACAGGGAAGGGTGGGCAGCCTGCCACAGCCTGCACCCAGGCCTGGGCTTGTGATGTGGTCAGGCCGCTGTGCACCCTGCTCTGTCTGTGGGCCCTACCAGCTCTGCACAGACAGGCCAGGGCACACACGGAGAGGGGCTTGCTGGCGCCTGGAACTGCTAGGTCCCTTGAAGGGTGGGGCAAGCTGGCTTGTATGTTTCCAGTGCCACCCAGGGGTGGGGGTGGGGGCTGTGTGAAGTGGGGAGGTTAGGAGGGAAAAAGAGCAAGGGTGTGTTGGTTAGTCTCCTGTAAATGTGCATTGGGCTCCATGATTTCCTGTGTGCGCTCCTGCTTCAGGAATGGGCGTCCCTCCTGCTTTTAAATATCTCCAGGGGAGGAAAGCTGGCCTTCAGTAACCCAGCTTCTCTAATGTGAGCTTCAGGCCAGGATACATAAGGGGGGCCTGAAATTTAGTGGGTTGCAAACAACAGAGGAGAAGAGATTACTGAGTCAACGTTAAATGTTAGGTATAGTAATGGCTTTATGGCTTTATAAGAGTTAGGAGGGTCTCCCACTATAACTCAAGCTGGCCTGGAACTCACTGTGTAGCATAGCATGGGTCACGGATTAGTGGTGATTCTTCTGTCTTAGTTTCCCAACTGCAGGGTTATAGGTGTAAACACCATGTCTGGAGGCCTTATTTGTAGAATGCATGGTAAACCGTTTTAGTGGCAAGCGTGTAGTCAGTAACTTGTTTTCTCAGTTTAAACACTGTTTCTGCATGTGCATGAGTGTTTAATGAGGGTAGTGAAGTAGCTTGGTCAGGTGCTAAATGTGTTGCTTTAAATAAGAATGGCCTCCAATAGGCTTATATATGAATGCTTTGTCACCACGGATGGAACTCTTTGATAGGATTGGAGGATGTTGAGGGCAATATTTTAAAAAAACTCCAAGTTCCTGTGCTACCCCCAGCTACTCTCAGCCCGGCTATGTTGCCGGCCAGTTCTTATCTTGTTGCCGGCCAGTTCTTATCTTCTTGCCAGCCAGTTCTTATCTTGTGGTGACTCTCTGACTCAGACCTCCAAAATCTCTCCACCCAGCTTGCTAAATTCCCACAGCGGGTCATTATCACACCAGCTCCATGCTTCAAATGCCCCCTGGCCTTAGTGGTGCCCAGCTGGCAAACCCATACTTTGCTGCCATACCTTTCTCTCTTGAACCCAGTCGAACCGCCTCATGAAGGAAAACACCACACAAACTTAGTTCAGAAACAATGGTAACTCAATCTCTGGGAGCAACAACTAGAATCCTAATCTTGTAAACCATATAAAATCTAAATCCTCCGGTGGTGAATCCTGGCCAATCTACCATTGGAACCAGGAGACACTAACAGCTACATCTTGTCCTTATGATATCCCCATCCAAAAGGCTCCTGACTCTCTCTTGCTTCCCACTTTCCTCTGTCCAATCCAGAAGTCCCGCCTACTTTCCCAGTGATTGGTCCCTTTATTCACTGGGGGAAGGTTCACAAAAAGTCACCTGGGTATGTGACTCATTGGAAAGTGGAATTAACATCAACATACAGACATCACCAAGGGCCATCCATAACAAGAGGAAGTGTGTCTCTGGGGCTGGGCTTTGAGGTTTCGAAAAGCTCATGTCTGGCTCAGTCTCTGCCCCTCTGCCTGTAGATTTCCATGTAGTTCTCAGCTATTTCTCCAGTACTATGTCTGCCATGCCTGTTACTATGCTCCTGCCATGATGGTAAGGGACTAAACCTCTGAAACTGTAAGCCAGCCCCAGTTACATTTTTCCCCTTATAAGAGTTGACTTGGTTATGGTGTCTCTTCAAAGCAACAGATCAGTGACTAAGATAGTACCTATCAATAGGTTTGGGTCCTTGCTTCTCAATACCTACCAGAGATATTTGGCAATGTCTGGAGACAGTTTTGCTTGTAACAACTGTGTAAGGTTACCAGTCCTACCTTTGGATAGAGGCCAGGACAACTTCTGAATAGTTTGTAATGTGCAGAATGATCCTCTACCAGACTTAGCCAGTGCAGATTAACAGTGACTGCAGCTGAGCCACCTTGCTAGGTGAATGGTATTTTGTAACCCTACAAGTATTTTGTAGGTTTGGGAACTTTCAAGAATAAGTAAATAAATAAATAAATTGAACAAAGTTATCATAGTAACAATAATTATTTGGTAAAACTATGTTTTCTTTTGGTACATATCTGTTTTTAAGATTTATTTTGATTTATTTATTTATTTATTTATTTATTTATTTATTTTTGTTTTTCGAGACAGGGTTTCTCTGTGTAGCCCTGGCTGTCCTGGAACTCACTCTGTAGACCAGGCTGGCCTCGAACTCAGAAATCCACCTGCCTCTGCCTCCTAAGTGCTGGGATTAAAGGTGTGTGCCACCATGCTGGGCGATTTACTTTGATTTTTAATTGTGTATGTGTGTGGGGTGGTATGTATGTTTGGAAACAAAGTTTAAGCGGTTGTGAACTGCCATGTCAGTGCTGAAACTCGAACACAGTTCTTCTGCAAGAACAGTATGTTCTCGTGTCCAAGGAGCTATCTCTCCAGGCCTGGGGTATATAAATATCTGTTTATTGATACTTGATTGCAACATAAAAGTATTTCTTTATGGAGACTGTTCTCAAAATGTTGAAAAATATTGCTTAATCTATCCCCTAGCTTCACTAGCTGTTGGAGATAGAGAAGCCTCTTTGAACTCCACCCAGTTCGAACCAATCAGTAAGACCATCACGATGATCTTATTCTTTGTGTTTGCAATGTGCTGTAGGGTGTGCTCAGGCAATTTATCTTATTTATGCTTCAAATGGTAGGTGCTGGTGAAATGTCTTTGTGGATAAAACAAACAAAATCAACCCACCCACACATCTCTGATGACCTGAGATCAGTTCCCAGTACACACTTACAAAGCCAGATGTGGGGTTCTCTTCTCATTATCATGCCTATGCCCCCAAAATAAGGTGTGATGAAAATGCCAATTCCTCTGAGTTGTCCTCCAGTCTCAACTCACACATGTACACACAGTGATAATAAATGAAAATAAAAAAAAATTTAAAGGTATTCCCATTGTGAATGGTGTTCTTTGTCTCCATACACTGCCAACAAGTTCCCCCTGCAATGACTGGACTGAAACTGGGTCCCTGAGATGTCAAAACTTAAGCTCTTGATTATTTATTACACATTCTTACCCCAGTGTCCTCTGACCTTCTCCATTTGATGTTGCTTTCTTGGAAAGTGACACAAGCCTCTTTCACCTAAAGGTGGGATGTGTGCTGTGCCTGCTTGGGGTCCAACATCTGGAGGCAGCCTGCATCATGTATTTGATGGTTATTTTTGGTTTCCGAATAAAGATGGGTCTCATCTTGAAGTGTGAAAATGTTTACTGGAAGATAATTTTTAGGGATGCATGACTAAAAGGGAGCATATGATCATGAAAACATTGTCCTCAAATTGCAACTTGACCGGATTGAACTGACCTATAAACAGTTTTCACCAGAGTCCAGAGCTGTGTTTGAGGCATGGTAGCAAGAAGCTCACAGCCTTGCTTGCATCTGGGCAACTTCTAGAGTGTGAGTGGCTGTTCAGTGACTTTCCTGAGGTCCATCACGGTGACCCCTGACCCGTGCGATCATAGAATTTAGGGTCCGAAGTAAGCTATGTCTCTGTACTCCATTCTTAGTCCTGACCTATTTCCAAAGATGACTTTGCACAAAGAACTCTGGTGTAGTTAACATGTTTGTTTAAAAAGTTATCATTGGCTGAACTTATAGTAGAGCTAGCTTGCTAGGGTCCATCCCAGCACCACTGAACAAAGCTTTCATCCTTAGCCAGGAGTGGAAGCATACACTGATTATCCTGGCACTTGGCAAATGAAGGCAGAATGATCTCTAGTTCCAGGCTAGCCTGGGCTACATAATAAGAATGCCCCCTTCAACCCAAATTAGTTTCCATCTTCACACTTTGGGAAACAAGTAGTTTATTCTGCTTGAGTATTGTGTGGTTTTGCCTGGACTTACGTTGGTAGGTTGTTCCCAGTAGGTGGTTGTGGAAGATGGATAGAAAGATCAGTGGTTTTCATGTTGGTTGGTAGATGACAGAAATCTACTTAGAGCCATGTCTTGTGATGCCTGTAATCCCAGCACTTGTGAAGTGGAGGCAAGAAGATCTGGAGATCCAGGTCACCCTCATGTACATATTTGAGTTTTAGACCAAATGGGGCTACAATCGACATTGTCTCTACACAACAAACTATTTTTTGCTCGGATCTAAGACTGTCTACTAGGTGGGCTCTGCATGCAGCCTCCTGAGTAGGAACGGCCAATAGAAGGCATTTCTTTCAGATAGAAAGTGTTGGCCCAGTTGGGGCCACCTGTGCTTTGACGCTGCTGTTGTTCTTGTACCTGCATCAAGCTTTTAATCTTTTTTAAAACTTATTTTAAAATTTATATTATGAGTGTTTTGTTTACATGTATGTTTGTGAACCACATGCATGTCTTGTCTCTAGGGAGGCCAGAAAAGGGCACCAGATCCTCTGGGACTGGAGTCACTGGTGGTTGTAAGCCAACTTGTAGATCCCCTGGAAGACCAGCCAATGCTCCTACACCAAGTCAGTGATCTGTGGCCATATGAGATGAGACAGGTGTCTTCTGAGGCCCAGATGTTTTCTCTTTAACACCTACTGAAGGGTCCTTTGTCAAGACACAGGTTTGTTTGTTCTGTGCAAGGGTGGCCAATCCCGAACTTCAGGGTTTTATACTGGCAAACGTCTGTCTTTATCTTTCTTGCTGTCCCCTTGAGAAGTTAGATCTGATGCACTTCGATTCTCATGTTTCCTGTGGTGTAGCATAGGAAAGTCCTTAGAAATACACTTCCACAGGAGTCTTGAAACAAAGGTTGAGTCAGCACACGGCTTTGTGAGTGAATGGGGGAGCCCTGTGGCGGCATTGCTTCCCCACATTTTTACTGTAGCATTTATATAACATGAAGAATACAGACTCCAATTTTAACCATTTAAGACGTATACACATCAGTGACATCCTGCTGTGCAGCCAGCAGCACTTTTAATTTCTAGAACATTTCGAATCTTTTAGGATATAATAATGGGATAAGATAAGCCCTTTTATAGTGTGTTCTCTGGGTTCTTAGTTTACTTGAAGGTTGTACAACGTCGCCACTAATGCTTGCATAAGTTACTCTGCTGTGATGAAATACCATGGCCAAGGAGAAGTACCATGGCCATGTGCAGAAGGAGTATACTTAGGTGTACAGTTCCAGAAGGTGACGGCCATGACCCATCATGGTGGGAGAATATGAGAACAGGCAGGCATAGCAGCAGCAACTGGGAGCTGAGAGCTCAATGCCTGAACACAAGCGGGAAGCTGGGTGTGTGCTGGGATCCGTGTGTGGTTAGAAACCTCAAAGTGACATACTTCCTGTAACAAGGCCACAACCTTCCCTAAACCTCCTCCTTCTCCTAAACCTTCCCAAACAGAGCCACCAACTGGGGACCAAGCATTCAAACACAGCCCAGGGGGACATTCTCATTCAAGCCACACAGATCACCTTCATCTTTTGTTTTGTTTGAGACAAGCTCCTCCTGCCCGTACCACCAAGGGCTCAGGGTGTAAGTGTGTACCACCAAGCCTAACTTATGAGTTTTTTGGTCTGGCTTTCCACACAGTCTCACCCTCTCTGCTAACAGATGTCATCCGCGATACAGCTTTCTTCTTCTCTTATTGAAAGCGTATGCGTGTGTTTGAATGTGTTGAGGGTACATGTGTGTGTGCCCATGTGTGAAAGCCCACAGCTGATGCTGGTGTCTTCTGTGTTGAGGTGATGTCTCTTGTTTATTCCCCGGGGTTCCCCATTTCTACTAATCTGGCTACTCAGCTTGCTCTGGGGAGTCCTTGTCTCTGCCTCCTGTATACTGGGATTATGGGAGGGCCGCCATGCCCGCTGGACTTTTATGTGGGTTCCTGGACCCACACTCTGATCCTCACACTTACTTTACTCCCTGAGCCATCTTCAAGCCTCATACAGAAAGGGTCCCTGCTGCTGTTTTTGGCATTTTTTCCCCAGGCCCTGGACACCCACCTGCATATCTGGATGCTGACACCCGCCTGGTGATGTCAGGCAGTGGTGACTGGCTGTGATTACCCACCTATCTGGCAACAACCGTGTGACACATACTGATTTAGAGATGTGAAAAGTGTGGGTCTGAGAGCTGGTGAACTCAGCAGTTACCACCTCGGCTCCCACCCGGCTGCATTTCCTGTGACTCAGGTCTTACTCACACCTCTGGTGGCATCTTTTGAAGTTCTCTGAACTCATGGTACTTTGGACAGACCCCATTACTATAGCCATAATGTCTCCTTTCTTTTACTCTTTTTTTTAAGGGTCATACACAGGGTCACCCCGTACAGCTCAAGTTATTCTGAAACTCACCATCCTTCTGCCTCACCCTGTCTCTCTACTTGCATCTGGATAATCTCTGTCTGTGTATTGGCTCCTTCCAAAAGCCCCTACTTAGGGAGTATGCAGTAGCATGCTATTCATATGGACATCCACCATACCTAGTGCTATAGAAGGAAAAGAAGGACTTAATAGAGAGTTGTTGACCCAGCAGTGAGCAAAGAAACCCCAGACTTCAGCAGATTATGTGTGTGTGTGGTAGAGTGCTTACATAAACTGTCCTAGCTGCTACTGATGACATTAAAGAGGTTTTTTTTTTTAAGTAGTTAGGAATCATCAGCGTCAATGTGTGCAGTGCAAGCTAACCTGAGCAGATGTAGAAACACAGCTATGAGGATGTGGGGACAAGCGTCCGTTAATACAGTGTGACTGTTTCAATGCAGGCCCGAGGCTTCAGGTTACATTTTTCCTGGATCCTCATTGAAGCTCATGGCTCAGCTGAGTCTGAGTTCTGGGGTCTTGATGGGAGTCAGGATGACCTTGAAGGGAGACTAATACAATCCCTAGGACTCAGGTCAGCCAGCAACTCCGACTGTAGTTCACTCCACCAATAGGAGGAAGAAATGTTGAGGGCTACTGGCAGTAGCGCTGTTTTCCTGGGAAACTGGCTTTCTGCTTTTGTGGAGTGTTTTGGAATGGGCTCTCTCTACCACCCATGGGATCTCTCGGGATCTTATGGGTTCCCTGCTGTCTTCTGTCTCAGTTTCTGCCTATGTTGGCCCTGACTAGCTGTGAGTAGTAATTCCTATTGTAGGTGAAATCTTGACCAAGCTGGACTATAGTGGTGCCAGGGAGGCATGACTGCCTTTAACTCCTTTCACCATGTGTGCCTCTGGAAATTGTTGTCTGGGTCTGCGTGTCCTACAGGCTGGGGGTGCATGCTCTACCATGGGCAGCCACAGGCTGGGGGTGCATGCTCTACCATGGGCAGCCATTTTGCGGACCAGCCTTGTGTTTCCTTCTGGCCACCTCTGGTACATTGCTTTTGGGACCTGCATGTGTGGTTTCTCTCAGTTAACACCACAAGCCTCACGGAACTCTAGCCTCCTAAGTCAGGAAGCCAGGGTCTCTGTACCCTTCCCAGTGGAGCTGTGGAAGAGCAGTGTTGGGCATCATACCCCAGGGTCTGCTCTGCTCTTTGGGATTTGGTCGGTTGCAAAGCTTGACTATAGTGACTGAAACAGGAAGAGGTAATGGTCTTATGTGTCCTGGTTTTCTCATCTCCTGCTCTAATTATACTCTGGCTTTATGAAACTGAGGACTAGAACAGACTGCTAGTGGTCCTTCAGAGGCTCACCCTGCAACCAGATCATTCTTTTCCCTCTCCTCCCCTCTCCTCCTTTCCCCTCTCCATCTTCTCCCCTCTTCTCCCACCATCTCAGTTTACCTCTCCTCTCTGCCTTCTCCCCTCCCCTCCCATCTCTACCTTCTCCCTTCTCTTCCTCTCCCCTCCCCTCCTCTCCTCTCTCTACCTTCTCCCCTCTTTTCCCCACCTTCTCTGCTCCCCTCTCCTCTCTGCCTTCTCCCCTCCCCTCCCCTCCC
>NW_022196905.1:11425734-11440270 GCF_008632895.1 Mastomys coucha
CTCCACCTTCGCCTTTCTTCTCTCCACCCTCTCTGCTCCCCTTTCCTCTCTGCCCTCTCCCCTCTCTTTCCCTCCCATCTTCACCTTCTCCCCTCTCCTCCTCTCCCCTCCCCTCCTCTGCCCTCTCTACCTCTCCCCTCTTCTCCCCACCTTCTCTTTTACCCTCTCCTCTCTGCCTTCTCCCCTCCCCTTCCCTCCCATCTCCACCTTCTCGCCCTCCTCCTCTCCCCTCCTCATCTTCTCCCCTCCCCTACATTTTCTTTCTTTCCCCTTCTTTCTCTTTTTCCTTCTTTTGACCTGAGAATGGGTATGTAACCCAAGCTGGTCTGAAATTCTTGCTGTGATCTCCCTGCCACCATGCATGGCTCTTCTTGCACTCTCTCTCAGTATGAGGTCCACCAGCAAGTCAGTGTGGGGCCTTTATCCAGGCAGCCTTGACACAGCAGGAACATTTGCTGTATGGAAGCAGTGTGAGTGTGAGGGAGCCCTGTTCAAAGTGGTGTTGTTATTATCAACATTAAAGGGGAAAAAAAATACCACCAGAAGCTCACTATGGGAACATGAACAGAACTGATTTCAGCATGAGACAGAAACGGAACAAGCAAGCTCAGTAAGTTGGCATTTTTAAATTTTACAAAAATATGTAATATATTTTTTCTCTGAGAATTCCATAGATACAAAACAATGTTGATCATATCTACTACCTAGTCTTTTCCATAACTCTTCTCACATCCCTTTCCTTCCTTGTCCCCCTCTCCCTGTCCATCTTCAAGTCCTTTCATGTTTTTAATACTACTAAACCCAATGTGTGCTACCCATATATGCATGAGTGTGAGGACACTGGTAGCAGAGCCAATCTACATAGACCACTCCCCTGGTGAAAACTTTCTTTTCTGCCAGCCATCAGTCCTCAGTAGTTCCTCAGCTGGGAATGAAGGTTTGTGTGTGTGATTCCCTCTTTGTTCCATGTTGCCATGCTAACTGGCTTGATCTTGGGCAGGTCTTACGCAGGCAACCATAACTGCTGTGAGTTTGTAGGTACACTGGTTCTGTTATGTCTAGGGGATGTAGAGAAGCACCCCACCCTTCCCATCTCTGCCTCTTATGCTCTTTGGGCCCCCTCTTCTATGATTTCCCCTGAGCGTGGGGTTTGGTGTGTGATGTGGAGGTCCTGTGTAGGGTGAACTCTCCTCAGACTATTAATGCTTGCTTTGACCAGTTATGAGTGCTTGTGTTACTCTCCATTCAGTGCGCACAAAGGCTTCCTTGGTGAAGACTGAGAGCCACACTAACCTAGAGAGCCCTTAGAAGCTCTGCATATAGTAGTAGTAGTAGGTCAGTCCTTGGGTCTCTGGGCTCTCCTGCCCTGGGCTCTTGGTCAGATTTACAGTACTAGGTATATGCTTTATCCTATGGAGTGGGCCTTAAATCCAATGAGAAATCAGTTAGCTATCCCCACAACATGCAATCCGCCAATACACCATAGGCAAATCGTGCCAGGCTGGTAATTATCGCAGGTCTCAGGGTTCTCAGCTGTGTAAAACTTGATGCCTTCTCTTCTCAGGACTCTACCTACCACCTTTCAGTACTATGAAAGCTAGCCTGCAGGGGGGAAGCTTCCCAGTGAATATAAACTTGATTTCTCCAAGTCCTGTGACCAAAGCCTTTGAGGTCTTCAGCAATAGAGACTTACTTACCACCAAGTTCTAGGAGGCAACCAAGAGCAATGTTGGGGGTATGGGACACCCCTGACCAACAACTTGAGGAGAGGTATCTCACACCTGGCAGGGGCTTTTCACTAGTCAACCTATGGCTTCTGGGAGGAGCCATGTCAGATGTGTAGGGTAGCTCTAATTAAACTAACTTTCACAGACAGACAGACAGACAGACAGACAGATGACACAGCTGGTTTCCATATGGCTCCTTCAGATGTCATTACTGTTAGTTGCCCCGGTTTCTTCTCCTTTTAACCTTTTCCCTCATCTTCCCCGTTTCTCTTTTCCTGTGACCGATGCTCTCCTAGCCCACTTCCCTTAAGATCTTCCTTCCCCCTTCCCCAAGTGAGACCCACAAATCTAAAGAGTTGACTCTGGGATCACATGTAAGTCAAAACCCATCTTTCTGGGTCTGGATTACCTCACTCAGTATACTTTTTCTCCTTGGTTTAATATACTTGCCTGCTAATTTCCTCTTTACATCTGAGTAATACCCTCTTGTGTACATGTTCATTATCCATTCATTAGGTGACCACAGAAGCTGTTGCATGTTCTTGTGAACAGAACAAGAATGGATCTGGATGGGCACACACCTCTCACAGGGATAGAGCCCATGGCTGTGTGCCGGGGAGTGGTGTGGGTGGGTCACATGGTACATCTATTCTAGCCTTTCTTTTGTTTTTTAAACTTTTATTGCATTATGATGAGAAAAGTTACATGATTTCAATTTATCTGAATTTGTTGACATTTAAAAACATATTTTAATGAAATAGAATTGAATCACATTCTTGTTCCCCTTTTGTACTACCGTTCCTCCTATAGACCCCCCCTTCAATACCTACAATACCTTTTTTGTCATATTCCTTAAAATTTATAACAATAAAAGTATTATAAAAGTTGTTTGATATAAAACAACAATCAATTTAACAGTCTTATGTAGATGCTCATCTACAGCAATAGTGAAAATACATTTTTCTCAATAGAAATTTTAAACAACTCCAAACATATTAGCTGTATACTTAAAAATAATACATCACTACTAGTATTTTCTTAAATGAACATGAATATATAAAGTCTTTTTGTTTGTTTTGTATTTAGTAGAGTTTAAAATCTTGGCTCTTACTGTGGTACAAGCCCAAAATAAGAACAATTTTTAGACATTGGGTTTCATTAAAATAAGGCTGTATTTCAATGACCCTCACATCACCAAAGAATTTTACCTCCATCGTAGCTAAGCTGAGAGTTGATAGTTCTGCTGCACCAAGAAATGAATTGTAGTGTCGATTTTTGGATACAGACTTCCTGCTATGGTCAAAGCTATTTGATTTGAGTGAGTGACTTCATTCTCAGCACACAGAGAACAGGTTACATTCATTTAAGAAATGGTGTATGTATTAAGATGGTCTATCCATATAGTTATTCACCAGTGTTTCAATGAACAATGGTTCTGCTTGGAAGGTGGCACAGATTTTAGGTGAGGTTAAGAATTTGGTTCATTATATGTGATAATTTGGAAAAGCATTTATCTCAGAGAAAGAGTAACTTATAAAGTCCTCTTCTTCAAACTTGATACAAGAGTTACAAATGTCAAGCAAAGCATTCAGTCTCACTTTGTTGTTCTCTTACAAGCCACCTCCCTGGTTAATCGTCTATGTTTTTTTTGGATATATAAATACTTTTGAAATATATAAGCTGTTCTGAAAACCATAGTATAGTGTAAAAACATGAAATAAACAATACTACTAATAGAGAGGCTGAGATATGAGAAGCAAGATTTCAAGACCGTTATGGTGTACACAGCAAGACACTGTCACAAACAAACAAGCAGACAGTGTATATAGATTATACAATGTTGGACCTATTTCTCCAATTACCAAAATAGAGAGATCATTGGATGGCAATCAACAAATTTCCAATTCCTCATATTATTGGATTTCAATTGATTAGGATATGTTGGTCATATTAATTTTCAAATTAATATATTAAGAAAAAGTAATTGTCACTTCCTGTTGTTTTTGTTGTAAGAGGTGGAATTAGGTTTGTGTGGATTTGTTGAAAGATTATCTTCTTGCTTCTTCTAGGGTGTAGTTTTGCTCCTTATGTTGATGTTTTCCATCTATTATTCTTTGTAGGGCTGGATTTGTGGATTCTAGCCTTTTGAGGGACCTCCATAGTGATTTCCACAGGGTTGCACCAGTTTGCATTCTCCCCTTCCAACAGGGTGTGAGGATGGCTCATTTCCTATATCTTCACCAGATTTATTATTACTTGTTTTTATTTATTTATTTATTTATTTATTTATTTATTTATTTTTGTTGTTGTTGTTGTTAGCTTTCTTAATCTTAGCTACTCTGACTGGAGTGAGACGAAATCTCAAAGTAGTTTTTATTTGCATTTGCTTTTCCCTGATGGATAAGAATGGTGAACCCTTTGTACAGTCCCACAGCCCACTTTTATTTATTTATTATATATACATATATGAGTATACTGTAGCTGTCTTCAGCCACACCAGAACAGCGAGTCAGATTCAATTACAGATGGTTGTTAGCCACCATGTGGTTTCTGGGAATTGAACTCAAGACCTCTGGAAAAGCAGTCAGTGCTCTTAATTGCTGAACCATTTCTCCAGCCCTCTCCCATAATCCACTTTTAAACTTTTTTTGTATTTGTTTGTTCTTTGTCTATTTCAGACACTGATCCCTCCATTAGCTGTACAGCTTGCAAAGGTTGTTTTTCAGTTTTGCAAGCTATCTTTTAACCAATCAGAATTTTCCTTGACAATGCAGAAGCTTCTTTTATCTAAGTTTCCCAGAACTATTTGTTAAAGATACTGCCCTTTCTCCTATGTGTATTTTTGGCCTCTGACAAAAATCGGGTGGCTGTTAGTGTGTGGACTTATACTGTGTCCTTGATTCCATTGATCCCATTGGCTGATAAGAGTTACTAGGATTGTCAGGTGCGTGCATATGCATGTGTGCTCATGTGCATGCATGTGTGTCTGCATGTGTGCATGCATACATGGGTTATGTGAACATATATGCGCATGCACACATGAATGTCCTGTGAGCATGTTTGCCTAGGCATAAGTGCATGTACTCATGTACCTGTGTGCATACATGTGGGAGTGTGTGAATGTGCATGAGTATGGGAGTGTGCATGTGTCTCCATGCATACGTGTCTGTATGCAAGTGTGTGTGTGTGAATGTGTGTGCATGCACATGTGTGTGACCTGTGTATCAGTTTCCCCATGCCCTATGTGCATGTTTGTGCATGCTTATGTGTGTGTGTGTACATGTGTGTGCTCGTCTGCATGTCTGTGCTAAAGCTGAGGCCACCAGAGGCCAGAAAGGTGAGAGGTGGTTAGTGTGGTACAAAGTGTCATCTTTAAGCTTCAAGGGCTGGGAAAGGGGTGTGGCCGTTGTTTGTTCATGCCAGTGCAGAAGGAGAGGTTTCTAGAGGCCCACGGTGGTTGCGTTCTTTAAAAGCTTTATTTATTTTATATAGGTGTGTGTATGTCACAAGCAGTTGTGAACTTGGGTCCTCTGGAAGTGCTCTTAACTGCTGTGTCACCTCTCCAGTCCCAAGAGAAAATGCATTTTTTTTTCTGGGCAAAGAATCTTTGGCTTTCACTATCTTCACAGAAGTCTCAGTCTATGAGTTAAGAATGTGCTGGTGAGCCGGGCGGTGGTGGCACACGCCTTTAATCCCAGAACTTGGGAGGCAGAGGCAGGTGGATTTCTGAGTTCGAGGCCAGCCTGGTCTACAGAGTGAGTTCCAGGATAGCCAGGACTACACAGAGAAACCCTGTCTCAAGAAACCAAAAAAAAAAAAAAAAAAAAAAAAAAAAAAAAAAAAAAAAAAAAAAAAAAAAAAGAATGTGCTGGTGAGATGGTTCAGTAGTTAAGGGCACTGACTGATTTTCCAAAGGTCCTTAGTTCAAATCCTAGCAACCACATGGTGGCTCACAACCAACTGTAATGAGATCTGACGCCCTGTGTGTCTGAAGACAGCTACAGTGTGCTTACATATAACAATAAATAAATCTTAAAAAAAAAAAAGGAATGTTAAGAACCACTGATGTAGTAGAATCTTACAACAGGGACCTTTGGTGGTGCGTTGTCCCCTTTTGGCTTACAAGTGTGTGTAGAAAGGCAGTGTGTAGAGGACTTCTGTCTTGCCTGGGCTTGCTGCCTTTGGTATTGCGGGTCTATGCTGCTGCTAAGAGGAGGTGGCTGGGGAAGGGACTCAGGAGTTGGGTTGGGGGTAGGGGTGGCAGGTGATTGAAAGAGTGTGCATATCTGACAATCTGCCTACATCCCAGGTGCCAGATGTTTGCACCAGCTGCCCAGGGTGGAGGTGCAGCCTGTGCAGAGTGGGTGGTCCTTGTGGACATGGAAGGTAAGTCTCATTAAGTGGGAACACTAGCAAGCAAAGGCAGTCCTCCAGTTTCCCAGGTGGCTCTGCTCTCACCAGCAAAGGATAAAAGTGACCCCGTCTGAAGAGCCATGTGCCTGGCCTGGTAACAGGCTTGCAGCCAGAGGCATTATTGGCAGCTTTTCCCCCCACCTGGAGCTGTAGGTGCTCTCTGTGGCCCCTACCAGAATTATCGGAAAATATATCCAGACCATGACTTCTCCTCAGAGTACGGGCTGGGAATGTGTGTGCAGGCTACCTGGCTGTTGCTTTGAACATCCTGGGTTTAGTGTAATGGATGTTGTTTGAGGGTATGACTTGCCTGAACAACGTTCCTCATGGACCTTTCTTCTTTCAGAGCCAAGTACATGCACGTTTCCTTTGACAGAATCACAGTGCTCTTTCTGCCTGAGGACAGTTCATTCTATACCACAGGATTACCCTGTGAGCGGATGGATGGCAGCTCCTCCTATCCCCGCTGAAGGAGGAGCCACACCGTGGGCTCAGCCCCGTACAGCTTCATGCATATTACATGCGCACGATCCATACTGGAGGGATATTTATTTCCAGGCCTGCCACATGCTCCCTGCAGCAGCCCCCACACAGATTTTAATTGCTAAACCGACTTATTCTGACTCAGTGTCTGTTTAGTAAAATGTCTGGAGATACGGGGGGGGGGGGGGGGGGGGGGGGGGGGGGGGGGGAGACAGGGGAGCTGGGCCAGATGCTGCCTATGACTAACGGGACATCCACCAGAGGGGGCTGAGCAGCTCGCTGGCGTGTCATAGGTGGGTGGGTTTCTCAGAGCTCTTAGCTGTGCTCCATTGTGCTAAAACTGTAGTTGTGAATAAGCGATTGCATTCGAGCCCCTAGGCTGGCTGACTCACGCTGGTGACTCTTCCTGAGGAATGCCTCCAGCTCACAGGCTGCTCCAGCTTAGGGAGGCCAGGAAGCCACCAGGGACCTCCCGAGTGTGCTCCTGCCTGGGTGGTGGGCTCTTGCCCCTCACCCCTCACCCGCTTTGTGGTGCCAGCCAAGGGTCTCTGAGAAAAGCGGGAGGTGGGGACTGCACACCCGTTTCAGGGTGAGACTTGGGCTTGATACTGTTTAAAAATCCTCCCCTTTTCTTTATCTTTCTTTGTTTTCCCTTCCTTCCGTCCTTCTTTTTTTTTTTTGGAGGGGAACAGAGGGACACACGTGCACACATGGTTGGGTGATGGTGGGGTTGGTTCACCATGTAGCCTAGATTATATGATCCTCCTGCCTCAGCTTTTTGGGATTGCAGCTATGCCACATTCCTGGCCCAAGCCTTCAACATTCTTCTTGCTTATGGTTTTTGAGTCACCTTCCAAGGGCAGCAGCCTGGGCACCCGTGCAGGCCTCCGTGCCTCTGGCAGGAGGGAACCCACAGGCTTGCTGAGCTGAGGCCCAAGAGCTCAGCTGCTTGTGGCAGCGAAGGTCCTGTAAAATGTTGTCACTGCTCCCCTCCCCGATGGTGCAGTCTTGAGTCTTTGTGACATAGCATTCCTGTCAAAGGATTGCTTCCAAGAGCTCTAGTAGCAATGGAGGGAGTGTGGAGGTAAACAGATGGGATCTTTTTTTCATTAATAATTGAATTTGAATTCACTCATATTTTGAAAGAACAGGGAAGCAGGTCCAGAGGGCACAGGTTTTAGTATCGTAACTTTTTGAGAGAGAACGGGGGGGTGGGGGGGTAATCTCAGAGTGAAGGGTCTGAGGCCATGGGAGGAGGCTAAGGCTCCCAGACACTGTAAACACCATAATCCAGCTAACACCAGCTGGGGCGACATTACCACCATTCTACCTCCATATAGATTTGTTAATGGCCGCAGACACATTTGTCATAGCTCACAGGGCTTTACTGTTATTTAATGGGTAGAATCTGGGATGCTAGTTAAAGATCCCATAATGTAGAAGTCAGGGAAGAGCCATCCAGCCCTAACATTGACAGGGCCACTCTGGTCATCAGGGCTACAACGCATAGCAGTCATACACAGTCATACACACATGTTCACATGTTCTCTTTCTTCTGTAGCCTGTCTTTGACATTACCTGTGTGATCTCCACCAGCCCTGTTGAGAGCATTGTGTGTGCCAGGCACAGTGTCACGATGTCCCAACTCAGGTACAGCTGAGGCCAGTCAGGGGATGTGTCTGAAGGCAGCCATTCTGTCTAGGGCACTTGGTCTCTAAGCATTGGGTGGGAGTCTCCCAAGGCAGTATTTGATGGTGACCCTTGTCCTCAACACATGCCAGCATCCACTGAGGACCTAGGAATCTGAGAAGAGGTGAACTTTCCTCTGGGGCCCCATGCCATGCCCTGTGCTGGCAAGATCTGTGGTCTGAATGCTGTTCCAAAGGTGTGCTGCTTTCTCTCCCATGAACTTCCCACTGGAAGACAGTCCGGTCCTGCTTCAGGGAGGGTGATGAAATCAGACTGAGAGAGCTCGGGGTTTGTGTCCCTTCTCTGCAAAGACTGTTTATGACCGACCTGAAGATTTCTGCACAACAATCCCCTACCTCCGGTCCCAGGAATCCCTGCTGAGAGGCTGTCTGGGGGAGGTGAAGGCTCTTTGACCAAGGGTACCTTGGAGAAGAGAGAATCTTCTAGGTCTCACAGTGAAATTCTTCTAACTGTGATGGCTACTCTTGGATGTCATCTTGATGACATCTGGAATTAACTAAAGCCCAAGTGGTTGGGTACACTTGAGAGGGATTGTGTTTTGTTTGTTTTTTGTTTTTCGAGACAGGGTTTCTCTGGGTAGCCCTGACTGTTCTGGAACTCACTCTGTAGACCAGGGTGGACTTGAACTCATAGATCTGCCTGCCTAGGCCTCCTGAGTGCTGGGATTAAAGACATGAGCTACCACTGCCTGGCAGGATTTTTTTTTTTTTAATTAAAATAACTGAAGTAGGAAGACCCACTTTTGATCCAGATCTTTTGAGGTGGGACTATCCACCTTTAATCTGGGTGACACCTTCTGGTGACAGCCTATATAAAGGGCCTGGGAGAAGGGAACTTTTGCTCTTTGCCAGCTTGTGTTTGTTCTCTCTGGCAAGTCCATTCCTTCACTAGCATTAGCGCCTACTTCAGGATTCTGGTGTATACTGAAGATCAGGTGAGAGACATTCAGCCTTGTAGACTGAACAACTACTGGATTCGTGGACCTTCTGTTGGTAGACAGTCATTGTTGAGCTAGCTGGACCACAGCCTGTGAGGCATTCAATAAATCTTTTTACCTATATAGATTCATTGCATATCTTCTGTTCCTCTAGAGAACTCTGACTAATAAACTCAGTATTCTTTATTGTGAATTGAGCAATAGAGATTATAGACTAAGAAGCATCAGTTCGCAGGAGGAGCTCTGGCTTAGGAGAGGAAGAGAAACCAGGAGTGATAAAGTCTAAAAGGCTGTCTATGCCTACCGCAGGCCACCCTAGGCTGTCTAGGGATGTGTCTACAAATCTGTTCCCTGGAATGGGATTCAAGCCCTTCCATTGCTGATGGAGCTATAGCCTGAGGGTCTCCTTCCTGTCACACATGTCCTGGCTGGGCATGGGAAGTATTCACGTGATGGAAAGGGGATCTGTGGCCTGGGTAAGAAGCCCCAGATTAAGTAAGTCACATGTGTTCTATTATTTTATAAATATTACTATAATTAAAATACAGGTATTAAGGGGCTAGAGACATGGCTCACTAGTTATGAGTGCTCCTAGTGCTCACTGCTCTTACAGAAGAATGGGTTCAGTTCTCAGCAGCCACATGAGATAGCTCACAAGTGCTTGAAACTCCAGCTCCGAGGGAGTCAAGTGCAGTATCAGGGCACCTGCCCTCCTTGTGAGTGCGCTTGAGTGTATGTGCCCACACGCGTGCGCATACACACACACACTGATGTGCACATGCACACTCACAAGCACATAGACACAGAGATATACACACACACTCATGTGCACATATACACAGACGCACGCCTGTGTGGGCACACACACAGACATACACACACGCGCACATACAAACAAAAATTTGTGCACGCTCATGCACACACACACTCATGTGCATATAATCACACACACACACACACACACACACACACACACACTCATGTAATTAAAAACACAAGATAAAGATGCAAGGGCCAATTATCAGTCTCTTCTACCTCTCTACCCAAGCTCCAGCCAGTAGTGAATCAGCCCCCAGCCTGTTTGAGTCCCTTCGGTTCTTCCCTCTGTTCCTGTACTTACAGATGGACACACGGCCACCCAGTCTTCAAGGCCTAACTCTTGAGTGTCCTGCAGCCGCCAAGCAAGTCCTCCTCCTGGTCAACATAATTCCTTGGTGGAAAGGCCTGTGGGGGCTTCTGGCCCCCTTTGCCTGCTAGTCAGCATGCATCACAGGTGGAGTTAAGAACAGTGTCGTGGGTTGAGTGAGGTGGCTCAGTGGGGACTTGTCAATTGGTGACACAGGTTGTTGGACTTCCCAGAATTCACCAGAACGGACTCCAGCAAGTTGTCCTCTGACCTCCACAGAAGAGCTTGGCACATATGTGTGCATGTACACCCTCCCACAGGAATTTAAAATATATAATAGAAAGAACTATTTTCACCAGGCATGGTGGCCCATGCCTAGAATACAGGGCTTGGGAGGTAGAAGCTGGAGCTCAAGGTCATCTTTATTTACTAAGCCAGTTCAAAGCCAGCCTGGGCTGCATGAGATTTTGTTTTGAACAACAGAAAATCCAGCTAGCCATAGCAACAACAGCAAATCTCCCAACCAAACAAAGCCTTATAAAAATGAGAATCATAATTTCTATATTCTAATATTTTAAAAATAACAAAATGTTTCATTTACATACTAGTCATCTAATAGTTCTACAGAATTATTCTATTATTTCTCTTATACTCTTTATAATAAAAGAGGTCAATAAATACACATATATACAGGTGGACCTTGTATTTCATGTTTGTTATCCCAAGGCTTAGAGGGTAGAGGCAGGAGGATCAGGGATTCCAGGCTCTGATACGTAATGAATTCGAGGTCAACCTGAGCTAGGTGAGACTCTGTCTCAAAAACTAAAAACAAGGGCTGGAAAGATGGCCCAGTTGTTAAAGACACTGACTTTTTCCAGAGGACCCAGGTTCAAATTCTAGCACCCACGTGGCAGCTTATAACTCTAACTCTGACACTCTCACATAGACATACATGGAGGGAAAACACCAACACACATACAGTAAAGGTAAATAAAAAAATTTTTAAAAAGAGGAAAAGAACTAAAAATAAACCAAGCATCACCATCACCACCAATCCTCGCACCTCACCCCTCACAACAGAAAAACAAGACAGCAAAGATCTGAAAGTCTTTTCATGTTTGCCAGATTTCTATTGTGTTAAAACAAGTTGCCAAAAATCCCAGGGTTCTCCAGAATTTTTGTTCACTAGAGTTCTGCAAATACTGGGTTATTAGATGGAGTTCAGCTGCTCCGTGTGTTTGGCAGCCAGCTCCACAGAGGCACAAACAGGCGCGCTGGTTCCCTCTCATGGACAGCATAGAGAAGACACGGGAAGAAAAGGGTGTAGAATCCAGAAGCAGTATTTCACAGAAATAGACCCAAGCAATGTGGTCTGTAATCCAGAGTCTGAGGAAGTGTTGCATTTTGCCGGGTAAGGTAAAAAGGATTGCCCACTGGAGGGTGGTTGTAAGACTTATAAACGGAATCTTCAGGTAGTGAGCCGACAAGCGTCAGCCATTTATTCAGCTCAACCACAGCAAATGTTCCTGTGAGGGGAGATTCCAAAAACCAAACACCATAGGAATCTTTCCTCCCCCTCTGTCCTTTCACAGTTGGGAGATGCAAAGGGCACGGCCAGAGTTCCCCCAACCGGGGATCTCCAGTAAAGCCTGGCCCCACCTTAGAATCCTGGGGCTGCCTGGGCAGGGCCATGGGACCCCAGTCTCTGGCTCATTTCCTGTCAGGTGTTCCTCTTAAGCCATTCAGCAGCCTCAGAGGGTTTCCAGGCCTCTCTGCCTAATCTAAGTGACTGTAAGCTTTTTCTCTCAAAAGCTTGAAGCCCACGGAGTTGTGCTCTGCAGGACTGATATGACTTCACCAGTGAGGCACAGAGGGGAGGTTTTTTTTTTTTGCTTGTTCACCCATTTGACATCCTCTTTTGTGGTCTCTAGGTTGTTTTTTGTTTTAGTTTTCTTTTCAATACCTGGTCTCAAATAGTCCAGGGTAGTCTCAAACTGGGTAGGTAGTTGAAGATGACCTTGACCTGACCCCCTGCCTGCAGTTCTTGAGTGCTGGGGTTTCGGGTGTGTGCCACTACTAAGTTCGGTGCTCCTTTGTTTTGATGGTAAAGAGGCAGAAATATTTCTAAGTACTAGGACAGCTCAAGAGGGTGGTGCTCACAAGTCCCCGAGATCCAGCTGCTGCCTGTCTTAGTGAGGGGGTCACTTACTCCAGAAAGGTTACCTCCTGAGTCCCCCAGGCACCATGAGGTAATTCTGCCATGATTCCGCTAACGCTCTGTGGGAGATGAGGCGTTCTAGAGGAAGTGATAATGCGAGCATGCAGAACACTATGGTTAGCTGTGGGCAACGGGCGAACCCCGCCTGTGCTACACCTTAGAGGATGATCTGCCCTTCCCCAGCTCGCTGCTCCTACGGGGCCAGGGGGCCATGCCTTCTTGCGATGCTTTGGGCACGTCAGCCCAGGGGCTGTAGGGGCCTTCCCCAGCGTCTCCCTGCCTAAAGGCTACTGCGGTGCGGGCTTGCAGGCTGAGGAGCGTGCTCCATTGGGGTGGGTGGATGCCTGTGCTGGATCGTGTGCACACAGGTGGAGAGGCACATGGATGCAGGAGAGAAGCGGGTGGCTTGAAAGGGGGTGTGTGTTTAGCTGGTAAACGCAGTGGTTAGGGGAACAGGGAATGAGGAGGTATGGAAGAGGCCAGATGACTCGCAGGCAGGTTTGAGCAGGTGGAGGGAGAGGACCTACTGCTGGCAGCCTTTGAAGGAGTCCATACCTAGAGGTCAACTCGGAAGCCTTTAGCCTGGAGTCACTTCATTTTACCATTTCATTGGCTGACTTGAGGTTGGCCTCCAGGTAGCAGCTGTGTCGTGGATCCCCTGCATGACCCTAGGGCTTCAGGGAAAACTTCCCATATGATGAAATTCTGGGCTGAGTTTCAAGAATGAGAAAGGCTACTTCCAGGGAAATAGAGCACCCTACTTAGATGTGGGCAGGAAGGACCCTGTCTGTGTGCCGCACCTCGGAGGCCATTCCGCCCCCGAGTGGGCGCATCCTAGCCCTGCTCTGCATCTGTCTGCCCACAGTGTCAGTGAACCCCAGGAGCTTGAGGGTTGGCGCCTGGAGTGAGAATGGTGAGGAGGAAGGACAACAGTCGCAGATGTCACGCGGTCATCAAAGAGGCCCAGGAGTGTCCAGTTCCTAACATTACAAGGGTCATCCAGTGGAGAGTGAGGCAGGCCTCCCGGGGGGCAGGAGAGTGTGGGAGGTCAGAAGCAGGAAGCAGAGAGCAAAGACAACCAAGGCGAGATCAACTCCCAACAAACCACTAAAAGGAAACAAAACGAAACAGAAACAAAACAAACAAAAACTGGAGAGAGGAGGACTGCTTCTCAGGGGAGAGGCAGCGGAGGCCTATCAGTATGTCAGTTCTCTGATGTGTTTAATGGAATTAAGAAGTGTATGCGTTTAAAGAAAGCAAATGATATAGTAAGTACAGTAATGTGTAGATGAAAACCAAACTTTAGAGCAAAGTGGGAAGAGGGTCAATGGGAAGTCACAGAGAGCCGCCGCCCTCTACTCTAGAGTCAGAGGGTCAAAGGGGACATGGAGCGACAAGACAGGCAGGCTCCCCGTACATCTCCTGCGGGACTAGAGGAAGGAGAAAGGTCAGTGGGCAGCAGGGCCCACCAGTTCATGATGCCAGTGGTGGAGAAGTTCGCTAGGTGGTAAAGGTCTGGGCAAGGCCAGGAACGTGGGGTGTGGGGTTGGGGGGTGGTAGAAAGCCCTGGTGGGAGGGAGCTGTGAGTCCGAGGCTTCGTGTATCCTTCTCCATATATGGGAGTCTGCAGATGCCAGCCAGTATGAAGTTCAAAAGGAACTTCTGCCACAGTGCTGTCAGGGGTGTCAGAGGCAGTGCTAAGGAAGGAAGATTGATGTCCTAGGAGCAGTAACTAGGAACAGGAAGCACATCGCTGCTATTTCCTGCCCTGGGCCCCAGGAGTGTGGGAGAGTGAGCAGCCTCCCCCTTGGGAAACAGAGGGTGGATATGAGAGAGAGCCTTTCTTCATGGGAGCAAGGTCTTCAGAATGTTCTGGGTGGGGAAGGGACGGAGAACGTGGGATGATGGGTGTGGCTTAGGGG
>NW_022196905.1:11440552-11464035 GCF_008632895.1 Mastomys coucha
GGGCAGGGGGGAGCGCCTGGGGGGTGCATAAAGGAGAAGATGGGTGAGAGAATTAGGGGAGGAACCTAGCTGGTAGGACTGACCTCCATGTTCCTGCCTTCACCCTTCACGGGCTTTGAGTTTCGTTGGAATCTGGCTGAAGTCCCAGCCAAGTCTAGGCAGGGTCTGAAGAGATAAGCTGGCCACTCTTGGCAAGGCATGGCCAGGCATCATAGTGACAATCCCAAGTCTGTGGGCCATTATGGGTTCTCACTGAGGGTACTTAAGTCCCTTCCAGAAGAGATCCCTCTGGCTTGCTCTTGAACGCCCTGTCCTACAGTAAGCCATTGCTAACAAGCTGTGAGTAACTCTGGAACGGCAGCGTTCAGAGGAGGCAGGAGTTTCACAGGTCGAATGCAACAGTGAACTTTATTGAATGCAGTGTGGATGTGTTCATGTGTGTGTTCGTGTGCACGTGTGTAATGGGCTTGTGTGTGTCCACATACGTGCATATGGAGGCTAGTGGTCTTCCTCAAGTGATATTTGCCTCATTTTTGAGACGAGTTTGTTTTCATTGCATCCGGAATGCGGGATTACAGGCTCCTACAGCCTCTCCATGAAGGTGCTAGCGATTGAACGCAGGTCCTCTTTACTTTTTTCTCAGATATTTGATGGAAAAGTCTCACAAATAAACCTGTTAATCTTCCCTACAGTGGAAACCTTGACTTCCGGTTCTGTCCTGATGGTCGAGTGCTACTTTATTGGCTGTCATCTACAGGCTTGTTTGCGAGTCTTGTCATGGTTTAGCAGACAGGAGGCTGGTGTGCTCATGCTCTGGTGGAAGCCATGGGAGTTAAGCCCAGGCTGCCTTTCAGGTGCTGGCTTCTTCCCTGGCCAGCAGGCCAGATGGACACTGGCCCCCAGGGAGGTGGTGTTCTTGGGTTCTTTGGTGCTGGTCTGGATCAGTTACTCCAGACGTGGCCTGCGACAGAGACGTTCTTAGCCCTGATTTCTGACCTAAACAAAATCCCTGGAGATTTGTGGCTCAGCCCCAGCAAACCCTTTGCGCCTCAGAATGAGGAGGAGAGGAAGGGATAGAGATTGGAGGTAGATGGTCTTGTTCAAAGGTAGGTGATGGCTCTGCAGGCAGGCTCCTCTTCCCAGGGCTGCTGATGCGCACACCAGTTAGGACTCAGCAAGTCCTTGTTGCCTCATTTTCAACAAAAATGACGACCAAGATGTGGTGGGGAGCCATGAAAGGCTTGGAGACAGCGCTGGTTCTGGTGTGGTGGTAGGCAGGACAGCTGACTTTCACGGAGCAGAGCCTCCGGGGTTAGTGGCCAGGGACAGCCAGGAGCTTCAGGCTTCAAGCATTAATTCTAGAGGTTTCATCTCAGGTGGCGGCCAGAGGGTAGGAATGTATTTCATGCTGGCAAGCCAGGGTGAGCAGACCTCTGAGGCAGCATTGCATCTTCACAGGCAGCCAGAATCCCAGCACTTGGGAGGCTGAAGAGGCCGACGGTGAGCTCAAGGCCTGTGTGGGTTACACCCTGAGAGCCTGGAGAGCAGAGGGCGAGAGGGGAGGAGAGGGGAAGGACGAGGAGGAAGATAGGGAAGGAGGGGAGAGGAGGGCTTGCATGTACATGAGTGTGTGCATGTGTGTGCATGTGTGTGCCTCTCTATTTGTGTGCGCATTGCATAAATGTGCATGCATGTATGTGTGCCCTTGTGAATGTGTACATGTGTGTATGCATGCATGTGTATACATTCATGTCAATATATATCACTGTGCGTGCCTGTGTATGTGCGTGCCTGTGAGTATGCACACATGCATGTGCTTATGTATGTGTGTGTGTTCATGCCTGTGTGCCCACACATGTGCCTGCATGTACGTGTGTATGCACAGTATGCTCTTGAGTGTGTTTGTGCGTGTGCATGCATGTGTGTTTGTGCTCATGTGCACACGTTTGTGTGGAAATCTGTATGCACAGGAATCTGTATGCACACATATGCCCATGTGCGTGCATATCATGGTGCATGTGTGGAGGCCAGTTCTTTCCCCCTACCTTTATGTGGTTTTGGGAATTGAACTCAGGTTGCAGGGACTTTACCTGCTGAACCATCTGGCTGGGACAAGGCATCTTTAAAAACATGGGCTTTTCCTTCAATCCTAAATCTAGAAGAACTATGAATTTTTTTACTGAAAAAATTTATACAATATATTTTATGTTTTCTCCTCCCCAGTTCCTCCCAGATTCTTCATATCTCGTTGTCTTAATTAGGGTTTATATTGTTGTGATGAACTCTGTGACCAATAAACCTTTGGGGAGGCAAGGGTTCATTCAGTTTACACTTCTACATTGCTGTTTATCACCAAGGAAGTCAGGACAGGAACTCAAACAGGGCAGGAGCCTAGAGGCAGGAGCTGATACAGAGGCCATGGAGGAGTGCTGCTTATTGGCTTGCTCCTCATGGCTTCCTCAGGCTGCTTTCTTATAGAACCCAGGACCACCAGCTCGGGGATGGCACCACCCACAATGGGCTGGGCCTTCCGCCATTGATCACTAATTAAGAAAATGCCTTACAGCTGGATCTCTTGGAGGCATTTTCGTACTTGAGATTTCCTCCTTTCAGATAACTCTAGTTTGTGTGTCAAATTGACTTAAGACTAGTCAGTATATTCCCTTATCATCAAATTTCATGTTCTTTTCTTTCCGTCCGTCTCTTTAGAACACATGAACAAAACAACAAACCCCAAGAAACACAATTCACCCTCAAGCCTACAAAAACAGAAACTAAAATAAACAAGCAAAAGACAAATAAGGAAAAAAAAAAGCAAAATGAGACAAAAAGTGTACAAAATTACTACAGAGTTTGTTCTGACTTGGCCAGCTACTCCTGGGCAGTGTGATTACTATACACAGTGACACTCCACAGGAGCAAACTATACCACCAGCACTGATACAGATGTGAACTCATAGAAACTTTGGCAGCATGCACAAGACATGAATAGACGGGTCCCAGCACTGAGACGGGGGAGTAGACATGGGTTCCCACCCCAAGAATGAAGAGGATTGATCTGACTACTTGAGAGCCATTTCTTTTCAAAACTTTGGCAATAGCGACACCTAGTGGTCATTCTTTGTATACACTTTCAGTGGTTCTCCACAAGTAGGTCTCCTATGTAAGTGTTGTTTGAAAGGAACAAAACTTTTTTTTTTCTTGTTTGATGTTTAATTTTCACGCCAGACAAATGTCAGACTCCTTAGGTGTGGGAGGTAGATACGGTCATAAAACCAAAACCAGAAACCTTTCTGCATTGTTCCAAAACCGCAACCCGGATTGAGAATAATAGCATTTTGTTTTGCAGATCTGTGACTGTATTAGGCTGGAGAGATGGTACAGCAGGTTTGCCATTTTGTTTGTAATTTTTGTTTTTGTTGAGGCAAAGTCTGACTGCCTAGTGTTGGGGTTACAGGCATAGGACACCCTGTCCAGTATCTACTTTTAAAAATTCACTGGGGGTTGGTGTTTGTGTCGGGGGTCTGGTGTACCAGGAGCCTGGCACAGCGTGAGGCAGTCTGCTCATATTTTCTTCTGTGAACCTGAGTGAGTGAACGGTACTCCCAGAATATGGCTTTCACACAACCGATGCAACTGTTACCTTGTAGACCAGACTGTGTCAGGCTGAGTTGAAGGTGACTTGGTCTGTCACATGACACGCTAGTTTATTTGGGGGGAGAGGCTTGGCTGTCTCTGTTCTGGAGAGGGCTTTTCTGAGGTCAATAGAGCAGCTCCCTGAGAGGTCAGCGTGCCTCTGAGCCCCTTTCCTATTTCTTCCACATCGTGAAGTTCTCTATCATGAGACTTCAAAATCCACTTGACACTTTCCTAGTTTTGAAATGATTTCTTTTAAAATATTCAGTGGCAAGCTAACCAGGATGGCATGAGTCTGCAATCCCAAGCACTAGGGAGGCAGAAGCTGGAGGATCATGAGTTCTAGGCCAGCCTAGGCTACCTAGCTGTACACTGTGAAAACGAGACAAAACAAATCAAAACACCAACCAAACCAAACCAAAGTGGATGGCATAAAATGCTCAGGAATTAATTTTCCTGCATGTGGTGTGTGGTCAGTATATAACATGACTACTTCCCTTCAGGCCAAACACCTGTCTCCCCCACAGGATTGTGGGTGCTGCAGCCTTCCCGCCAGCAGTCACTTTGCTGCTGCTGAGCTAGAACACCATGACCTAGAGCCACTTATTTGGGCTTATAGTCCACAAGGAGAAGAGTCTGGAAGGGAGGCCAGAGCAGGGGTGGGGTGGGGGGAACTGGAGGGGAGGCTTTCCCACCTCCATTTACTTATTTATTTATATTTATTTATTCATTTATTCGTTCATTCAGTTTACATCCAGAGAGCAGCTCCACTTTCTCACAGCCCCCCCCCCCCCCATCTGCCTCTCCTTCTCCTCTGAGAAGAGGTAGGCCCTCCATGCGTACCAACCGACTCTGGGACTTCGCACATCCTCTCCTTGTCTGAGGCCAGACAAGGAGGCCTGGTTAGGGAAACCAGATCCACAGGCAGGCAATAGATTCGGGGACAGTCCCCACAACACCCCTACCCCAGCTCCAGTTGTTGGTGGGTGTGCACAAAGACCAAGCTGCACAACTGCTGTGTGTGTGTGTGTGTGTGTGTGTGTGTATGTGTGTAGAAGAGATGGGATTATCTTGGTTTAAGACAGTCACAAGTTTTCCTTCTAAAGAGACAGTCACATTCTGTCTACCTGTGTGTGGGCTGGATCTTGACCTCAGATTTGTTTAATGAATATAAAATGTGGAAGAAGGCAAAGATCCAGACAACCAGGACTTGTCTGAGGTCTCGGTGCTCCCTCAGTGCTCCCTCAGTGCTCTCCCAGGACTTGTCTGAGATCTCGGTGCTCCCTCAGTGCTCTCTCAGGACTTGTCTGAGGTCCTGGTGCTCCCTCAGTGCTCTCCCAGGACTTGTCTGAGTTCTCGGTGCTCCCTCAGTGCTCTCGTAGGACTTGTCTGAGATCTCGGTGCTCCCTCAGTGCTCTCTCAGGACCTGTCTTAGGTCCCAATGCTTTGTCAATGCTCTCTCAGGACTTGTCTGAGATCCTAGTCTCCCTCAATGCTCTCTCAGGACTTGTCTGAGTTCTCGGTGCTCCCTCAGTGCTCTCTCAGGACTTGTCCGAGGTCTCAGTGCTCTCTTGGACCTATTTCTCTGGAGGTCTCTAATTGTCAGTGTCTCTGTCTCATAAGATGCAGGGCACTTAGTTAAGTGTGGACTTCAGAGGAGGTCTGCTGCTCCAGGAACGGGCAGAAGCTGGCAGCATCTTCGTCTGGGGAGGGGCTGAGATCTTTGTAGGTAAACTTTAAAGGGATGGAGGACAGTAGCCAAGTCCCTGTCAGGCGTCTGGTGCACACTGGTGCGCCATGCTGACTTCAGGGTTGTTCAGATTCAACGTGCTGCACATGAGGTCTCAAGTCCTTTTAGCTGCTTGCTCACAAACGAATTCCACTCCAGCCAATTTAAGCAGCAAGGCGAAAGGAGGATACACAGGTGGGCCTAAGAGTAGGCATTTCCCAGACTCCAGTGTGCCAGACAGGCACTCCATACAGAGCTGTGTCCAACACCTTTTATGATTATTTTTTCATATTTGAGATATGGGCTGAATAAGATGCCCACGCTTGGCTTGAACTTGTGATCTTCCTGCCTCAGCTTCCACAGACACTGAGATGGCAGATGTGAAAGTTGGGACCCTGAGCTAGAGCTTTGGTTAGACCCAGGTCCTTTTCTGTGGAGGATGTTTGCTGTGTGGAGCTGTGTCCCTCCTGTTAAATCACGTCTGGCTGTGTCCTGGCTCTTGTGGGCTTGTCAGCCAGTTCCTCGGTTTCTGCCACTCGGCTTTCTCATTGTACAGAGACTCAGGGAGCCCCTTTCTCCTTCGTCCCCAAGCTCAGTGTGGGATCACCTTCTTTCTGTGGCCTCACATGTTTTTTGTTGTTTTGATTTTTTTGTTTTGGAGACAGAGTCTCACTGTGTAACCCTAGCTAGCCTCTCTATGTAGACCAGGCAAAACTCAGAGAGATCTGCCTGCCTCTGCCTTCCAAGTGCTGGGATTAAAGGTGTGTGCTTCCACTCAAATGCTCTGCCTATTTTGCATTTGGTTAGACATTGAAGGCTCACCAGAATGTGTCTGGCTTGTGCTGGGCTACAGTGCTCCACGGGAAGATCTCCGTCTTCTCTCACTCATCTGGCACAGTGGGATAAAGCAGACTTCAGTGCATACCCAATGCGAAGTGAAATCAGAGCTCACAGCTCTGGTTTCACTCTGACTAGTCAAAGGCATTGTCCCTTTCCCTGTGGAGAAGGTGTGGAATCAACCCAGCTGTGTTTCCATGGCCAGTAAAGTTATGCCGTGAAGCTGCCCACTGGAGCTTCCCTCAGCCTTGAGGGAAGGGTTACAGTATAGACCTGGAAGAGGCTGCTAACTGGAAAGCCCATCACAGACAGGCAAATGTTGCCTTTCTGCATGATTCACATGAGATTCCTGAAGGAGTGAAACCCTTAGAAAGTAGGTGGGTGGCAGCCGGAGCTGAGGGTGAGGAAGGAAAAGGGGACTTGAGTGAATGGGTAGGGCTTGCAGTAGGAAGAGCTTCTAGGAGCCTGTTCTGCAAGCATGTGGTTTAGTTATGTGGCTGCACTGTGCATTTAAAAGGAGTTTAGAGCAAGTCCTCTGTGTTGTGTTTTTGTACTGTTTTGCCCAAGTTGTAGGTACCCAGAGACCACTGAGGAGCCAATTCCGATGTCAAATGCATAAGGGTCTTTATTATGAGCTTGTGAGCAAGGTCTCTCAGACTTTTACCGTTGCGGTGGATCTCAGGGTGAGAGCCTCTCAGGCTAGGTGTTCAGGTTTTTTATTGTGGTTACAGCAGACTTGGGGAATTTCCATATGGGTCAGCACATTAATATTTTAAAAACTGCATTTCTAGTGTAATCTGCAGGAACCAAATGCAGGGACAAAACCAACTGACAAACAGGATGGCTAACGTTATCCTATGCAGGGTGTCTTACATTAATTATGTTAGCATTCCTGCTAGGCTCTGCCCCACAGTTACCTGGCAACAGCCAGGTGTGCCTGACTCACTATCAAAGGGTCTGTTTGTCCCCTCCTCACTCTCTTGTTTTCTTACTCTTTTCCCTCTCTGTCTCTTCTCTTCCTCCTCTCTCCCTACGTGTTCCTGGCCAGCCTTGCATCACCAACTCCCTCTTTCTGTGTTTGTGATTCCTCCCTCCCCAACTCCCTTCTCATGCCCTAAATAAACTCTTCGCCTTACTATATCTGTTATATGGCTGGTATCTCAGAGGGAATAGATACCTCAGCCTGGGCCTGCAGAGGCACCCCTTTCCACCTCACCATACCGTGCCTCTACCAAACATATCCTGGTTCTTTCTTTTTTATAAAATACAACATTGGTGCCATGGGACTCAGGGTTCACATCTCCTGCTGCCACGTGGACTTTGGAGCCATTGGATCACTTGCTAGACCCATCTACCCAAACACTGGTGAATTTGGTAAGCTCCCTCCCCTCACTTGTCAGTGTAAATGTCCCCTGGTCCCAAGGGAGGGCTTTTGACCTCCCAGCCACTCTGTGGTGTCCTTGAGGATGGAGGTATTTACAATCATGACTCGCCTTCTCACTGAACCTTCTTTCTGGGACCTCTACCCCTGGGTTACCCCCCTGCTTCTCCATCTCTGGAAAGCAGTTCTCTCTCACTGCTGCTTAAAAAAATCCTAAGCTTAGGTAAACCATTCTCCCTCGGGTTCTGAGCCTCACAGCTGGCCCTACACTCAGCCCCCAGTTCACTGTGACATCTTGGTGATCTGGCTTAGCTGCTGCCTTTGCTAATGAGTTTGTCCCCCTGACACAGAATGGACAAATCGCTAGTTCCTCCTGCTCTCACCCAGAGGGAATGTCTTCACTGCCACACCTTCAGATTTAATTCACAGGCTAAATTTGGCCCCATTATCCACAAACCATAACTCACCATGGCTGCTTAAAGGTGCTTTCTTACAGTTTGCTAGCGACTCAGCAGTCCATAGGCCTTTCCCCTCCCCTCTCGTTCTCTTGCTACTTTGTTTCTTTGGTCTCACTCAGATTCCCGCCTTTTGATTCTGCCATCACTACATTCCCGTGGCCATTTTCTGCGCACCTTTCCCACTCTGCTTGGCACTGCCTGGTACTCTGCTCAACTGAGCCACAGCCTGCATTTCGCTGCTACTGGCGCTGCCACCCTGCCTGCTCAGCCCTGCCACCTGCCTGGCGCTCTGCTGTGCGGGTGCAAGCTCTCTCGCTCTGCATATCCCTTACTGCCCTGAGTGGAGTTTCTAGGAGACAGAGAGAATGCTGCTTCAGGAACTGCTCTTTGTCCTGCCTCCCCCCCCCCCCCCCCCCCCACCCTTGCTGATGATATTCTGCTCCTGTGGCCACCACCTTCTGCCAAGCTGAGCTGTGCACCCTTCAAGTCACTTTGATTTTTCTTTATGTTTGTCTCTGTCCTGTCTCTGTGGTTCCATTCTAAGATACACAACCACATTTCTACAGCTCCAGTCTATGGTATAACATGTGACTTTCCTACAGTCAGAGCTGTAGCTTCAGCACTATCTTAGCTAAGGGCAGTCATGTGGCTGACTGTAGCTTCAGTGCCATCTTTGTTATGGGCAGCCCCCAGTTTGCTGCCTTTAGGAGTATAGCCTGTCAAAGTCACTTAGCAATTAAGACAAGGTTTTTGTTCTATCCTGCCTTTGTAAATAATGATTTCTAAACAGTAAAAAGTTAAAGATCACTGCCTTAAATATGTGTTTAGCCTTGTTTTGGCTATTGTTATTAAGTCACAGTGTGCTCTCTTTATTTGCTAGATACATTCTAAAACAAATAAACACAGGTTGTCTAACTCAGATATGCTCAATAGATACTAGCTCTTAATATTGTCAAAAACCTGCTAAATGTAACATTAAATACTGAAGCTCATGACAGAGATTCCCAAAGCCTAACAGTGATCCCCCCGCCCCCACAAGGTCTCTGAGAAGATATGGGCACAGCGACAAGAGACTACCTGGATTGTGGCATGATAACCATTGAGAAACACTGCTTCATTGCCTTGCCCGCTGCCAGGGCTTGGTCTACACTGTGGGCAGAGGATACCCAGAGAGTTAATATCTCATGTTGCGTAAGTCAAGGTGGGTCATTTCTCACTTCTCTAAAGTACCTACTCTGTCGCCGCCTTACTGACCTTCGGAAATAAGGAGGTGACCACAAACCCTTCTCCAAGCAGTTTATTCAGGAACCTTGTACTACAAAATCATTCGATCATCTTTTCTTCTTTCTTAGCTAGCTTCTACTATTAATCTCTCTCTACTATTACTTACTCTATTACCCTCTAGCCCCAGCCCTCGCGGGTTAAATACTTTCCCTGGTCCCAATCAGCATGGGCTACGTGGCAAAACATAATAGGCTGCGGGAAATCATGCCAGCTTGCATCACAAACTGGAGGCACTCAGCTTTTACCAATAAGGTCTTGTTTATCAATGCTCTCTGCTCTGGCTGAAGACCTGGTGTTCAATATATATAGGATGGCAGCTGCGGCTCCCCACACTACTCTACAGGAAAAAGCTTTTCATCTTCTGGGACTGATGACCAGACTGACTCTGCCCAAGCTGCTGTGGAGACCACAGGGACCCAGGAGCTGTTTAGGTAGTGGACTATAGACCAACCTCTGTCATTTTAATACATTACACCTAGATTATAATTCTTCCCTGATTTCTGAGTATGTTGACAGCTAAGGTAACTGCAGCTTGACAGCTAGAAAACAGAGCTCTAGCTCCTTACCTCAAGGTAATCTACCACCATAGCAGCTCATTAATTTGTTAACTAGTTAAGACTGCCAGATCTCTTATCATAAAGACAGGCTTGCCTTGCTCACAGACTTCACAATAAAGGATACACAAGTTCAGATGTAAGCTTTCACATATGCAACCTTCTGTTATGTCCTTATCTAAACTCAGTATCCAGTGACTAAAAGCTTCATATTTCCTCTCCTTGCTACACCAATGTCCTAACCAATATAATTCTTATAAATTAGCCCAGCTCTAATAAAACATCCCACTGTACAATGCACTTTTATAATCACAAGTACAGTTTCCTTTGGTTGACTTTTAATTATGGACTTAAAGTGTTTCTCTCACTAAACTAAATGATCAACTATCATATTCACAAGGTCAAGGTTTTGAGTTTCCTTTGTCTTTTAAATGTAAACTTGAAAATGTTTCTCATGTTATTCAGTCTCCTAGACAGAAGGAAATAAGCCCTTTTTGCTCATTCTGCTCCACAAAAGGTTTTTGTCTTCTCTAAGCTCATCTTAAAGACTGTTTACATTGTATTTTTTAAAAAGATTTATTTATTTATTTTATGTATATGAGTACACACTGTAGCTGTACAGAGAGGTGGGCCTTCATCTTCATTGTTGGGAATTGGCTTTTAGGACCTCTGCTCACTCTGGTAGACCCCGCTTGCTCAGTCCCTGCTCACTCCAGCTCAAAGATTTATTTATTATTATAAATAAGTACACTGTAGCTGTCTTCAGACACACCAGAAGAGGGCATCATATCTCATTATGGGTGGTTGTGAGCCACCATGTGGTTGTTGAGATCTGAATGCAGGGCCTTTGGAAGAGCAGTCAGTGCTCTTACCTGCTGAGCCATCTCACCAGCCAGACTGTTCACATTGTTAACAAGTTTATCTCTTTTGCAAACTTATAAGCTACAGGAAACCCACTCAGATCTACCTCTTGAGGACCAAATAGACTCCATTCAGATAAGTACACCTGCCAATCAATTGCCTAAGTTCCCACTTGCTACCTATCCCAGAGGGTGGATTCCTTTCCTGTGCTCTGGGACTGGGACTCCCCTCACCCCCCAACCACCAAGACCTAAAGGTTTCAAATGTATTTTCAAATGTACACTTAAGAAATTTTTTTTCTCCCAAATGTACTTAACTTTATTCTCTACTTCTTATATGTGTGTGCCTGCACATGTGTGTGCTTTAGCATCTTGTCAAGTCCAGGCGTTTACTGAAAATCTATATACCCAGGACAGCTCCAGAGAAGCAACCCTCAGATGTTCCAATCTACTCTCACAGACACAGACACTTCTACGGGACCTTCTCCTTCCTACCCACAGATGGTTCCACAGACCCAAGATAGCAGAAAGACAGCCAGCTCTCCTAAGACTGGACCAACTCCTAGCCCCATTTTCTTAGGTTTCCTAGACATCCTTCCCCTCAAAGTCAGCAGGAAGTAGCTAAAGATCACACTGACCCTATTCCTGCTAGTTTTACTCTTTCTAGTTTTCCCTTTTCTTTAATTAGGCCAAAATGGGGGAAAGCTGGCATTCCTTCTAGGCTCCATTCCACAGTTACCTGGCAATATCCAGGTATGCCAGACTCAGTATAAAAGGGGCTGTTTGCCCCCTCTTCACTCTCTTACCCTCTCTGTCCCCTTTTCTCCCCATTTCCCTGGCCCCTCTCCCCATGTGTTCTTGGCCAGCGTCTCATCCTCCCCACCCCGCCCTTATTTGTCTCAACTCCACTCCTCATGCCCTAAATAAACTCTATGCATTACTATATCTGTCCTATGGCTGGTACCTCAGGGGAAGGTGATGTATTTAAAAAAGATAAAGAGAAGGGAGATATGTTCTATGGAGGTGTGGTGAGGTATGGGGGAAGAGGTGTCTCAGTGGGCCCATGCCAAGGCATCCCTTTCCCCTAAGGGACCAGCCACATGACGGTATAGTATAGAATAGAGTTTATTCAGAGCATGGGAAGGGGAGTTAAGAGGGTAGTAGAGGCAGAGAGAGAGAGAGAGAGGGAGAGAGAGAGAGAGAGAGGGAGGGAGGAGGAGTAGAGAGAAGAGGCTGGGCATGAGCATGTGGATAGATGGGGGGGAAGGGAATGGAAAGAGAGGGGGAAAGGGGTGAGGGTGCAGTGTGGGAGAAAGGCAAGAAGAGGCAAGCAGCCCCTTTTAGTGGGTCAGGCATACCTGGCTGATGCCAGGTAACTGTGGGGTGGAGCTTAGATAGAATGCTAACATTCCCATGTTTTGGTTTAATTAAGAAAGAAAAAATTAGAAAGAGGCGATGGTGAAGCAGGAATAGGGTTGTCATGATAACTGACTACTTCATGCTGGCATTGGGGTGACGTATTTCTAGGGAATCTAGAAGAATGGGTATGGAGATGTTTGGTTTTAGGAGAGTTGACTGTAATCTTGCTGTCCAGGGTCTATGGAACCATCTGTGGATAGATCAGAAGGAACAGGTCCAGTAGAAGCGTCTGTGTCTGTGAGGGAAGGTTGGAGCATCTATAGGTCACTTCTCTGGAGCTGTCCTGGATGTAGTAAGTATCTAGACTTGACAAGATGCTGAAACACACACACACACACACACACACACACACACACACACACACACACACACACTATAGATAGAGAATAAGATTAAGTATATTTGGGAGAAAGAAAAAATTTCCCTAAGATATACATTTGAAACCCAGGGGAATCCCACCCTCTGGAGTAGGTAGTAAGTGGAACTTTGGGCAGATGTACTTATCTGGATGGAGTCTATTTGCCCATGAGAGGTAAATCTGAGTGGGTTTCCTGTAGCTTATAAGTTTACAAAAGAGATAACAACATGAGTTAACAACATGTATAGTCTTTAGGTACTCAGATAATTTTAGGACAGTGGGTAGCAAAAAGAGGAAATATGAAACATTTAATCAATGAAACTTGAGTTTAGGTAAGGAGGTTAACAGATTACATCTGTGAAAGCTTTTTTTCTAGCTGTCAAGCTACAGTTACATTCGTTGTCAATGTAGTCAGAATTCTGAGAAAGAATAAACAATAATCTAGCAGTCACATAGCAATAAAAAAAAAAATGACAGAGTCCACTAGCCAACAGTTCCCCATAGTCTCCATGGCAACTTGGGCAGAGTCAGTCTGGCTTTCAAGCTCAGAAGATGAAGAGCCTTTTTTCTCTGTGGAATGGATGCACGTGACATGAGAAACAACTTACCTTGACTTAGACAATGTAAGTCATTTGACTCAGGGTATCCAGTTTTGTCCACGGTGTTTGTCAGTGATTATCATAACACAATTCAAGCACAATCTTGTAGCTGTGTCCAAATCTTCTTAAACCTTGTGGGAGTAAACTGTTAAAGGCATAGGGAGAGTCTGTCTGTCATAAACCTAAATATATTAATAATTAGCAGATTTCTGATAGGATTGAGAGCTATATCGATTGGTTATATCTGAATAGAGCACACCATAATTTAATGGCAGTAGCAAAATTCATCATCTATCAAGACAGGATAGGAATGAAAATCTTAAGTGACTTTGACAAGTTGTGTAAGTAGAGAGAAACACATTTTTTTTTTTTACATTAGCAGAGAAACATTTGTCTAGGACCAGAATAAGAAAGCCGGCAGCAGTAGCATAAGATCATAGTGACAGAAAGTGAGTTTGTCCAAGTGGGTTCAGGCCTGTGACACGAACTGAGCATGCAGGCCGTGAGAACAGGCCAGGGGTGTGGGAGCGTGAATAGGTAAACGCTTGGGCATAGGGAACCTCTTTTCATTTACCAGACTGCTGTCAGTATGTATGAAGATCCTGTAGAATAATTGGATCTAGTGTGCCATTAAGTGGCCGTTTGAAGCCATTGTCTAATGGGTACTGAATCCAGACCTTATTGTAGAGGTGTACTAGTTTTGATGCCCTCAAGTTGGGGGTTAACTTCAGAGATTTAAGATTTTCCGGGATACATCCCAGTGGGGTTCCTGGAGAATTGTTGGAAGACATTGAAGTACCTACTGGGGAGTTACTGAGTTATTCATACCAGGGTCCAAAGAATAATTAAATAGCAAAAATTTCAGCCAGGCTAGAGGCCTAAGTCGTCATGAAGGCCCCATAGAGGCTATGCAAGATAAGTCCCAGACTTAACAGAAAGCGTCTCACCCTAGGCATAGGAGTTTTTAAACAGCTGCAAGAGCCTGGAGCAGGAGGGGTGTGAGAGCCACTTTCAAGGGATGTGGTTACCCAAGGGCCAAAGTCCTATCTTGGATGTTAGCTAGGAAGCTGGTCATAAGGATTGAGGCCATGAAACGCCAACCCCTTAGCCCAAAAAAAGGCTGGCCAGGCCCTATCTGGGAATTTAGGGTCCTTCCCACTGACTGGAGGGAAAAATAAAATCTTACCAATATGCTGATGTTTGTGTGAAAATTTGAGCAGTGTGGTAGCAGAAAACGTGAAACTGAAATGGTTGGTGTGGTCTTGTCTGACTTTGTAACCCACGTGGCAGAGGCTAGCCCCACCCACATGGTGGACTGCGAGGGGCAACAGCAGCTCACATGGTAGAAGTCTGTGAGTCCTGCAGCAGGCAGTGGGAGGCAGTGGTGGTTCTGTGGCAGGGCCACACAGCACCCCTTCCCTGCTTCCTCCCACTGGGTCTTAGTGAGCTCACTATGGGCCAGGTGGTGAGTGTGTCTCCCTGCTCCTGGCCTGACCTGGTGGCTCCTCAGACAGCAGTGGGCGCAGCGGTGGTCTGTAGCTGTGGTGGCAGAAACCCATATGGCGACTTCAGTGTTGGTGGCTGTAGGTGTGCAGTGCAGCTGGCAGGTTGGGCGCTGTGCTGTGGCTCTCACGTGTGAGTCCTGGGTTTCAGCGTCAATGATGTGTTTATAAAGAGACAAAGAGAGGGGAGATATGTTCTATGGAGGTGTGGTATGGTGGGGCGGGGAAGGGGATGCCTCAGTGGGCCCATGCCAAGGAACCCTTCCTTCCCCGTGAGGGACCAGACACACGATGGTATAGTATAGAATAGAGTTTATTAAGGGTATGGGGAGGGGAGTCAAGATGGTTGTAAAGGCAGAGAGAGAGAGAGAGCGAGTGAGAGAGAGAGAGAGAGAGAGAGAGAGAGAGAGAGAAGAAAGGAGAGAGGGAGAGAGGAGTAGAGGCCAGCCATGAGCAAGTGGAGAAAGGGGGAAGGGAATGGAGGGGGGGGGGAGTTAAGGGGCAAGAGGACAGAGCAAGAGCAAGAAAACAGTAGAGAGAAGAGGGGGCAAGCAGCCCCTTTTATAGTGAGTCAGGCACATTTGGCTGTTGCCAGGTAATTGTGGGGCAGAACCTAGACAAAATGCCAACAATAATAATAAACAAAACAACAACAACAATAAAAGATAATGAGAATTCAGAACAGGATTAATTGTATGTTATGTCTTGAGAAACCCGGCTGTGCAGGGAGGTGGCGATGGGGGAAGGGTAGCGGTTTTGAGCTCTGATTCATGATCTGGCTCTGATGGTCTCACTTGCTGATTGAGTGTCATTTGCTCATCTCTGGGCTACCCCACAGCTTCTCCATGCTATATAACCCCCCGCCCTCTGCTGGCTGTGGTGTGTGCCTCTCTCTGCCACCCAGCTGCTTTGTCATAGCTGGAAGCAAAGGTGCCTTTGACCTCAGGACCTTAGGACTTTGACCTGAGTTGGTCCTCAGCAGCGGGCAGACACTAGGGCATCTGAGAGCAAGTTCTACTCAGTGAGGGAAGCAGTTCAGTGAGATTTTTCCTTCCGCTGCAGCAGTGGAGACCCCGGAGGCAGCAGGGGGTCTTAATGTGCAAAGATAGCCCTGGGCGAAGGCTCTCCAGCCCAGAGGGGGGCCTCACACCTAGCTTGTCATCCTCCTGCCTCCTCTTCCCCTCCCCACTCCCACGCTCTTACCTTGGGTCGCCAACTAGTTAGCACTTTTGCTGAACAGAAGGGGCCTAGCTCCTCATTCCCACCTCTCAGTCTTGTCTGCTCAGGATGCCATGTGGGTGGGGGTGGGAAACTCTACAGGATTCCCTTCTGAGAAAGTCCTCCAAGCTGGCTGTAAGCATCTAGAAACAACAGGGATAAAGATTACCACCCCCCAACCCCCTTTCTGTTTTTCCTAGTAAGTGAAGTTTTACTTTGTAAAGTAATTTGTGTCACCTTTTTCTTTTTTCTTTTTTTAAATTTATTTTCTATAGATACTTTCTTTACTTACATGTCATATGTTATCTCCTTTCCCAGTTTACCTTCCAGAAAAAAAAAAAAACAGCAACAAAAACAAAAAAACCCCCTGTTCCCTCCCAGCTTCCCCTGTTCACCAACCCACCCTTTTCTGCTTCCTGGCCCTGGTATTCCCCTACACTGGGGCATAGAGCCTTCACAGGACCAAAGGCCTCTCCTCTCATTGATGACTGACTAGGCCATCCTCTGCTTCATTTGCAGCTGGAGCCATGAATCCCACCATGTGTACTCTTTGCTTGGTGGTTTAGTCCCTGGGAGCTCTGAGGATACTAGTTAGTTCATATTGTTGTTCATCCTAAGGGGCTGCAAACCCTTCAGCTCCTTGGATCTTTTTTCTAGCTCCTTCATTGGGGACCCTGTGCTCAGTCCAATGGATGGCTGTGGGCCTCTACTTCTGTATTAGTCGGGTACTGGCAGAACCTCTCAGGAGACAGCTATATCAGACTCCTGTCGGCCAGCGCTTGCTGGCATCCACAATAGTGTCTGGATTTGATGATTAAATAGGGGAAGGATTCCCAGGTAGAACAGTCTCTGATTGTCCTTCCTTCAGTCTCTGCTCCATAGTTAGTCTATGCAACTCCTTCCATGGGTATTTTGTTCCCCCTTTTAAGAAGGAACAAAGTATCCACACTTTGGTCTTCCTTTTTCTTGAGTTTCTTGTGGTTTGTGGATTGTACTTTGTGTACTTCTGGCTAATATTCACTTATCAGTGAGTGCATACCATGTGTGTTCTTTTGTGACTGGGTTACCTCACTCAGGATGATATTCTCCAGATCCATCCATTTCCCTAAGAATTTCATAAATTCATTGTTTTTAATAGCTGAGTAGTACTCCATTATGTAAATGTACCACATTTTCTGTATCCATTCCTCTACTGAGGGACATCAGAGACAGTATCCTAATTAACAAGATCAGAAATGAAAAGGGAAACATAACAACAGACACTGAGGAAATCCAAAAACTCATGAGAGCCTACTACAAAAGCCTATACTAAACAAAACTGGAAAACCTGGATGAAATAGACAATTTTCTAGACAGAACTAGGTACCAAAGTTAAATCAAGATCAGATAAACGATCTAAACAGTTCCATATCTGCTCATGAAATAGAAACAGTCATTAATAGTCTCCCAACCAAAAAAAAGCCCAGGACCAGATGGGTTTAGTGCAGTTTTATCAGACCTTCAAAGAAGACCTAATACCAATACTTCTCAAACTATTCCACAAAATAGAAACAGAAAGTACTCTACCCAATTCGTTCTACGAAGCCACAATACTCCTATACCTAAACCACACAAAGACCTAATAAAGAAAGAAAACTTCAGACCAATTTCCCTTATGAATATCGATGCAAAAATACTCAATAAAATTCTTGCAAACCGAATCAAAGAACACATCAAAATGATCATCCATCATGATCAATTAGGCTTCATCCCAGGGATGCAGGGATGGTTCAATATACGTAAATCCATCAAAGTAATTCACCATATAAACAAACTCAAAGAAAAAAACCATTTGATCATCTCATTAGATGCTGAGAAAGCATTTGACAAACTCCAACATTCCTTCATGATAAAAGTCTTGGAAAGATCAGGAATTCAAGGCCCATACTTAAACATAGTAAAAGCAATATACAGCAAACCAGTAGCCAACATCAAACTAAATGGAGAGAAACTTGAAGCAATCCCACTAAAATCAGGGATTAGGCAAGGTTGCCCACTCTCTCCCTATCTATTCAATATTGTACTTGAAGTCCTAGCTATAGCAATTAGACAACAAAAGGAGATAAAAGGGATACAAATTGGAAAGGAAGAAGTCAAATTATCACTATTTGCTGATGATATGATAGTGTACTTAAGTGACCCCAAAAATTTCACCAGAGAGCTCCTAAACCTGATAAACAACTTTAGCAAAGTAGCTGGATATAAAATTATGTCACCTTCTAAGATGTTCTCTTTACTATTCATTTTGAATTACTTTTACACCAAAGGTTAGTTATTCTTAAAGAGGTGTTTTCAAGGCTTGGAGAAAACAAAGCTTAAAAATCAAAGGACTTGGGTGTTAGTGTTGGGATTCAGACTCTGGCAAGAGGTTGAGGTGCCTATTTAACTTAACAAAGCAGACCTGGCCTTCAGCTTCTCCCAGCATCCCTCAGTCCTTACCTGTCACAGGGAAGGCTGGGCCTACTGGGCCCTCTGACCTGAACTTTCCAGCTGAAAGGCTGGGCTTCCTCTCCTGGAGAAGCTCTTGCCTAATTAATGCAGACATTTTGGTCTCTCTTGCTTCCTCTCAGCATTTTCTCTCTCCCTGTGTTCACATGCTATTTCTCCTCTCTCCCCTCTGTCTCTACCCATGGTGACTTCCCTGGCCTTGATCCTTGATCCTTGTTCCTTGACCCAAGAGTGGCTTCCCAATAAACCTCCCTTTATGTACTCTAATCTTGCTTGAATTGGCTCATCTCACGGGTAGAGAATAATTTATCAGTTAGAAATCAGGAATCAGAATAATTAGAAAACAGGAATGAGGGAAAAAAACTTAAGTTAGACCACACTGCTCAGTTCTGAGCTCAGAGTGGAAGACTGAGAAGAGGCAGAGGAGAAGGTGGCCTGATGAAGGGCGGAGGTGGTTCTGGAGGTGACAGCTGCTTGGGTTGATCCTCTGTGTGAAAGACATATTGAGACTTCTCAATGGAGAGAAGAAAGTGTCTGTCCAAGGCTCTCTCTCATTCCACTGCTGAAATGTTGGCTTCTCAGGGAAGTCACGGGATTGCTTTTTCAGGGGCATACAGGCGTAAGCCCAGAGGCGGAGGGAAGAACAGCCAGGGTGGGTGTTGTTGTTTGTGAACTAAGAGACAAGGCAAGGCCATGCAAGACGTGTGAGGCAGAGACTGTGTACAGACAAGCTCATGCCCCGCAGTTACTTTGAACCAGATGGTGCTGTTATACTGTTCTCATCTGGTTCCTGGTATCCGAGGAGGAGCTGTTGTTAGACACTCCACTGTAGAGAAAGTTAACTTCAGAAAGGCTGTTCAGATGATCTAGCTCCAAAGATCTGGGACCCCAGCCCCGGCTCTCCGAATCTTCCTTCTTTCTTTATAATTAGTGCAAGTTTGTTGCTTTACCGTCTCTGTGTGCCCAGCATCCACTCTTGCTTCAGGCTGCTTTGAGAGTTTGACTCTCTTTTGGTTTAGTTCTTGAGCCTTGCATGGTGTCAGCTGCCTGGTTTTAAGCCTACTAACAACCTTCAGAGTCATGTTTGCTGGAGGGTGTCTCAGGGTACAGAAATAATAGAAATTCCTGCTCTGCACCCTGATTCCAAGTCACCACTTGATTGGTCCAGTACAAATGGCCTGTTCATTCATGAACCAGTGGCTGAGATCAGGGAGATAAAGAGGCTGGAGTTCTACTCTGGTTGAGTACACTTTCTCAGAATAAAGAGTAGTGGGCAGATGAAGACATAGAAACCTAAGGTCTGCTGGGAAAGTGGGCGTTGGGTGCTGGGTAGAAAGCCCTGCAGGGATGGGAGGAGTGGACTGAGGGGGCAGCATAATCACCCAAAGTCCTGCCGGAACTCCGTGACTGTGTGTCATGCTTTGTGACTTCCCATTGCCTGCTCCTCTGGTCTTTTGTTCAGTCTACAGTTTGCTCCCTCTAGTACTGTTTTTCATGAGTTCATCATAGTACTTTACTAAGTATCTGAGGCAGGGTTTCTCTGTGTAGCCTTAGCTGTCCTGGAACTTACTCTGTAGACCAGGCTGGCCTCAAACTCGCAGAGACCACCTGCCTTTTCCCTCCTGAGTGCTGGGATTAAAGGCATGTACCACCATTGCCCAGCTACTAAGTAACTTTGTTGTGGTTGTTGTTTTTTCTTTTTTTCTTTGTTTTTTTCGAGACAGGGTTTCTCTGTGTATCCCTGGCTGTCCTGGAACTCATTCTGTAGACCAGGCTGGCCTTGAACTCAGAAATCCTCCTGCCTCTGCCTCCCACATGCTGGGATTAAAGACGTGCACCACCACTGCCTGGCTAACTTTTTCTTTTTTCTTTTTCTTTTTTTCGAGACAGGGTTTCTCTGTATACCCCTGGCTGTCCTGGAACTCACTCTGTAGACCAGGCTGGCCTCGAACTCAGAAATCTGCCTGCCTCTGCCTCCCAAGTGCTGGGATTAAAGGCGTGCACCACCACCGCCCAGCCTAACTTTTTCTTTTTTAAAATTACTTTTCACCTGATAGATGTTAGGGCCTCTGACTAAACAATAAATTCTATCCTACTTGCCAGGACCTTTTGGGTTCCCAGACAAATGTAGGCACACAGCCAACAATACAGGTAACGACCAGGACGGAGTACTGAAAAGGAAACGCTGGAGGTGTAACCCAGTGCTAGAGTCACAGGGACTGCAGACGAAACCCCAGAATCAAGCCCACAGAGTGTTGTTGCTGGCACTGGTTGGGTGACTTCTGACCTGGAAGAATGGTGGAGACTATTCTTGCCATAGCCATGGTTTGAAAGGGTGGAGGGAGGAGCTAGCGAGGGATAACCTTAGCTATTCTCAAATTTACCAACCAGGCAAGTTAAAGGAAAGGAGTTAGAGGGTGAAAGTAGGTCAGGGGACTTTAGGGGACATCTCTGCCAAAGGAAAGCAGAGGTGAATACGTAGTCTCTCTCTTTAAAAGATTTTAAAAATAAGACTTGTTTCACCTGCATGTTTGTCTGTGCCCTCCCTTCATGCAGTGCCCACAGAGGCCAAAAGAGGAACTTGAGTTAGAGATAGTGCTGACCGACATGGAGGAGCTGAGAATCTAATCCCGATCTTTTGGAAGAACTGCCAGGGCTCTTAACTGCTGAGCTATCTCCCCAGCTTGATGGAATCTGTCTTAACAGAAGAGAGCACTTCATAGCTCTCTTTTTCTACCACCTATCCATCTAATTTGTTTTACAAAAATGAATTTATACCATGGATCTGGCTTTTCTTGTCTAACAAGAGGTCATGGATATTTTCCTGTGTTAGTATGGACACCACTGGTCTCTAAGTAGCTATGTAGTATTCTGTTGTTTGATTTCTCAAATAGTTCCTAGCTTCAAATACTAAAGCATTGTGCATTTTCCCACCATTACAAGTGCCGTCAATGCTATCCCTCAGAATCCTTCTGTGCTTTTCCTGCAGTGGGCATGGAAGTAAGATAGTGTTTACAGGAGATTATGGCTCAAAAGAGAATGCATTTTAGGTTTTTAACTGTCTTTTCCAGGCTGCTGTGCAGAAACCTGTTAAAGTATATTTTTACTAATAGTGTACACACACACACACACACACACACACACACACACAGACATATACATACATACATAGATACACAGACACAGACACACACAGACAGACATATACACACACAGATACACAGACACACACACAGACATATACACATACAGACACACAGACAGACAGACAGACAGATAGACAGACACACACACACACACACACACTGCTCATTTTATCTGATGGTGGCCATGGATGTGACCCAGTCAGTGAAGTATGCATGGTGTATGTGCATGAAGACCAGAGTTCAATCTCTAGAAGCCATGTAAAAAGCAGATATAGTGGTCCCTGATCTGAGGAAATGGAGATGTCTCTGGGGTTCAAAGGCCAGACTAGTGAGTGACTTTGACAAAACTCAGTGAGAGACTCCTCCTCTTCCCCAAACTGAAAAGTACTGTAGATCCTGTTTGTCACATTTGTATACTATGGAGTTTAAGGGAATTTAAACTTTTAGAAGGGACACATTACCATTTAGCAACGTAGTTGAGTAGCATGTCTTATAACATTCACGAACAAGTGTCACACTTTTGGATATGATTTTATTTTAGATTAAATAAAGTGAAATAAAATAAAAAGTAAAGATGAAGTAAAATTGCAATTGCTTGTCTGAACTTGGTTGCTTTTTCAGGTTGTGCTAGCTACAAAGTCAATGCAGTGTCTTGATTGTCAAAGCTTTTTTGAGGTAGAATGATACAAATTTCTTAGAATACACTTCACTTCAATCTTAGAGATAGCTCATTATTTTTCTTTCTTCTTCTTCTTCTTCTTCTTCTTCTTCTTCTTCTTCTTCTTCTTCTTCTTCTTCTTCTTTTTTTTTTTTTTTTTTGGTAATGTCCCATCTGTATGATAAGGGCATGTGACATCTGCTCTTGACTCCTGCCATTCTCCCAGCTTTACCATGGAATCAATCAAGAAAGGAGAAATGCAAAACTGGAACTTTAAAATGTGTAGTTTTAAATTATGGTTTTAAGTTATCTTGAAGTAAAAGCTTTCTTATTGATTAAATTGGATACTTTAAAAATTAAAAATGTTTTTTTTTAAAGATTTATTTATTTTTATTTTATGTGTATGAGTACACTGTAGTTGTACAGATGGCCGTGAGCCATCATGTGGCTGCTGGGAATTGAACTCAGGATGACCCCGCTCGTTCCAGCCTAATACACTGTAGCTGTCTTCAGACACACCAGAAGAGGGCGTCAGATCTCATTACAGGTGGTTGTGAGTCACCATGTGGTTGCTGGGATCCTAACTCAGGACCTTCGGAAGAGCAGTCAGTGCTCTTACCAGCTGAGCCATCTCGTCAGCCCCCATTAAAAATGTTTTAAATGCACCCCTGGCCCCCCCCCCCCCGCCAATACAAAACAAGGTGGATGGCACCTGAGGAATAACATATGAGGATGACCTCTGGCTTTCACATGCACGTGCACACACACGTAGTGGCACATACCTGTGCACACACACACATGAATACACACAGCATTTATGAGATAGGAAAACTTACTGTTTTATTTGTGCTCTTGGTTAACAGAGTTAGGTACTGTGTATTTGTATGTCTGTCATTCATTTTCTGTCTTTTGTCTCATTTTCTTTCCTGGTGACATGTTTTCTTCTTGACTAAAAAGATCTTTGAACCTGGTACATACCTGCAATCCCAGCACTGAGGGAGGTCAAAGCTAGCCTGGGCTAGCATACGTAAGACCCCGTCTAAAAACAGTCTTTGTATGTAAGGGATAGCAGCTTATATACTGCAAATTTCTCCCTGATTTGCAGTTAAGATTTTGATTTTACTGAATTTCTGTGATCAAAAAAAATATAGACCGTTTCTATGGTCATGTTGATGAAGATATTGATAAGAACCTTCAAGGTTGCTGTCTTTGACATTGGCTCCTTAGGCCCCTTGACTTCTCAAAGAGGGTGACAGAGCCCATGAGCTCTGAACCTGGGGTCTTTCCTTGTGTTTTTCTCGAGATGATCCTTCCCTGGTTGCTGAGGTGAAAGCTATCATCCAGCTTGAAGTCTACA
>NW_022196905.1:11464304-11468176 GCF_008632895.1 Mastomys coucha
CCTCCCTCCCTCCCTCCTTCCCTCATTCTCTCTGTATGTGTGTGTGTGCACACATAAGTGCAGGTGCCAATGGAGGTCAGAGGAGGGCATTAGCACTTCTGGAGCTGGGTTTACAGATGTTTGGGAGCCATTTAGATGAGCTGCCTCTCATGCATGCTGGGAACTGAATTCAGGTCCTCTGCAGGAGCAGCAAGAACTCTTGACACTGGGACGTCTCTCCTGCCCTGCCCTTGAACTCTGGGTCCTCCTGCTTCCACCCCACAATGCTGAGATTGCAGATGTGAGCCAGTGCTGGCACCGTGCTTTTGTTCTCTGATAGAAGACAAATGCCCAAGGAGAGTTACCCTAACACTCACAGCTCCTGATGATCCCCTACACCAAAACACAGGCTGGAATGGAGAAAACCCAAGTTCAAAAGATGAGTTGGTGTCCAGAGGAACCCTGAGCTCACTGTGGCTTCCTGGTCAACACCTGCCAGGAGGTGAAGAGGCACCAGCCTTGCTGGTGTTTCCCCAGACACACCATGTTCCTCTGGGACCTCTGGAAGATCATCTGGGTCAAAAGGAAATGGTAGAGCTGAGCAGTATACTGATTGCCTCGAGGGAGGCACACATACACATGATAAAAAATCCTATAAAATCAAATTAATATTTACATAGTATATATTTTCCATAATTCTGCCTTTAATTATCACATAATTACTGTTTAAATGTTTATAACTTATTTAAAATTTTTTCCACATAACATTTTTTATTGATTCTCTGAGAGTTTCATATCATGCACCCCACATCACAATCCCTTCCCAGTCCTTCCAAGTTTGCCCCACCCCCTTCTGGCTTGCCCTGCAAAGAAGTAAAAAAATAAAGATAAGAAATCCGAACAAGCCCACTTTGTGTTATCTGTATACTCACTGGAGGATGGATACTCTCAGTGACCTGTCCATTAAATAAAACTGAGTCCTTCCCCTCCCACACATCAGTTGTGGGGAGCTACACTTCAGCACCCCCATCACACTTAAGAGTTCTCTTCAGTGGCTTCCGGTCGGGGCTGTTACTTTAGGGAGGAGGAGTTATCACAGAAGCCTTCCAGACCCATCTTAGCTGTGTATCTGTAGTCATCAATATCACAGCTAAAGGAGCTTTCTTGCTCTCTACAGTCAGTGGGAGCAGGAATCATGGCTTCCATACAGTTTCTGGCGACAGCACAGACCATGAACATGGCTCCCAGCTGCAGTAGGATCACAGACCCAGACAAGGCCCTCAGAGACAGTCCAACCTGGACATCAACATGGCCTCAGGTAGCAGTGCAGGTCACTCACATCAATATGTCCCCCTTCCTCCTAGGGCAGCAGGGCTCACAGATATCAACATGGCTTCAGGCTGCAGCATAGACCATGGAAGTCTGAATGGCCCTCAATGGTTAATGTGTGCCACAGACATCATCCCAGTCCCTGGCTGCTGGGTCTTCTGCCTGAGCCTGTGTACCCCAGGCTGGGGTGGAGGGGGGTGTCATAGGCCAGCAGCTGGCCTTATTTAATAGTTTTAATATTAGCATATGGTTGGGTGCTTAATAGGCATTTAATTTTTTATTTATTTTTCCTCCTGAGACAGAGTCTTTCTGTGTAGCCCTGATTTTCCTGGAACTCACTTTGTAGAATTCAGAGTTCTGCCTGCCTCTGCCTCCTGAGAGCTGGGATTAAGGTGTGTGCCACCAGGCCCAGCTTAAAATTTTAATGTATTAAAATTTTTTTATGTGCATGATGTCATGCCTGCATGTATGTCCATTCACCATGCACATGTCGGGTGTTTATAGATGTCTAAAGACCAGAAGAGGGCATCAGATCCCATGAAATTAGAGTTATGGATGGTTGTGAGCAGCTATGTAGGTGCTAGAAACCAAACCCAGGTCCTCTGCAAGAGCAGCAAGTGCTCTTAACTGCAGAACTCTCTTTCTAGCCCATTAAAGAGGCTTCCCTAAACTACACACATGCACAGAGGAGTATATGTATATTATACAATTACATGTATGTAATGTGTGTGTGTGTATGCATGCACACATGCCTAGGTACTCATGTAGAGGTCAGAGGACAACTTGCTATAGTCAGTTCTCTCCTCCCACCATGAGCACTCTAAGGATAAGACTCAGCATCAGGCTTGGGGGCAAGCCCATTTACTTGCTGAACCATCTTGCTGGACCCTGGCTTTTGATTTTTGAGATAGGGCCTCATTATACAAGCCATTTTATCTGGAACTCATGCTCTTCCCTCCTTAGCCTCCATATACATGGATTACATGTATGGAACATGTACCTCACTGGCTTGATCATATATGTAGAGATTTTGTAATGTTTTTGTGCTTCATATGTTCTTATTTTTTTTTTCTGTTCAGCTCCTTTGTTGTGTGTCCTCCTTGTCTTCCATGTTAACATGAGAGTTGTCATGTGTGTTGTATACTCCTGACAATACACTAATGCAGCCACAATGGAAACCATGATGGAAGCATCTCAAAAAGCTGAAAATAGAATTACCAACCATGTGAACCAGCCATAGTGTGTGGGCCTATACACAAATGTCTCTAAGTCAACACCCTGCAGAGCTATCCCACTCACTCATGTTCAGTGCTGCATTGCTCATAATACTCAGGAAATGGACCAGTCCTAAAGGCCCATCACCAGATGAATGGATAAGGAAAAGGTTACATACGTATCCACAATAGGATTTTATACAGCTATAAAGAACACTGAAATCATGACAGTTACAGGAAGGTAGGCACTGTGACACATACCTGTAATCCCAGCACATGGGAAGGGGAAGCAGAAAAATCCCTGTAAGTTTGAGGTCAGCTTTAACTACAGAGTGGAATCTGGTCTCAAAACAAACAAACAAACAAACAAATAAGCCCCCCAAAGACCAAAAAAAAAAACATTTGCAGGAAACTGGATGCAGCTGGAAACCAGTGAGTGATAGAAACCATAGTTAGACAATTACCACAGGTATCTCTGTGGTGTGTTGACTTAGAGATATGTGTGCATATACCCTCTCACTACAGCTGGGTCACATGGTTGGTAATTCTGTTTTCAGTTTTTTTTGAGGCACCTCCATTATTTTCATAGTGGCTGCATTAGTGTACTGCCAGCAGTAAACAACAGACACGATAACTATCATGTTAATATGGAAGACAAAGAGGACACACAACAAAGGAGCTACAACAGAGATATCTATTTCTCAAGAAATGCATATTCATATTTCTCAAGATAAAGAGGACACACAACAGGAGCCGAACAGCTACATAGAGATTAAAATTATATGTATTTATGTGCATGTGCATGCTTATATTTGTGTGTGTAGAAATTGTGAAACTAGGAAGGGAATCATGAGAGGGGAGGGTAGAAGAAAAAGCGATGGATCAGATGGGATAATGGAAGGGGGCTGGTGAGATCTCAGCCAGTAAAGGTGCCTACCCAGAGACTGATGATCCTGGTTGAAGGAGAGAGCTGGAGTGACTTCCAGAAGTTTTCCTTTGATCCCTGCATGGGTGCTTTGGTGCAGGATACGGCCTCCTTCCAATAAACAAATGCAAAATTGTTTTTTTTTTTTTTTTAAAGAAAATAAAGTAGAAGGGATGGGGTGGTGGGAGACTGTGTGGGAAGGAACCAGCTAGTATCGGGCAAAGGATATAGGGACACCCAGTAGGAGAGGTGAGCAATTGAGAACAAAGTGTAATGGCACATGTGCATGAAAATGCCATAATGAAATGCTTTGTATGGTAATTGCCCAAAACCAAACCAACCAAACCAACCAACTAACAACCAACCAACCAACTAACCAACCAACCAACAACCAACCAACCAACCAACCAACAACCAACCAACCA
>NW_022196905.1:11468275-11477513 GCF_008632895.1 Mastomys coucha
AACAACCAACCAACCAACCAACAACCAACCAACCAACCAACCAACCAACCAACCAACAACCAACCAACAACCAACCAACCAACCAACAACCAACCAACAACCAACCAATCAACTAGCCATGCAAGCAATCAAACAATAACAAAAAGTAAAAATGAAAACAAACAACCCAACAACAACAGCAATAAGAACAACAAACCCCCAAAACCCAAAACAAAAAACAGAACCAAAGTCAGTCAACTTCAGTAGGTTTAGACCTAGAATTCAGGCCCGCAATCCATGGGCAGTTAATGAATCCAATGTGGGTCTTCCTTGAGCATACACCACTTGGGGATTGGTATTGATGCTTGGTGGCTCTCCAAGTTTTATAATCTACCTCATACATGTGCAGCTTAGACCCACATTGGTTCCAACACAGATACGGGTGGTTCTTTCTCAAGTATCTGTTCTCCAGGCTCTTCAGCAGTCCACAGAGTTCACCACCCACTCCTCTTCTGTGCAGTTATGCACTGCTGAGCTGCTGTAGCACTCAAAGTGACAGGAGATAAGAGAGGACAATATAGGGACTCTTTTCCTTTTTCTTCTCCTGGAACACAAGGACAACATTTCTTAGGACCAGACAGGTGAGGTTTTGGATGATGGGAGTGGTGACTCCTCACAGCTCAACAGGCCAAACTGACCCAAGGTCGATGTATAAATATAAATAAATGGTTGTTGTGTTAGTTTGATTCTCTGTTACAGTGGCAAACATCATGACCAAAGCAACTTGGGGAGGAAAGGGCTGTTTGACTTACAGGTTACAGTTCATCATGGAGGAAAGTCAAATCAGGAACCTGGGGTTGGGAGCTGAAGCAGAGACCATGGAGAAACTCTGCTTACTGATTTTGTTTTCTGTGGCTTGCTCAGCCTGATTTTTTTTTTTACTTACCCCAGGACCCTTATGCCCCACCCAGAGTGGGCTGGGCCCTCCCACATCAATCATTTAGCAAGAAAATTCTCCACAGACCAATCTGATCGAAGTGATTCCTCAGCTGAGGTTCCTTCTGTAGAGGTGAGTTTTTGCTACACAGCTTTGTGCTCCTGGTGATAGCATTTCCAGTCACCCACCCAGGGAATCTTTGGATCCGAGAATGAAAGACACACATTAGCTTATTTTTAAAATGCCTTGACTGGTTCAAAGGCTGGGCACTCCTAAATCTTCCCCTGCTCCCCTAGGCCAGTGGCCACTTACCCGAGATCTCATCTGGTTGGTTGGCTTTATCTCCTGCAGCTCCTACATTTATCTGTATCTCTCCCCTGAGTCATGTCGATCCTCTCTCCTCCTCCCTCCTGTGTCCTAGCCCTCACAAATCTAAGGTTCCTGTTTGCCCAACCATTATCCTCTGGTATCTTTATTGATTGATCAAAAACCAATTGGGGACAAGGACCTTCAGTGTTTGGACAGGCTGATTCCTGATTGAGTCAAAGCATTAGAACTAATTTCCAATACCCTCGTCCCAGATGATGTTACTTTGTGTCAAACTGACAAAAACCTAATCTACCCAGTTGTTCATCAACATTCTCTGGAACACGGAAGTCTTTTTTTTTTTTTTTGTTTTTAGTTGTCTGACCAGAAAATGGGGGATTCTTTGGAAGGTTTGCTATTTGTGCCTGTCTCAGTCTCCTGCCTTAGGACCAGCTGTGGCTACATGAGATCTGCATGGGTAACAGGTCAAAGTTCAGAGTGTGCTGAGTGTCTTCAAGTCTTGGTCACCTTTTCTGATCTGCCTCCTACTGACTACTTTTCTGTTCTGGGAGAATTTTATATTGTAGCCAGTGAGAAAGAGTCGAGGGTGCAATTTCCTTCATCTTGATTGGCATCTGGAGTCCTCACACTTCTTGTGTGAGGAGCTTTCACACTTCAGAGCAGCGACCTACTTAGCCTGCATCTGCTTTAGAGGTGTGAGACATGTAATCCACCAGTTCCAGGTCTGGTGCTTTTGGGCCTGTGCAGGGAACTTCGGGTGACACTTTGTTCTCTGCTGTGATTCTTCCACACTGGCTGGATATAAAATCCGAAGGTTTTCTTCCCTTGGGTTGTCTGCAGCAGCCACTGTCATGGTGTACATGTGCACATGTGTGTAGACATGTGTGCACAAATGTGTGTGTGTGTGTGTGTGTGGTGTGTGTGTGTGTAGCATCTTGGGTTCAATGTCTAACAGTGTTTCCTCAAATCACTTAGGTTTTAGTAAACTCAAATATCTTTACAAAGAGGATAGTGGAGATCTTTTCTAAATCCCCTGTAGTTCTGAAGATAGGTGTGATGGTTTGACTATGCTTGGCCCAGGGAGCAGTACAATTAGGAGATGTGGCCTTGCTGGAGTAGGTGTGGCCTTGTTAGAGGAAGTGTGTCATTGTGGGGGTGGGCTTCGAGACCCTCCTCCTAGCTGCTTGAAAGACAGTCTTCTCCTGGCTGCCTTTGGATTAGGTGTAGAACTCTCAGCTCCTTCTCCAGCACCATGTCTATGATCATTTCTTTCCTAAATAGCTCTGTGCATTGTATTATGCAGGATTTTGTTTCCCATTTAGCCTTGTCATTGTTTATGAAATATGTGTGCATGTATATATTATACAAGCAATATATATATACATGTGTGTGTGTATGTATATATATATATTGCTTGCTTTCCCTGGCTCTACTTGTGTACTTGATCGAACTTTTCCTCAGAATGTAGAGTCCTCATTCCACTGATGTCTTAGAATCCCTGTGGACTATGCACACATCCCACCCAGGAAGTAAGCCTGTGTCAGGAAGCAAGCTGCTCCCCACTAGCACCACCCTTCTTTCTGAGCACTCATGAACTATGACAGAGAAGTGTGGCAACAACCACAGACTCAAAAGAACAATTTCAAATCCAGCTCTACCCCAACTTCTGTTTGTTTTCTATTTAGTAAGGGCCTCACTCTGTAACCCTGGCTGGCCTTGAATTCAGGATCATCCTCCTGCTTCAGCCTTTCTGGTGCTGGAATTACAGGTGTGAGCTGTCACACCCAGCTAACTGTCTTCTGGGTTGCCTTTTGGCATCAGCTCTGACATTAGCCATGCCCCCAAGGAGGAGGTGGTTTCTCTTCAGGAGGCTGGGGACAGATATATACTTGCCTAGAGTTTCCCTTACTGTTCTATAGCCTTCAGCTAGAGGAGGGAGCATTTGTATGCTGGTGACAAGGCCAGGCAGATGGCAGTTTTCTGAGGCACCTGTTTTTCAGCTGTTTGTACCCCCCATGGAGGGCAGAGTGTACATGAATAAATATAAAACAATTCCACAAACTCTGTTTAGGATGCTAGTAAGCAGACAAGTAGAATAAATGTTAAACAAAAATCAGTACCCAGGGATATTTGTGTATATGTCATATTTTGCCCAGTGCGCATGTATTAATCTTTCACTGGGAAGGGTGAATTGGCATTAACTTAATCTGGTGCCATGCTCAGAATTCCCTGGGCCCATTTTCCATTTGGAGTGAAATCAAGAAGATTAGGATGTGAGCCTGATCTTTTTCTTCTCCGGTACCTTGTGAAAGACAAGCCTCTTGTGTTTTGGGGTGATGTAATTTTCTTCATGGGAGAGGAGCATGAGATTAGTGCTTGTCCCCCACCTCTGAGTCTGGCTTTTGATTCAATTAAGCTGTAGGAGTAATCTTTTAGTAGAGTGTTCTGTTGTAGCTTTAATGCCACTTCTGATTTTGCCTCTGTGGACAGGGCCTGAGTCTCCTCCAAGTGTTCAATTAGGATAAGTTACGAGAACAAAGTGGGGGAAGTGACATTGGATATTATACCAAAGCCATTTATGCTATCAAATAATGATGTCTCTTTTCTAGAAACACATAATTATATTTGGAATTCACGATAACATTCTCCAGTATTTCAAAATCCAGACCACATACAGATAAAGTATCAGAGGAAGGAAAATGCTTTTGATGTGTCAGAATTCATTTCTTTTCCAAGTCATTGTGCTTTGTCTAATAGTAAGTGAATGGGCACTTATCAAAACATAGAAAGGTTGTTGTTCAAACGTTCCACTCTGAGCATTTGCCCAGACTCAGTTTAATCTATTCTATCAGCATGAGGAATGCTGAGAGAGTATAGCAAAGGCACTCCAGGAAGAGACTGAAACCTACATTAGGCATTGCCCCTAAATATTTTAAAAATATTTACTTAAGTTATAGAAATAATGCATGAACAGTTACTTAATGTAAAAATGTGCAAATAATACTTGCTTAAATACATTACAGCACAAAGTAAAAATTTCTTCTATGAGAAATTTGGAAATCTATCTTTTCATGGCTAACACCTATAATTTAGCATTTTTTATAATAAGCTAATTTTGTAGCTGCCCATTAAAGTATGTAATTTATTATTTCAGTTTCTCTTTCTACTATTTTGCATTTTGGTTTGCTTCTCTTTAGCAAGGAGATTTATTATGTAATTTTCTAAAGTGTAGCACTTATTTTTTTTTGCCCATTAATGTCTCTATTTTTATGATTTGCTTTGCAGAATCAATCACTGTGGTGTCTTATGCTTATTTCCACATGTGTCTTATTCTCCTGCTAGATTGTAAGTTCCTTGAATAGTAGAAGTCTAAATCCTGTGTCTTCTTGTACTGTATTATTTTATTATCTTATTTAAATTCTTTAAATTTATATATGTGAGTACACTGTTGCTGTAGATACACCAGAAGAGGGCATTGGATCCAGTTGTGAGCCACCGTGTGGTTGCTAAGAATTGAACTCAGAACCTTTGGACGAGCAGTCAGTGCTCTGAACCCCTGAGCCATCTCTCCAGCTCCCGTACTGTATTATTGCAAGAACATTACATACAGAAGCTGTTAAGTAAATACTTTTCCTTGATAGAAATGATAACATGCAGATAAGCATTAGATTAATTCCAATCTGCTACACTAGTCTTCATGTTACTTCCAGGAGATGATGCTGGAGGTATAAATCTTTGCTATATCCAGCAGGAATTGTGATTTGACTTGACTTTCTTCTCTCTCTCTCTCTCTCTCTCTCTCTCTCTCTCTCTCTCTCTCTCTCTCTCTCTCTCCCCCTTCTCACTTGCTGGAGGAAGGGTATAAACTTATGGGCTTATGACTTAAGAAGGGATATAGTTTATTACTATGGGGCAGCCATGGCAGCAGGAGCACGAGGCACTGGACACACTGGATCCTAAGTCAAGAAGCAGAGAGCAGGCCAGAAATAGAGTTGGGCTATAAAGTTCCAAGGCCTACTCTCCCAGGGGCCATTTTCCCATTCGAGGCTTTACTTCTTAAAGGGTCTATGCCTTAGCAAATATCACCATCAGCTGGGGACCAAGTGTTCAGATCCATGCAGTAGAATTGGATATAGGCATCCTACATTCAAACCACACACTGTTAACAGTCCTAACCCTGTTAAAAGTCCACAGTCTTAGAGCCAGTGAGTCACTGGCTTAGTGAGTAAAGGATACTTACTGCCAAGTTTGATGACAGGAGTTTGATTCCTAGAACCCATGGTAGAAGGAGAGAACTGCCTACTGAAAGTTGTCTTTTGACATTCATATATGTGCTATGACACACATCCACATCTACAAGCACAGATCTACACATGCACACAAATGAATAAATAAATGTTGAAAAAAAAGTCCAAAGTCTCTTCTGAGACTCTATAGGCAAGCTCTTAACTGTGAAGTCTTGTAAAAATAATAAAGCAAGTTAGATGACTCCAAATATATGATGACAGAATAAATATGTCCAATCTAAAACTTAGGAACAGGAGGATAACGGGAAAGATGGGGCCAAAGCAGGACTGAAATCCTGTTGTTTCAAGGTAAACACCAAATCCCAAAGCTCCACGTCTGGCATCCAGGACTGATGATGGGATCCCTGGGCTCTGGAAGCTTTGGGTAGTAGTCCTGCCTCTCCAGTTCTGCTGCCTGTAGTGAACAGAACTATACCATATACATAGTGGGCCAGTCCACTCTATACCTACAGCTTTCTCTGGTGGGTGTCCCATGGTCTCGGCATCTCCAGCATCCTGGCATTTCCATTGCAATTTAGGCTTCACTTCCCAGCTTCATTCAGTGACTTCTCAGGGCCTCCTTGCAGGGAATTCAACTTTGCCACACGTTGCCTGGCATCAGCAGATTTGTGGAACCCGGATGCAGGTCTCCATTATTTGTTCATCGCTACATTTTGCGTGTCTGAAAAGCCAGCACCATGTTGACAACATTGCCAAGCTCTGCTACTAGCTCCCCTTCTATCACAGCTGTGATGACCTCTGGCTCAATCAGGGAAAACACTCTCCTAGACAGTTGTTTTTGAGCAGGGACACCTGTCAGCTGCATTCTCAGGTCACGCTTAAATAATTTCAATTTTCACAAATTAGAGCCTTTGGTTGGTGGTGTCTTGCCTTCAGTGTCCTAGGGCAGAACAAGGGGTTCTCTTTAATGATGTAAATCTGTCCGACAATCATATTTGCTTTCTCAGAACGTTCCTTATCTATGGCTTTAAACCTTTTCTTGCCCTGCTCCTTGCCAAGCTGCACTTTTTGTATCTTTCTTCCCCATTTGTTGCTGTTCCCTGCAGTCCTGGTTATGGTTATTGCAGTAAAGCCATAGATATGCCACAATATAGCACTGGATGTTATTTCGTATTGAAATTCCCTCTACCAAACAACATAACCAATTGCCTTGAAAGGCAGAACACAGGCAGTTTTTTTTTTGGAATGTATCATCATGAATGGTGTCTAGTCTAGTTTCCAAGTTTTTGGTTTTCTCTGAAGCCTAGTGATCCAGTTCTCCTCTGTTTGGATTTGTTCACATTCTGCTTTTCCAAACTTCTATCAGAGTAGCCTGTTAAGTTCTCCTTATGGCTTTCTAGGATTTCTCTAAGCAGACCTCTTCAAACTGTCAGATATTCTTCCAACAAAGCTGTCCCAAAGGTCTAAGGACCACACAGCTTTACCACAGCAATATCCCCACTTGCCAGTGCAAATTTCCTGTGCTAGTTTTTCTTGCTATTGTGACAAAATACTGGACCAAGCCATAAGAAGAAGGCAGGGCTTATTTTGGTTAATAGCTTAAGAAGGGACACAGTTCATCATGGTGGGGAAGGCCTGGTGGTAAGAGCCTGGGGCTGTCACAATTCATTCACAGTTGGGAAGTAGTGATTATTTCTTAAAAAAAAAAAAAAAAAAAAAAGAGAGAGTAAGCTAGATGTGGTGACACCTAGGAGGCTGAGGCAGGAGCATTGTTACATGAGCCAGCGTGAGACCTTGTCTCAAAGAAACAAAGAATGCGCTGATCTTTGGAGTTTCATTTTATGGAAACTAAATTGAGCATTCAGGTTGAAATTGGGGTACAGATCAAGTGCCTCCTTTCTATGATGCCTTTCTCACCCCTACCCTCCTCATGCACAGAGAGTCCTCAAGCTCTGAAATCATAGTAGGGACAAGGTGAACATGCCCTTCTCTGTAGAGGGCTGTCAAGTCTGACAATCTGCTGACATCAGAGGGACCACCTGGTTTTCAGACTGATTCCCCGGAGTAATTGTGTCAGTGGTGGCAAGGGCAGGGACACTGTTTCATGTCAGTTGCCCACAACAGTCTCAGGGATTCTCTTAATCCTTTACAGACCTCTATCTAGGGAAAACTAGATCTGTGGCTCTGATTCAGAAAGGGGTTTCAAGATGAGCCATTGTGACGCAGGGTTGGAATTTATTAAGAGATTTCAATGGTGGATCTTAAACATGAGGGTGGAGAGAGACACCTGGGAAGAAAGTAAGACTTGGGAGCCCGGAGGAACACGGGCCTCTCTGAGAGAATCACTCTTTACACAATAGCCACATTATCTTTACAGAAGCTATATTTAAGATCTGTTATTTTTAAAGTCACCATCTTCAAAAAGTTGTTTGGGAATTCAGATGAGATCACAGGGTGGTTCTGGAGGTGTACCTGACAGGATTAGGATTGACAGAGTAAGTCTAAATCACAGGGACGCAGGAGGGCAGGGTAGCCTCATTATAAACAAAGTTACCAGTCTTGTTTGAGATTCTCAGAAAATGTGTGGAAGGGAAATGAAGCCCTACCCATGGTCATAAGCATTCAGACCTTAAGCCTGGCCCCTACTGTAATGTCAGCGCTTTGTCAGCACCCTTAACTGCAAATGCTAATCCTGTTGGAATTCTTGGTGTTTCTCTGGTGAAAAGCTCTTAAGGCAAGAGGCTCTTGCCTCTTCCCATCTTCCCATAACTTTCCCTGTCTATCTGTCATGCTTTGATTGTTTTGGTCTTCATTCTATTCATATAGGCTTAAGTCAGATTGTGTAAATGAATATAAAATCAACTTGGTTTTCCCATTCTATGGATAAAATGCTTTTTTAAAATAAGATTTATTTATTTATTTTATGTATGTGTGGACACTGTTGCTCTCTTTAGACACACCAGAAAAGGGCATTGTATCCTATTACAGATGGTTGTGAGCCAGTATGTGGTTCCTGGGAATTGAACACAGGACCTCTAGAAGAGCTGTCAGTGCTCTTAACTGCTGAGTCATCTCTCCAGCCCTGTAAAGTGTTTTTTTAAATTAGAGATTAATGGAGGAGGGCTCAGCACATGATGGTAGTTTCTTATTGGTCCTGGGTTGTATAAGAAAGCAAACCATGACGAGCAAACCAGTAAGCAGCACCCCTCCATGGCCTTTGCATCAGCTCCTGCCTCCCGGTTCCTGTTCTGCTTGAGTTCCTGTCCTGACTTCCTTCAATGATGAACAGTGCTGTGGAAATGTGAGCCAGATTAATTCTTTCCTCCCCAAGTTGCTTTGGTCCTGGTGTTTCATCACAGCAATAGTAGCCCTAACTAAGACATGAGTTGACATGACAATGAGGCAGTCTTTGGAAAGAAGCAATGAAGTAGAGGCAGGAGGATTGTGAGTTACAGGCTGGCCTGACCAAGGCAGTAAGACTTTAAAATGGTGGCACGCTGAGCAGTGGTGGCGCATGCCTTTAATCCTAGTACTTGGGAGGCAGAGACAGGTGGATTTCTGAGTTCGAGGCCATCCTGGTCTACAGAGTGAGTCCAGGACAGCCAGGGCTATACAGAAAAACCCTGTCTCGAAAAACAAACAAACAAAAATAATAAAATAAAATAAAATAAAACAAAATAAAATGGTGGTGCATGCCTTTAATCCCAGCACTTGGGAGGCAGAGGCAGGCAGATTTCTGAGTTCGAGG
>NW_022196905.1:11477620-11485150 GCF_008632895.1 Mastomys coucha
AAAAAAAAAAAAAAAAAAAAAAAAAAAAAGACAAACAAAATAAACATCAGAAGCAGGAAAGAACGGACCTCCAAAAAGAAATAGAAGAAAACATAATTACCATTTCAAGGAAAATCCAATAAAGCTTGGCGGCAGCTCCCGGAGGTTCCCCTGCTGCAGTTTTTGGATAACAGGGATGAAGAAAACAATAAGATGAAATTCCAGGAAGTAACCCAATCAGGTGTTGCTTAATGGGGTCTACTATCATTAAAATCCAATTCGATTCATTTGGAGAGTGAAATACCACAAGTGCTCTGGAAAGATGGAATTTGTATAAGCTGGGTTAATTCCTTGATCACCAATTTAAATAAAAATTGATAAAACATGAGGAGGTTGGCAGGCATGGAGGACTGGGAGAGCACAGAAGATACCAGAAGGCGCCGTTCCTGCCAAAGGGAATTGGCAAGGAACGCTGCAGCTTCGGAGCCCGCATCCTGGAAGCCACAAGCGGTGGAGACAGAAGACAGGTTGCCCGCCCGCCCGTGTGCCCCTGTGGAGCAGGAGCCCCGCGGGGCCACGCAGCTCACGAGGGACTTGTCCTGCTGACCTGCACATGTGGCTTTCTGGGCAGAAGTGTGTGTTTCTTTCTGTGTAGAGTTGTGCTTCCTGTTAGCTGGGGAGCAGCTTAATGGCCTGTCATTAACAGGTTGTATTTTTGGAAAACACAACAGCTACAGAGTCTCTCTGAGACAAGCGACTCTGTCTCAGGGGGTGACTTTCTCAATGTAGCAATTAAGGAGTTGCTCAGTTGCAGATTTTTATACAAAATGTCTCCCTGGAGGTCGGAAAGAGTTGGGAGTCTCCACAGGGGCCCACTAGACTTGCCATGTGCTCAACTCCTCATTTTGTGCCTCTCAGCAAGTCTGGTACCTTTTCCTTGGTGTTTGAATATCAAGGCAGATATGTGTCCAGTACGAGAGAATTCTCTGTGTGTTGCCTTTGATTTTCAAGGAAACATTTTCTAGGGATCTTGGTGCTATACCCTACTTAGTGTCTACCAGCTCAGCACACATAATTTAAAAAATTCTTTGAGCTGGGCGGTGGTGGTACACGCCTTTAATCCCAGCACTTGGGAGGCAGAGGCAGGTGGATTTCTGAGTTTGAGGCCAGCCTGGTCTACAGAGTGAGTTCCAAGACAGACAGGGCTGTACAGAGAAACCCTGTCTTGAACCCCCCCCCCAAAAAAAAATTCTTCAAAATGCATTTATTTAAAGGGATACAATGGTTTTTTGGGCCACAAATGCAGAGGCCCCCTTTCTTCTTTCCTTCCTTCCTTCCTTCCTTCCTTCCTTCTTTTCATTCTTAATGGACTTAATTCATTTTATTTTTCTTGTATAAAAACCCTTATGTGGTAGCCACAGCTGGAGCCTGGGCCCTTTGAACAGAGACTCTGGCTTAGATTTTCACAAGATGGTCAGTGAATTCCTAATAAGGAGAGTTGGTGAACACAGTCTCTTTCCAGAGGTCAGAGGTCAGATAGTTGTAGGTCTTAGAGATGCCATCAAAGGTGGCCTTGACAAAGTTGCCCAGGGTGGCAGTGCAACTCCCGGCTGAAGCGTAGCGGTCTTGAATACCGGCCATCAGTAGCTTTGGGCATAGGAGCAGAGACAATGCTAGTACCTCTAGCAGCAGGGATGAGACGCACCAGCACAGAGCCACAACGGCCTGTCACCTTCCATGGAACAGTGTAGGGCTTGACAATCTTGTTCCCCAAGTAGCCTCTCCGCTCAGGGATGATGGAAAACTTGGTCAAGATGATGGCCCCTCGGATGGCAGTGGCAACCTCCTTGGAGCACTTAACACCAAGACCAGAGTGACCATTGTAGTCCCCCATAGCGACAAATGCCTTGAACCTGGTCCGCTGGCCAGCCCGAGTCTGCTTCTGCACTGGCATGATTTCAGAACCTCCTCTATTGGGTATGCGCTCAGGGAAAGTCAGTAATCCTGCATTCCTTAATGGGCAGAGAGAACAGGTAGATCTCCTCCAGGGACTTGATCTTCATGCCCTTAACCAAGCAGCCCAGCTTGGGGATGGGCAACCACTGCTTGTCTTCAGCTTTACCTTCACGAGCCACATCCTCATCCAGGACTTCGGCCCCTATGACCAGTGCCAAATCCTCTGTGAAGGTCACACTGGGCTCCTGGGTCCTCCGGGTCCTTCCATTGCTCCGGTATCACTGGCCATTTAGTGTTTTCCAAAAGAGGAAGAAGAATGAGAAGAGGGAAGAAGGAAAAGGAGAAGGAAGAAGGAAGAAGGAGAAAGAAGGAAGGAGGAAGGAAGAGGGAGGAGGAAGGAAGAAGGAAAAGGAAGAAGGGAGAAGAAGGAAGAAGGAGGAAGAAGGAGGATGAGGATGATGATGAGGAGGAAGGAGCAGCAGCAGCGAGGTCCCCTTTCTTCATTCTCATCTCAGGAACAGTGGAGCAGCAGGACTTAATGGCATGCTAAGAGAAATAAAGTGATTATAAAAGGCAAATTTGGTAGGCATGGCGGTGAATGCCTGTAATCCCAGTTTTTGGAAGGTGGAGACAGAAGGGTTTGGACTTTGAGAGCAGCCTGGACCACATAGTGAGGCCCTGTCTCAAATGCACCTAACAGTCATCAATCAGCCAAACAACCAAAGACAACGATAACATCAAATGGCAGCTGGAGAGACAGCTCAAATGTTAAGGGCGCTGGCTACACAGGAAGGGCAAGAGCATGGATCCCAGAACTCCTGTAACAAGTTACAGGTACGCCTGAAACTCCAGTTCTGGGGTGGGTGGGTGGGTGGGGGGGCTGAGATGGGGTCATCGGGACTCACAGACTTCCGGCTACCCAACAAAACAAATAGGACAAGGCAAGAAAGAACAATTCACTAGCTCCAGATTCAGGGACAGACCCCGCCTCACGGGAATAAGACAGGGAGGGCAGAGGAAGATAACTATCTGGTGATCTCCTTTAGCCTCTGTGCCACACAGGCATGTACCAGCACCTGCTCTCAGGTGTGTGTGTGTGTGTGTGTGTGTGTGTGTGTGTGTGAAATCAACCTAACCTACCCTTCTCCACATCCTGTACTTACTTACATAAGTGTCTAAAATAGTTGCTTTTATGGAGACAGTAGAAGGTGCTTGCCAAGATACGGGGTATGGGTAGAGGAGAAATGTTAGAACTGTTACCTAAAGGGTAGAGTATCTGTTCTACAGGATGAAAATGTTCTGGAAGCTTCTCTCACAAGTTGAGTGTACTTAGCATGGCTGAACCATAGTGTAAAAAATGGATAAGATGGCAATTAAAAATTATTTACTTTTTAAAAAAAAGATTTATTTTATTTTATGTGTATGAGTACACTGTAGCTGTACAGATGGCCGTGAGCCATCATGTGTGTGGCTGCTGTTGATCTAAGGACCTCTGCCAGCCCCAATCACTCCAGCTCCACTTGCTCCGACGTAATTTACTGCAGCTGTCTTCAGACTCACCAGAAGAGGGTGCCCGATCTCATTATGGGTGGTTGTGAGCCACCATGTGGTTGCTGGGATCCAAACTCAGGACCTTTGGAAGAGCAGTCAGTGCTCTTACCCGCTGAGCCATCTCGCCAGTCCCAAATTATTTACTTTTTTCCCTTATTTTTGTGATTGTAATATAATTACATTTCCCTCTTTCCTAGCTCCCTACAAACTCTCCCATATACCCCTCCTTGCTGTCTTTTAAATTCAAAGCCCCCTTTTCATTAATTGTTGCCCTGAACAGCTGGTGAGGTAGTTCCTACTTCTTGAGAAGGAAGACTCACTGGTGTTCAGCCTGCACCTGCTTTCCTATCATTTATAGCACTTGTTTATGCTCCAGGATCGCCACAAGTCAGTTGTCCATGTGAAGACCAAGATTCCTGACTTCTAAGTTGCTCTTTCAAAGCAAGATATCTCTGTTCTGAAGTTAATTTCCTTTCTGTGTCTGCCCTCTTAAGCCTCCCAGGCAAGTGTCTACAGAAAACGAAAACCATCCTTGATGCCCAGACTGAGGCAATGAAGGGCCAAGGAGCGCATGCCAGGGAGGTCGGCAGGTATCCTGATGCGCAGCCGGTAGCCTCTACTTAGAGCGCCCAAAATGCAGGGTCCAGGTGTTCGGCTTGTACCTCAGGGCATCGCTCCTATCCCAATAGGAGTTCCTAAAACATGTTTGAATCAGAAAGTGGGGGAATGAATGGATGGGGTACCTTGACTTGTGCCTTCCTCCATATAAAATAGGGTTAGTGGTTTTTAGGGGTGATTGCAACCTTAAATTACCATTCAAATTAAAAAATGAGTTTTTAAAAATAACTCATATTCCCTTAGAGTGTCCCATTTCCTTTCCTCGTAACTCGCTCTCAGGAAAGGCTCTGCTCCCACAGCACATTCTGGCTGATGGGCTGGCGTTTTCAAAGGCTTTTGCTGCTTGTCTCACTTGCATTGTGAAATGGAAGGGCTGTCTTTGTTAAGGGAATTTTCAGGTGCAGTTTCTTGGGAGGGATTCTTGGAGGCAGCTTGGTCCCTTCCTAGGTCTCCAGGAAGATCCGCTAAGTACTTAATCCACATTGCTCGATCAGTAGGTTGGCTCTGGTAATCCTTCCTTACTCTACCTGCAATCATCAGGCTGTCAGGAGGATAAAGGGATGATGGATGGAGGACTCTGAACATTAAAAGCTCCTCACAAAGCTCTGCAGACTGTTACCATCCTTAATCCACAGCTGTCAGAGAGCTACTTCTCTTGAAACCAGCTCCACCTCTGACAGTCTGGGAAGAAGTATCGTTTATGGGTTCCTTGTTTTAGAGGGAGCAAGGTCCCCAAGGTGTGTACGGAGGGAACAGGATGAAAAGCTGTTCTTAGAGTTAGAACCTCTCCAATGGCTTGGCCCCCTCCGAGATCTCTAGAATAGCACATTCCAGGCAGGACCACTGGTCGATGAGGGGCTGGGATGATACAGCCTTGCCTTTGGGCTCCTGCCCCATTACTTCATGACAAGTCTTGGCTTGGAGCCAGCTTTTAAGCTTCTGGGGTATGGCTTGATTGTGAAGGGGGAAGAACTTCAGGGACAACGTGGAGTGTCCGTGAGAACTCTGGAAGTTGGGAGGAATTAGGAGGCCACAACTTGCTTCTGCTTTTGCCCTGCTATGGTCTTGCCTTTGCCCCTGAGGGTGGATGCAGGCAGATAGGAAGGTTCACGGTGATCAAGCCTTAGGTCTGCTGTATTGTGTTCTTTTTTTTCTTTTCAGATAGGGCCCTGCTGTGTAGCTCTGCCTGGAATTTGACCAGGCTGGCTTCAAACCAACAGAGATCTGCCTGCTTCTGCTGGGATTAAAGGCGTGGCCCACCATACCTGGACCATAGTATTCTTATGACAGGTCTAATCTCATCAGGTATGGGCCAGCTGCAGCAAATACTTTGCAAAGGGGGCTGGCCTGTATCTGCTGGGGAGAAGTGCTGGTCTTAGGAGTGGCTGCTTCCCATACTCCTTTGGAGTAGGAGAGAGGTCCCTGCACATTGTTCTGCCTCCTTGGAACTTCACTCTTTACTTGATCGAGGTCTGGTGGAGCTCCGGGACAAACTGGAGGCAGAGGTCCCATGCAAGCTGGAGGTTGTGTCGTGGCCACGATGCCTCAAGGAGCCTGTGGTCCTTGCAAACAGTCCTGCATGGGAAGGGTCTCGCTGGCAGCTGTAGGGAGATGTGTTCAAGCAAGGAAACAGCTTTGCTTCTGACAGTTCTATGGGAGAGATAATCTTCTGGATTCTGGAATCTTCTAGCGCATTGCCGAGTGACCATGGAAGGCAACTCGGTTCTTTCCACAGAGTTCCTCTTACTTTTTTGTCACTACTATTCAAATTCACTCACACTTCAGGTCTCTCTTTCAGATCCCACCTCTCCTATCCTTCTAGAACAGTCTGCACTTTATTTCATGAGCACCCAGAACCTTGTATACATGGAGCACAGGAATGGACTCTGGTTACCTGAAACCCTAGATACATTGACACTGGGGAGTTATTGATGTCTGTCCAGCTTACTTTGTGTATCTTAAGAACTGCCTACTGTCTGCATGGCTAATATTCTTAAGATTGACTTCTTTTGGACAACCCTATACTCCACTTTCTACACACTTTTCTATTCCAGGTTTTATACTGAAAGCTGCTGCTTAAAAACAAAACAAAACCCCAAACCAAATCTAAACTATTGCCTTTCTTTTATTTTGTTTGTGAGTAGTTACAGGCCATGGGAGGGAAGACATGATCCCTAGTAGAGAGGAGGTTTTGGGGTAACCCCCATACTTCAAAGTTGTTCTTTTCACCCTCCTTCTATCACATCCCTCAGAGGGCCATTATGGCTAGCTTATACTTGAAAGTTCTCCCAGGTACATGTTGATCCCTTTGTGAGTCCTCCTCTCCTCTGCTGTCCGCCCTGAGTCAGCCGGAGTGGCAAGGCTGGCACTCAGCTGTACAGAGTGCAGGGGCCTGCCATGGGCATGGAAATGGTCCCTTGCAATTTTACCACACCAGGAGGGTTGCGTGGGGGTGGTTTTAAGAGGAAAGGAACCAAATGGAACTTTGAGGTTTCATAGGTACGCAGATGCCTGTGCCTCTGGTCATGTAGACTTTACAGTGTGATGTTCTAGAAGGAACCATGAGTGTTGTGAACATCTCTCCTCTAGTCCTCTGAGCTTTTAAGATTAACAATTGCTACAAGAAATTCAGGTTAAAATGCTGCCATTGTTTACTTCTCCAGGGGTGTTACCTATCCTGTGGGGGCTCAGCCACCAGCTGTGTGTACCTATTCCTCAGCTTCCCCTGGCTTCCAGGCAAGCACCCAGGCTTCTTCAGGGGGTTACAGGGTCATGACTATTCCTTCTGCCCTGAGGTGGCTAGCAATTGGCTCGCTGTGTGGAACTGAGAAAGGCCAGCCTCTGATCTCTCCGTGGATACTTTATGCTCCAGATGTCCCTGTAGAATCAGACGGAGGGAGGATGGCCCACGTCATACTTGAGTTTGGCTTTTCCCCTGGACTCACTTCTGCTCTAGTTTCTTCTAGTTTCTCCTGGGAACACTGGACTCTATGGTGCTGGCAAGTCAGCTGTGGTCCCAAGGTCTGATTCTGGGGAACATGGCTGGAAACCTGGAGCAGAAGTGGATGGTGACAATGAGAAGGCCATAGGTGGCCCCAGTCATGACTGACATAAAGCTGACCTGAGTGTTGACTGTGGGCACATGGCCTGTGCAGAGGTGCCAGATGGCTGAAGTGTCTGCTCAGGAGCAAGAGTGGGCAAACTGGCAGTGTGTGACTGGAGCTGACAGAGTCTGGAGACCATTGCTCAGGGCTGAGGCTAGAAATGTGTGTGTGTGGGGGGTGGGGTGGGTGTGACTGGAGCTGGCAGAGTCTGGAGACCATTGCTCAGGGCTGAGGCTAGAAATGTGTGTGTGTGTGGGGGTGTGTGACTGGAGCTGGCAGAGTCTGGAGACCATTGCTCAGGGCTGAGGCTAGAAATGTGTGT
>NW_022196905.1:11485326-11511409 GCF_008632895.1 Mastomys coucha
GGGGGAGACTATGGGGGGGCAGAATCAATCTGAGTAGCACAGGTTAAAATGTCCCTGGATAACAGGGTTGGCACATGGGTTTTTGTAGTTTCTAAGGCTGGAGGCTGGCACCATCCCTAAATTAGGATGCTCTCTGGGCCAGGGATTCCTCACATGGCCCTGTCCTTGAACAGGGCCCTGCCCTTGGACAGGACCCTCTTTATGCCTTCATGGAGAATCTACCCTTTCTGCTTTCCCCCGAGATACCCATGTGCATAAATTTCTTCAGTGCAAATGAATAGGAAACAAAGTTTCACATCATTTTCCAGAAATTCTATTCTGGACACGAAGACTTGGTCAGCTGTGGCCAAGCAGTTTCTCTCTTCCTTCTTTCCTTCCACTGCCTTCTTGGATTTTTTTTTTTTTTACCACTATCACATGAATCAGAATGGGTGTATCACTTTTAATTCTGGTTGATTACCATTCATGTTGGAACAGCTACCTTGTAACGCCACCTCCTATCAGGAATAAATGCCAACTTAGTGACCTGCAGGAGAGAGCTGGCGACCCTTCTCACTGGGGAGACGGCAGCCAGCTGCCTGGTGCTTGTTGAATTAAGAAGTGTGACTATAGTAATTAGCAGCCACTATCCTGCACAGGCTGGAGTAGATTCCGGGCGAGCACAGTTGCCATGCATGCTGACCTCAGTGTGGAAGAAAGGAAGGATTTGGGATTGAGGCCTAGAGGGCTGGGGCAGGGGTCACAAGAAAGAAAGTCAATAGCAGAAACCAATTTGATGTCTCTGAGCTTGTAATAGTGCTTATTGTGGGCTTGTGGACCTGGGAGGTGTCACCTGTGTGCAAGCTTGTTGATAATTCGGTGGCCTTGGAGGTGTAGTAGGGACCAGAAGAGTTAAGAGTCTCGACTGCGTTGTCTGTAATATGTGCTTAATGGAACACAAACGCTGTAAGGAGGAGACGTGGTGTTAAAATAGAAGTGGGCACAGATGGGAAGGATACGTGATTACTAGCACTTGTGCAATTTATAGAAAAAAATGTACACGTAGAACTTTTAGAAAGTGTAAATAAAACAGATGGACTTATGGGGGCGAGGGGGTATGTTTAATTCACCCAGCTCCCATATCAACAAACCCTTTCCTCAAGGTAAATGAAAAAAAAAATTCTGAGCTTGTATTAGTCACACCCATTTATTTTTGGCAAATTTGTGTGCTATTTGGAAGTTGGCAAGCACAGGAATGTTAGGGCCAACATTTGGTCTTGCTTCAGGAGTTTCTATGAACGTGAATGCCTTAAGTTTACATAGGCTTATGCTGTCTCCATGGCAACACGTGTTTGTTGTGAAAATATAGCCTTTTAAAGTCAAAAGTCCGTATGTTAGCTTCAAAACCAACACACTATCTAATTCTGGTGTTTTGAAACACTTTTAGGACCCTTGCACTTTCAACATTGGATGGGGTCGGAGGGTGAGCTGATGGGTGTCCCTGGAGTCTCTGCATTTGGGAACCCCCTTGTTTATGGGAGTTAACCTAACATTTTTTTTTCAAGTGGAGCCACATGATATGGGCTACAGATCATAGAGGATCAGGAGGAGGCCTGAGCAGTGAAGCACAAAAGAAGAAGGGTTGTGCCAGATTGTGTGCCTTCCCCTCCCATTCCCCCCCAGGGTGTTTGCAACTCGGGGGAGACCTTGGCAGGCATCTGTATTCTTCCGCAACCTGGAGAACAGAGAGGAGCTGCCGGCAAAAGAGAGACATGGGGGTTCTTTGGTCTAGTTTCATCCTCAAGTAACCTCATGTGGTGTGGGTCATTTTTGACTATGATGGGGTTCATAGTGGAATGCCAGTCCGATTCCAGTGGAGGGTGGGACCGTGCGAAGACTTAGCTTTTTGTAAAAGTATGGCATCCTTCCCATCCATACTCTCTAGGTCATGAGGTTTCTCCTATCCTCAGGACTTCCTGGGGTCCTCCTATTTATCTCTCCTAAAACTACTGTCAGAGAAGGCTAGGTTCAACTGCTTAACCCAGGTGTAAGAGGGAAAGAAGAGCGGCCTGGGATGGGCTTGGGTACCATATTGCTTTCTGGGAGCCACTTTCTTACGAGTGATTGTTGAGTGTACGGGAAGTCTTTAACCACCTGTTTTAGTTTAAGAATAAATAAATAAAGAACACTGGCTCAAATGAGACAGATTTGTTAGCCTCTCAACTGCTACTCAGATGTAAGTTTATTATTGGGATCACTTTAATAAAAGACAGCAAGTGATTTTTTCTGTGCGTGTCCCAGTTTTCTTCATTGGCTGGTAGTCTCTTAGAGTGTTCTGCCAAAGCCTGAGATCATCGCATGACGCACATTGCTGAAATTGATTGGTCATGTTTGCCACTGTCACAGAGAGAGAGGAGAAGGTTGTCGGCAGGTGTAAAGCACATTCCAGTGACAGAGATAGAGATTATAGAATAGGATAAATGTATCACTATCAAATCTGAGGTATGAGTGCATGCAGAAAGCTTTTCATGATGTCCACAGTCAGCAGCATTGTAGTTCTTACTCTGTGTATGGATGACAGTGCTGGAGTTTTTCTCCAAGGCATTCTCTCTATGATCCTGGTGTGGGAGGTGTTAACGGAGACCACCATTTCTTCACTTCCCATTCTTCAGTGGGTCATATGCTTTTCTGCACTTTGGCAGTCGATAAGACTCAGCCCTTCCTTGCCTCTCTATTGTCCTTTCCATATCTAGATGCCAGAGTCTTTAATTTTTGGTGTTGGTGTTGAAACCAAGGCCTTGAATATGCTAAGCATGTGCCTACCTATGAGCCATACCCTCTAGCCTCTGTGCATGCCGGAACTTGATACACACAGATCTTTAGTTGTACAGATATTTTAGCTGGATATTCATTCATCTGTGGGACTAAACAGAGGAATGAAATAGTGTCCCATATTTCCTGTCCTTCCAGTTCCTCACCTAATGTAGGACATGTTACAATTTGCTAAGCAAACTTCAAAATTATCATTATTTTTTGTTCTGAACTTGTATTCATTTTAAAATGGAAGTATTTGAATAGAGTTTGAGGTTGGAGGATCACCCATGCCTTTAAGGTTGATCTGGTCCACAAAGTGAGTTCCAGGCTAGGCAGGGCTACACAATAAGACCCAGATTCAGAGCTAGGTGAGCTAGGTGTGGTGGTACCAGCAAGTCTGTGAGAGGGAGACAGGTGAAAGCATGTTCATTAGCTTAAGCAGCATGTGAAGTGAGTCTAAAGCGACATGAAGTGCCATTTGCTAAGATAAAGATGAAAATGAAAACCAAAGGTACACAATTATGTTGAGTGTTGTCTAAATTATTTAAGAAAATTATATATAAGTGCACAGAAATAAATGCTGGCAAGAAAGACAGTAAAATGGTAATGGCAATTATTACTTCTATAATTAATGCTAGTAGGTAATTATTGTTCATGGAGAGCAAAATTTGGAAGGCATCTCTCTGCTTTTTTTGGTGGTGTTAGCATTGCCTATAAGTAGCTAAGACATGAGTGTTTCACCTCTACATGACACACACACACACAGACATGCATACACACACAGACACAGACACACACAGACATGCATACACACACAGACATACATAGACATGCATATACACACAGACACACAGACACAGATAGACATGCATACACACACACACATACACACACACACACACACACACACACACACACACACACATTCCCCTCCTCTGAGACCTGCGTGTCTGTAACTTGGGGTTGACTCTAAAGGTCTGAAAATCTATGCTCCAGCATTTCTCTGGAGCAGAAAGTTTCATTTTGCTTTCCAGCCAAGGCTGTCATTTGGATTCCCCAAGTTCAGGGCCCAGAAATGTTCACATGTAACATGAAAGTGACACACTTAGAAGAAACCCTGACACAGACCCAGAACACATCCTGCCTTCAGGGTTATTCCCTCTTTTGTGCCCTGGCAGGCCTTGAGAATGGGAATTAGACACTGACTGAGCTCTTTCCTCTTGGAAATCCCCTCTGCTGCAGACCTCCTTTCCTCAGGAGATCTTGGAGGGGTGTGCGGTGCTTGGCAGGGGTCCCTCCAGGGCGAGTCTCTTGGGCTCCGACGATTCTTTGGCTGAGGAGGTGTAGTAGTGTGCCACAGGGCTTCTGCCAGCATGCTTTATAAATCAGACTGTTGTGCTTGCTTGTGTTAATCGACATTTACATGCCCCAAATTCTTTATATAGCAATGGGATAATAGCCTTTAAGGCTATAGTTACTATTTTAGGTCAGGCTCACTTGTAAAACGGGATCTTTTTATTGGGAATCTGTTTTCAGTTAGAGGAGTATATAAAACCCTTTGAAAGACAGAATTTCAATTTTGTGGTTGCTTTCTTATATAGTTTAAATGGTAAAATTGTTGCACTTAAATATATTTTATACACATATCACACACACCCCCCAGACCCACACCCACACCCCCCCTTAAAACAAGTTAAAATCCATGCTCTGAAGCCAGACTTCTTTTATTTTTATTACTTAATGTGTATGGGTGATTTCTATTTGTGCATTTCTCTGTATTGTGTGGATGCCGGTACCTGCAGAGGCCAGAGAGGGTGTCAGATTCCCTGGAGCTGGAGACAGAGATGGTTGTGAGCAGGGATATTGGTGCTAGGATCTGAACTCTGGTCCTCTGGAAGAGCAGCCAGTGCTCTTAACTGCTGAGGCATTCCGTCCAGCCTCTGAAACCAGACTTCTTCAGGATGGAGAGAAACAGGCTGGATGGAATTTGACCTAATGTACAGCCTTTCTGGTAAACAGTAGTATCTTTAACTTTTAGCATTCCCTAGGGATTGTGGGTTCCCCAGAACGATTGGGGTGCAGTGTGCAAAAGTGTAGAGGACACAGATTTTATGGCTACAAAGAGAAGTCAGAACATACCGGTGTGTGTTGACATGGGTTTTAGAGCACCAAGCTTACAAATCTCTGTTCTTAGAGACAGACTGCTGATCTGGCATTGTAGGAGGTCCCTACCCCAAGATGGCTGTCTTGTTTAGCAGTCTTGGATCAAGCATAGTGAGCAGATTGTGGGTAGCTAACTCTTCTAGATCTGGATGTGGATTGGTGGCTGGAGTCAGCTGACTAAGAAGTGCATGATGCTCAACAGTTTCCCACCAAGCAGAGAGCTCAGGAAGTTTCCATAGCCTGTAGGTTACTTTATCAGAAACGGCTGTTCCTGGAATAACTGAGAACATGCTGTTGTGGCCCCACAGGCTGCATTTATTGTGTGTAGAAGTTCTGCCTCCTGGATCTTCATATTGTGGCTTCCACAGTTGCTAGAAGAGGTTTTGGATATTGTTAGAGTCAGAATGTGAAATATCCCCATAGCCTCATGTCTTTGAACAGTTGGTTCCCAGCTGGTTAGGCAGTGGGAAGTTATGGAAAATTTAGAACCTTGCTGGGAGAAATGGACGAGCCTTTGAATGTTGTACCTTCTTCTGATTCTGGCTTGTATCTCTGCCTCTTGGTTAGTTGTAAGTGTGAGTAGCAAGTAGCTCTTGCTACACTTTAGAGCTGTTCTGCATGCTATGATTGATTGAGATACCTCTGAAATTGTGAGCCTAAATAGACTTAGCTTATAGAGATACACAGAGGCTGCTTCCCTTACAATGAAGTTACATTTTGATACACCCATCATAAGGTGAAACATTACAATTCAGACACGCATTTCACATTCATAACCTGGTGGACATTACAGCTTAATAACCTAATGATTGGTTGTTGTCTTGCTGTTTTCCATCTTGTGACAGAGGATTGTGTTGCCCCGGGAAGAACAAAATTCAAAATCTAAAGTATTGCTTATATTGAATATGGGTCACTTTTACACATCATTGTGAAAAATTATAAGTCTATGAGTCCATAGTTCTCTATGTTCAGCAGACCAGAACATTTTAGTCAGAGGGGAAGCCCATGTGACCAACTCATTCATCCAAGTCAAGAAAGGATGTCATCTCTTATGGGAGGACATGGGTAGATGGTCATGGTGTCAACTGCTGCTGAGAGATCTACTGAGGGTGTGTCTAGCAACACAGGAACTTAAAGAGTTAGGCTTGTCAAAGTCATGAGTTGGGTGGAGTCAGACTGGAACATGAAGGATGCAGGGGGGGGGCAAATATAGGCACATAATGAGATGTTTGTGGAGGAAATAAATGAGAATGGAAGTAGCTAGAGGGAAACATAAGTGTTTCCTTTTCTTGTTTCTCTGTGTCTAGGGGCACCTCTGTGTAGTTAGGTTAATTTGGGCTCACAGGTTCAGAGATATCTCAGTTAATCATAACATGCAGAACCTACTTGCAACTCTAGATATGAAGGATAATATGGGGAAGATGAGACTAAAAGGTAGAAGCATTCAGGGCATGAGGAAGGTAATTAATAATGGATGGTTTTAGAAAGGACAAGAAGAGACAGGAGCTAGTTGTCCAAAGCTGGATCAACCCTATGTAGGTAGTATAAGAACTTCCACAGGAATGTTATGAAGTTGGAGGTTGAAAGGTCTCTTAGTCTGGTGCTGGGTGTCTGGTAGAATTCTTTTCTTATGAATTGGGTTGACTCTCTGGAGTAAGAGGCAAGGCTGTCTACAGAGATTTACATGACTAGCACATGGAGAATGGAAAATGTCTGAATAGAGAGCAAGGGGTGAGTTGACTAATTATAACCCTAGTACTTTATAACTCATACATTGCCTCTATATAGCTCATTTCATGTCATCCTGTTCAACAATGCATGTCTTAGTCAGGGTTTCTGTTCCTGCACAAACATCATGACCAAGAAGCAAGTTGGGGAGAAAAGGATTTATTCAGCTTACTTCCACATTGCTGTTGATCACCAAATGAAGTCAGGACAGGAATTCAAGCAGGTCAGGAAGCAGGAGCTGATGCAGAGGCCACGGAGGGATGTTCCTTACTGGCTTGCTTCTGGCTTGCTCAGCCTGCTTTCTTATAGAACCCAAGACTTCCAGCCCAGGGATGGCCCCACCCACAAGGGTCCCTACCCCCTTGATCACTAATTGAGAAAATGCCCCACAGCTGGTCTCATGGAGGCACTTCCCCAACTGAAGCTCCCTTCTCTGTGATAACTCCAGCCTGTGTCAAGTTGACATACAAAACCAACCAGTACAATGCACTAGATTCTATTTTTTTTAAAATATTTATTTTATTTATGAGTACACTACACTGTAACTGTCTGACACACCAGAAGAAGGCATTGGATCCCATTACAGATGGTTGTGAACCATGGTTTCTGGGAATTGAAATCAGGATCTCTGGAAGAGCAGTCAGTGCTCTTGACCACTGAGCCATCTCTCCAGCTACTATATTTTCTATTTTTAAGATGGAAAAAATGTCTAAATTGAGTTCAAGTTGTTCTGGGACCCATGCTTTGCTTCCCATTTGGTCCCTGGAGAGTCTGGTAGATACTTCACCTAAGCTAACTTAGTGGGATCTCTCTCTTTAGGTCTGCAGTGCACTAGAACCCTTTCCCAAGTTCTTATTGTTTAGGAAATCATGCATCATTTAAACTGTACTATCAGGGGGAATGCAGGAATCTTTGGGAGATCAAACAGCTCAGGCTGGCCCCAAATTCATAATACACAGGGGTTACAGGTACATAGTATCACACCTGGCATATGGCTAGTTTTTTTTTTTCCTTCAACTGAGTAGAGGAATTTGAATGGAGTCACCCATTTGCTTGGAGCAAATCAGGAAGCAGTGCTAGCCATTGTACTGCCTTTGCTGCTTGAGGGCCATGTGTAGCCCTCCCCTTTTAGATGTGGCATTAGTTTCTGGTCAGAGTGGCATTTATTTTCCATTAATAGCAGGGGTGCTACAAGAGCTTGGTCAGGCTGGTGGAGGTCTGGCTGTAGACCGGCTGGTGATATCTGCCCGAGGCACAGGGATTGGAGCTGTGGAGGTCACTGATTTGGATCTAGTTGAAGGCAGACGAGCACACTGAGGTCAGAGCCCTTTCCATGTAGTTAGACTGATGAGTTCTCTTGTAGCAGACAAAGTAGACAAGAGTCCATCTTAGATTGCATACCATCACTTCCCACTTCTGTGAGGCTCGGAGGTTCCTGAGTGGCTTTGAGGGAGCTGACAAGCTGTTCACCGACTCCTCTTATTCATCTGTACAAAAGTCTTTTCTTCTTGAGAAGTTTCTAGCTCAACAGTTATGGTTCTGTTAACACAGCAAGGAGATTGATAATGCATGTGAAGCAGGTAGTCAGGCCATTTGACGTTACTGCTTGGATGCAGAGACTTCCTCCGCCTCTTCTCCCCACTTTCCCCTTTCCCTCCTTGCTTCATTTGTTGCTCCCTTAGTTTTCTTCTTCTCTTCCTGGTTGTGTAGGTAAGTAAGCTCACTATGTGTTTGGAGACCAGAAGTGAAGCCTTCCTCTACTGTCCTCCACCCTTTATCCTTCAGTGAACCTGGAGTTTACTGCTTTGACTAGGCTTGCTGGGCCGTGGGCCCCTGGGAGCTGCACAATGAAAGAGATGGATGGGTTTAGTTAAGTAGAAGTTCATTAATTTTGTCCAAATGAGAAGAACTTAACAGGTGTTAATTTTGAGAAACACATTTGTAAAGTATAGATCGTAAAAGGTGAATATTTAGAATTTCCGAGGAACTGTTACAGAAAGATAGAACCCACAGAAGATAGAGATGGTCACAGAAAGGCCATCACAGGGTTGGACTGGCAGCTTATGAGGAAACCTTATGGCTGATCAGCACTGGAAGGCAAACTGAAGAAGCAGCGAGCAGCTGTACCCATCGGCTGGAAGCTCTGGAAGTAGAACGTGTTCCAGGCTGCTGTACTGAGTTACCAGACATGAACAGTGTAAAGAACAGGTGGCTTTCGGGACCCACAACCTTAGAGATTGTCAGCTGACCAGGCTCTTTTTAAGAGCTATTGAAGGGTGCTTTTATTCTATGCTTTCCTACTAGCTGCTCATGATTGCTGGTTACCTGGACATCCCCTGGCTCACAGATGTTTCACCTCAGTGTCTGTCTTCGATTTTACACGGTTTTCTCTCTGAGTCTCCTCTTGTCCCTCTCAGGGTGTCTATCCTTGTGCTCCAATCTCCCCACCCCCTTTTTAAAGATTGCTTAAAAATCCTCTATAGTAACATCATCTATATTGTCCAAAGTGACTACTTCCCTAAGCGGTCACATTCTGAGCTACTGGAATTAAAACACCAGCATATGTATGCATATGTGTATGTGTATGATGTGTAGTATGTGTATGATGTATAGTGTGTGTGTGTGTGTGTGTGTGTGTGGTGATTTTAATCCTGAACATGCAGTATTGGTTGCTGTGCTGGCATATGAGTCTCAGAAACTATGGTGCTCTGTTGACTGGAGGTGGGACCATCTTGTGGCTACAGACCTGTCAGGAATTAGCCAAACAAAGTTACACACATCAAATGGTTTGGTTTTCCTTTCCTGGGAACACATACTAAATCAATTCCCACCCAGAAAAGAACAACTCTGATGATGTCCATCAGAGCATTGTGCTGGAGTCAGGAGGTGGCAGCCGTCTGTTGTCCTCCCTCGGCTGTTTAGATCACAGATGATAGAATATTGTTTGGCATTTGAGAGAGAGAACTTGACCACTTGGCAATATAGAAACATTTTGAGAACATCATGCATGGTGAAAACAGGAAAGGATAAAAAAGTCTCAGGACAGTTTATTATATGACTCAGTTATACCACATGGGGATGTATCCAAAGGAAACAAAGTGACACACCAAAGACACCTGTTTGCCTGTGGTCACTGTAGGACTATTCACAACAGAGAAAATACAGAACCAGCTTAGGCGCTCATCAGCAGACAAATGGATAAGGAAAATGTGGAACCTGCACACAATGGAGTGTTAGTCCACCATAAAGGAGGAAGGAGATCTTGTCATTTGCAGCAACGTGGCCACCAGAGGACAGCATGTTAAGTGAAATAAGACAGACACAGAGAGACAAAGGCTACACGTTCTCTCTCAAGAGCAGAAAAAAAAAAGAGTTGACCGGGAAATAGAGTTTAAGAGTCCAATCACAAGGTCTGGACAGGTGAGGGAGCTGGAATAATACTAAAGACAGCTGGACATGCGATTGCTGCATGTTGCATGTGTGTTCTAAAATATGCCCTACCTAATGGGGATGCATGCCTTTAATCAATCCAAGCAGTCAGAAGACAGAGGCACATGGATCTCCCTGAGTTTGGGGCCAACCTGGTCTACAGAGAGTTTCAGGATAGCCTGGGCTACATAGAGAAACTCTGTCTCAAAAACAAAACAAAACAGAACAAAACAAAACAAAAAAAAACCCAACAACAAAACCCAAAAACAAACCCCACAAAAGGCAAGTCTAATGAATATGTACAATTAATACACTAATAGAGCAAACACCCTGTAAGTGTATACTAGCTTTATACATGAATTTATTTACTGTTTAATAATAGTCAAAGGCATACACATATAAACAGAAAGAGGTGTCAGTTGTAGGGAGAGAAATTAGGCTGTGGATGAGGAAGAGGGGTGATTTTCAAGATGGAAGAAAAGTGTGCATGGACCCCAGACAGTGATGGTCCCTGAACAGTTGTTGAGATCCTTAGTCTTGAAACAAGCACCTCCTCTCTAACTACTCCATTTCCACCAACTTAAGGCTCGGCACAGCTACCTCTGTAGCTCCTAGTCCCTGAAAATATAGGGAATGTCAGGATCTTAGGATGAAGGAGAGCTTTCCTTGGTCAATTGCTGCTTTCCCTGTACCGCCCATTGGAGGAGGTATGAGGAGAGCAAGGTGCACTTGTAGTCCTCGGGAGGATGTATCTGGAACGGGCGACAACCCAAGCAGACTCAGCCAACAGGACGCCTGGCAGCCAATAGTGATGCAGGGTTAGGATGTGCTCAGGGCCAACACTGTCTCAGCGTGTGCGAGGTCATAGAAGCTTGAATGTGGGCACCCTTCCCAAAAAAGTGGTAGGTGAACATTTGGTGATGGAGTATGTGCATCCATGCACACATGTGTCTATGTTCCTGCATTTGGTTCCATACAAACCTTTGAAATGGGGTTTCCTAGCTCTATATGACCTGCTGGGCTGAATTCAGTTTATGTCCTCTTTTAGACCAGAATGACTTTTTTGTCTTTATTTTTATTTTTGGTATGTAAATGTGTGTGTATGTGCATGTGTGAATGTAGGTGTGTGTGTGTGAGTGTGCATATGTGATTGTATGTATATGAGCATGTGAGAGTATGTGTATATGAATATATGTACGTGACTGTGTGTGCATGTGTGTATGTGAGCCCATAGGTGGAGGATAGAGTAGGAGAGCTGGGGTCCTGTTCTGCCACTCTGCCTTATTGCCTTGAGACGGGCTCTCTCACTGAACTTGGAACTGGGCCAGTGGTCGGCAAGCTGTTTCCTATTTCCAACCTCACTCCCACAGCTCTGGGATTGCAATCATGTGTACTCCCATGCTTGAGTCTTTCTTCATGTGGTTTCTTGCACCCAGGTACTCATCCATGTTCAAGTCTCTTGCTTTTCTCGCTCAATCCTTCGAGCCCGACTTAGGATTCTTAAAGACCAAAAGGAAAACAAAAACAAACAAAACTAAGATTATGTGACAGAGACTATATTGTGGCCTTCAAATATTTATTATCTAACTCTCCACAGAAAAGAAGGCCAACCTGTGGGATTCTATCAGAAGACACTGTGAAAAGCTTGATGGGCTTCGAGAAGCCACTGGTACTGGCTGACACCAGCTGACCTTTAGCTATTGGGCCAGGTCCTTATACATTTAGATCACCTGATTCTCTTCTAAATGCTACAAGGATGGTATTAGTGTTTATGGTACAGATAAAGAAACTGAGGCACAAGACTTGGTTTTGCTAAGATTCCGCAGGCTGATGAGCCTGAGATTCTGGACTAGCTTAGGTGGGTAAAGCCTAAGAGATTTCCTGCTGAGGATGGTTACTTGGTGTCTGAAACCAGGGAACAACAGTGTTTCCTAGGACTCTCACTGTGATGCTGCAAAAGTCATGCAGATGGATATCGTTGAAGCAGCAATGGAATGGAAGACATCATTCATGGACCTGGGAACCGAGAGCACACCAGTGATGGGACAGGAGTCGACGGGGCCTCACGGAGGCTCAGTGTGTAAGTGAAAGTGGTGTGGCTTGAATGGAGGAGAGAAGGATGGTGTAGGAAGTGTGTGCGCGTGCGCGTGCGTGCCCGCATGTGTGCATGTGCACATGTGTATACATGCACGTGTGTGCTTCTGTTTATAGACATGAGTAGACATATGCACATGTACGGACGTAAGGGGGAGTAAGAATGAAAGACAGACATGGAAGATCGAATCTATATGTTCTTAGCCATTCCACAGCTTTAAAGCTTTGATAATGAATGAGATGACTGAGGGGGATTAGTTGAAAATGTTTCTCATTGAAGCCTTTACATAAAACTTAAGTGCTTTTCAAAATGTCTAGAACCATATCTGTATTCTCTTTGACTGTATCTTTATTGTGAGATCTGATCGCCAACATTTACATGGGCTTTGGGTTGATTCATGCATTGTAGCTCAGGAAATTGACGAGAATGCTTGAACATTATTCCAGAAGCGTACCATTTGACATAGATGTCTGGAGTTACACCTAGACATGTCAAAGGTGCTGGGTACTTTAAAAAGTCTCTGTGTCATAGGCATCCAGTTGTTTGGAGGGAACCAGTTGGCACTGCGATATAAGAACCAGCCAGCTGTGTATAGATATTCTCAAGTCTGTCACTCAGAGACATCACTTTAGTAGCTTAAAATTGGCCATGATAAAGGTGTTCACATTCTGGAATTTAGCAGGTACCGGCACCGGCACTTCCAGATGTTTCTGATCTGGATGTTAAACATTGAGCAGTACAGCACCGTACACATCAGACTCCACTTGCAGCTCCCAGTCCTGAGATTAGAAGGATCATGCTAACAAGGGCAGAAATACTAGAGAAGAGATTTCTTTTACTGGTGAAAAATTTAATAGGGTGAATATAAGAATACCAGTTCTTAGTTTTGAGGAGTTTTTTTTTCAATGCAATTAATCAAAAATTGCCTTGTTTTGACATCATACTTTCTAGGGACATAAAGTGGCTGTAAAATGATTGAGCCTTTATGATTACATAGTGAGGGGGTATAGGAGCATTTGTGGTGTGCTAAGAATTTTGAACAGGAAGGGAGTTGATTTATGGTTGGAGTTATTAAAAATATATTTTTTCTGATTATTTCTCCATGTTTCATTTAAATTTATTTCTTATTCTTTGTTTTTCACCCATTTCATTGTGTGTTGACCTGCTGTCTCCCCATGAGGGTATTGCAGAGAGAGTAATGGATTTTTAAAAGTATATGTCTTAAGATGAGGTCATCGCCTGGGAGAATGGAAGGTTACTGAGTTGTCCATGCAATGCTGAACATTATCTTGAGACTTTTTGTTTTTACAACAATAGCTAATTTTCAATGAAGGGATTATCTTGTAAAATTGAAATGAATTTGGAAAAGAGTCAATTAAAGTTTCACACATGGATGCTGCAGACGTTATCTATTATCAGTGATTAACTCTAATTAACACAAGAATGTGATTTTAGAAAGGGTGTGTGATGTCTTTTCTTGTGACTCCTACCTTGTGGAAGAACCAACTCCTGGGGAAAATGGAGCCTCTGCAGCCATTGGCATACAATTATGTGTGTTTTGTTTGTTTTTATAGAACAGATGCAGGACAAAGAGATATTGGAATGCAATTTTGGAACATATGTTTCCAAAATTATGGAAACGTTCTGGATGATAAATAAATCCTTTCAGCCTCAGAGAGTGCAGGCTGCAAGGCTGAGCGAGAGGGGGTGTTGGATGGGGGAAAACGTGGTTTAAGTAACAGGATGAATAGTACGCACATCAAAGCCATTAGAGCATAAACCCCCAGATTTAAAAACGTGAGAGGCGAAAGATTATGTAGCAGGGTCTGGCGGCTTTATAGAGCCCGTTTCAAATGAGGGATAGAACAAAAGAATGTACGATTGAAGCTCTTGAAGAGATTTATTTCAGGAGAGAGGCAAACATTTTGCTCTGATACCAATTAGCCAAGAAGAAGTACCACGTCATAAATGCCAATATTAAAAATGTAAATCCCACACCCGAGGGTGCACTAAAGACAGGTCACAGAGCTTTGAAGATGGAGTGCATAAAGAGACACTGGGAAGAGAGCTTTCTACCTGCTCAGCCTACCTCCTTCTGAGTTCTGGATTGTGGGGTGGGGTGGGGTGTGTATCACTGCAAAGACATGCAAGCTCATCTAGGGGGAACTTGGTTACTTGATCCATTGTGTGGATTTAGATGCCATTTGAGAGACTTCATTATGGGAGCTCCAAAAGATCCTCTTTACAACACCAATTTACCTGTAACAGCTTGGGGATGCTCCAGGGTTTTCCTATATTATTTTTGATAGCATATTTTGTACCAGGGATGTGTATGGGTATTTGTAAAATGCCGAGGGAAAGCCAGTGCGATGGAGAGTCCTTTTATGCTTTTAAAGGTATATTCACATCCATTGACTGTGATTCTGTGTAAAAGGAGAGATGTACAGAGCCACAATCTTCAAAGCTCAGGATGAATTGGGTGATATGACCTAGCTCTTTCCAAGTGGAAAAGTGACACTGTGTGTATGTGTGTGTAAGAGAGAGAGAGAGAGAGAGAGAGAGAGAGAGAGAGAGAGAGAGAGAGAGAGAGAGAGAGAGAGAGAGAGAGAGAGAGAGAGAGAGAGGGAGAGAGAGGGAGAGAGAGGGAGAGAGACAGAGACAGAGACAGAGATTGATTCTATACATTAGTCTGTGGGGGAAACTGAGCAAGGAGAGCCTTTCATTTGGCACCAGCATTGCATGATGGACCCTTGATATCTTTCATTAACACTAAGGAACCATTATTCTGAAAGGGAGATTGTACAGAATGTCAAACAAAACATGTTGTCTGGAATAGAGATGTCTGTTGCTACAAAAATATTCAACTCTCATCACTGAACTCGGATAATAAATCGCTTTGCCTTTTGTATTTTGGTGTATTGAAACATTATCTTTTATGATCATAGGTGTTGCTTCATTATTTAACGCACCCTTGTTATTGCAGGGAAGACAAGCTCACATTTGATTTATAATGGGATGATTGTGCTTTGAGTTAAATGAAAGTTCAAAGGAAAATGAATCCTAAATAAGAATAATTGAAGAGATTCAAGGTTCATTTGAGTTTATATTCATCAAGGCAGTTGTCTCCAGAAACCCTCCCAGTTAAAGCAATGGGACAGATCATAACTTACAAACTTCGCCTTCCTAACACCACTTAATTCTATATATCATAATCAGAAATGGTAAGCCTCGGCAGTAATTTATACAAAACGTATTGTTACAGAGTTATAAATGTCATTAAGTGGTAGACTTATGCCTTAGTGTCATGCAAGTTGAAGCTTGGATTTAAAAGAATTACCCATAATGCAAGATTTCTATAAAAATATTCTTAGTGCTTTCTCCTCCAGGGCGGGCTTGTATTAAAGTTCGGCTTCATTTTACACCTGTTCTCTGCTCTGGGAAGTGCAACCTTTATTTCTCCCTCCTGTTTTTAAAGTCACCTTCTTCGTTCTGGTAGAACATAACTCAAACAACTGGAAACGTTAGGGATGAATTTACAGTCCCTCTGGCTGCTCTCTGTCTGGGACAGGAAGGAGCGGGAAGCTGGAGGTAACTTTTCCTGCCATCAAGGGACATCTAGAGAGAAAAGGCGATTAATCGTGAGGTGCCAACTAGTTTTGATTATTCAGGGGCCTGTGATGGAATCTGTGGGTTGTTCAGGCCTCTGGCTTACCAGTCTGATATTCCGCCCCCTTGGTGGCACGCCTGGTGGCCAGTGGGGCCTGCTATGATGGGTCTCTAAAGAGGTGGTGGCCAAGGAACAGTCCTGTTTAGGCCACCTACATTGTGCAAATTATATAGGGAAGAAAACTCATCTATATGCACATCATCTTTATATATACCTATATCAGAGTAATCTATAAATCATCTCTATGTCATCTATAACCTCTATATCTACACCTATATAGTCACCATCAGTATCTATATGATCTACACCTATAGATAGCTCTTTAGTCTTTACAACACACCTAGGAGGGACATGGCATCTTAACGTGTAAAAATAAAATGGCAAAAGCTTAGTCCAATGAATTAATCTCTTAAACTTTTTATTGTGTGTATTCTGCACAGAGACAAGCTGGGGGGAAGGAAAGAGCTGTGCTGTGGTCCCAACCCTCACTGAACGGGGAGGAAAATGAAATCAAGCACGTTATTTCATTCATATCAAGACTATAAAACTATGAGAGGTGTTTATATGTGTTCTGAACAAAAACTGTAAGGGATTATGAGGTTCAAGCTCCATAAAGAAGGAACATGACTTTTTTTTGTGGGGTCCTCTGGAGGGGGCAGTTTGGAGGACCTAACCTCTGAGCAGGCAGTTAAAGAACAGAGAAGTTGAAGGTTGTAGAGATAACTAGGCAGAATTAAGGCTCACTGGAGCCAGGTTCTGTTCGTGTTCGGAGCCAGGTTCTGTTCATGTTGCCCCACTATACACATCTGAAACATCACTGAGTTCGACCTTGGACTCTGGCCATTTGCTACTCTCTCCGTCTGGGGTCGTGGACTGAGAGTGGGTGGTAAGCCCATGACTTCTCTAGGGAGAGTCCAGGAGGAAGCCTCCCCTGTTGTCTGCATATCCCTCCTGTCTTCTTCAGGGCTCTGTCTAGATTGTGCTGGGGTACTGGCTGTATGGTATCCATCGTTTCTTCTAATTGGGGAAGAAGCCAATTCCAAATACCTGGGAGAAGTTAGAAAGGAGCTGAGGCCAGAGCTCAGAAACTTCTCCCACTTAGCCCCATCCAGCCTCCTTCTCACCTCTCCGCTCTGTGCTGCCTGCTTCAGTCTAATGCTGCCTTAGAGATTGGCAGTCTGCCCTCAGAACTCCCTGACCTACGCAGGGAGCCTTGGGAGGGTGGTTGGATTCTGCCCAGAACATTCCTTGTGTGTTTCCACCCAGTTGCTGTGTACTCGATGAGGTACCCTGCTGGACATGGCCACTCAGAGCCAAAATTTCAGCCAGGCACAGGGGTGGGGATGGCCTAGTGTAGAAGCAAGAGATGTGATCTTTCCCCCCTCTGTCTGCTGGTAGCAGGGCAGGGATTTACCAGTGATGAGAGGATTGATGGCTCTTTAAAACCTCCGCTGTACCCATTCCAAGCCCCAGCCTGAGTGCAAAGGAAACTCCTTTCTTCTGCCCGAATTTTTGGCCACCAAGCAGTGTTTACCTCTGTCTCAGTGCTCGTGATAAAATGCAGACATTCTGGGGAGAAGGAGAGCTGCAAGTGCCGTTCATCTTGACCCGAAGGAGTTTATTGTATCTCTTTTTGAAGGCTACGGGGGCGTCGGGGGAAACACACTACTGAAGTAGAGGAAAATAGGGGTAGCCGCTTCCTTTGGTTCCAATTCTTCAGCATCCCCTTTGCAAAAAGCAACAGTACGCTATAGACACTAGGGGGCGCAAGTAGGCCAGCAATGGCGCCTGTTACTTGTAACAGCTCTGAGAAACAAAGTTGGCTTTATCTCTGTTTTCTTTTTCTTAAGAATTGGAGTTCTCTGAGATAGTATGAGTCTAAACATTGGCCGCTTTGCTTCCCAGGACGTCCGTAGCCCTCAGAAAATGCAATGAAGAAATATTCAGAAAGGAACATGGAAAGCGGATGGATACCCAAGAGATTTCATCAATGGCCTTCCGCACTGCTCTCGACTGTTTTTATTATGACAGTTTGTTACACGTTTCCGAGAGTTAAAGTTAAAATGGGAACAGTGGAAAGGAACTGGCTTGTCAAAATGCCTAGCAGTGCCCCTAATGTCCCCAAAGTGGGGATTCCAGTATACATTTTTCTGAATATAGAGAGCAAGCCCACTTGAAGAGAGGAGAAAAAGAAGTCTCCCTCACAGGCAAACACATCCCTTATGTACTGCTCAGGTGGCTGTTCTTACTGAATAAATCTTACTTAGCAACCTTCCACCAGAGCAAATAATAAATCACTCCCCAAAGCTCCAGGCATCGGGTTCTATCTGGGCAGTAAAACTCTGCAAACGTCTTGACAGCATTTTGTGAAATCATAATTGCTTAGGGAAAGTGATTCTGGATGTCTTAAAATGTACAGAATTAAAGCGAAGCTGTTCCTTTGAGGAAAATTATCCTAATGCTGTGTGCAGTATTCTTTATGTGAATTCTAGATTATAATCTACAGACCCCCATCATTTCTGTGAAGAGTGTATAACCGATGCACCATGCCTAGGTTTTATAGTCACTCTTGTGACTGTCGGGGCAGAGGTGCTTAGTTATTTGTATAGTTAGTTGTAAGTGTGTTTATTTATCAGCGTCCTTTAGAGAGCCACACCTCAAAACATGTAGTATCTAGCTATCCTTAAAGAAGGGCTGAGTTCTGTGCCCCCAGTTCATGTGTTAAAGTCTTAACAGCTCCTCCCTGTACCTCAGAATGTGCTTGCTCCCCATGGCTTGATCAGCCTGTTTTCTTATAGCACCCAGGATCACCAGCCAGGCGTGGCACCACCCACAATGGACTGGGCCCATCCTCATCGGTCACTAACAAAGAAAGTACCCTACAGATAGATTTGCCTCCAGGCCAATCTTATGGAAGCATTTTCTCAGTTGGAGTGCCTCTTCCCAAATGACTCTAGCTTGTGTCAAGTTGACATAAAACTAGCCAGAAACAGGACAGGTCATTCGGATGGTCCTGGGTCTGAAGGGAATGGTGTCTTTATAAGAGGAAAACCAGTGAGGCATAGTGGGGAGATTCTGTGAGGACACAGAGAGCGGTAGTGTTGCCTACAAGGGCAGTTCCAGGACAGCCAGGGCTATACAGAGAAACCTTGTCTCAGAAAACAAAACAAAACAAAACAAACCATGCTCCCACATACTGAATCAGAGCTCAGAGAGTTTGGGCCATTTCAATATAAGTAACTTTTTTTTTTTTTTAGTTATTCAAGGCAAGGGTTTCACTGTGTAGCCCTGGCTGTCCCAGAACTTGCTCTGTAGACCCAGCTGACCTCAAACTCACAGAGATCAGTCTGCCTCCATCTCCTGAATGCTGGAGCTAAGGATGTGTGTCACCGCTGCCCAGCTTAATACCAGTAATTTTTAAGTAGAATTATTCAAATCTTTATGGAAACTCCCGTTATTGTCCCCTTACCCCTGTTTGCATTGCACATAAGCTTTGTGAGCTGTGCCTCTGGTGGCTTGTCTGCATTAATTTCTCCTCCTTGGGAAATGGGATGATACAGTCCAGGGTGCTCCTTCCTGTCCTGGCCCAGCTTGTCATAGGCGTTAACTTCCGAGCCTTACAGAGGTAAGAGAGGCCCGCTTCTTTGTCTTATTTTCACCTGGTGAAACAGCAGGGCATTATTCCTCAGCCCAGCGATGGAAGGAGCCCTCATTGCCACCTTACATGCTGGAGAAGGTCCAGCAGTGTCTATCAAATACCCCGGGGGTGGGTGTGTAGCTAAGTGCTTGACCACATGAAAGCATGGCTCTCAGCTCTCATTTGAAGAGGTTTTCATGGAGCTTTTAATCTGTCTGCCTTCTATCATCAGATTTACTCACTGGATAGGAACTTGGATAAGGAGTCAGGAGGTGGGGGTCAGGCCTACTCTGAGTCATGTCACCGTCTGGAATCTTGGCTTCTTCCTGTAAAGGGTAGGTGCCCTTGCGGTCTTCCTTACAGTGCTAACATCCTCTACGGTAATTGATATTTCAGGCCAGTGGGCAAGGGCTAGGCTTCAATGACTCTGTGAAACATTGCTGCCATGGCCCGGCAGCCTGGTGCCTGGTGTCACCACCTCAGGCTTTTAAGGAAAGGTGTGTGTGTGTGTGTGTGTGTGTGTGTGTGTTCGTGCATGCACACTTGTGCATATGAGGGTGTGCGTGTATATGTGTGTATGTGTGTGTGTGAATGTATGTATGTATGTGTGCATGTGTGTATCTGTGTGAGTGGATGCCCACATGTATGGGTATGCATGCCTGTGCACACACAGAAGTCAGAACTGGGTGTTGAATCTCTCAGAGGGGGAGTTGGTGTTAGTGGGAGCTGCCTAGCTCGTTACATGGATGCTGGGATCTGAATTTGGTCCTCACGACTGTGCAGCAAACACTCATAACTGCTGAACTTCAGCTCCTCAAGAGCCCTGAAAATCCCCTCAGGATATCAGAGGCCCATCTTCTGGTGGGATCTTCTTAAAAATCTCTGTCAAAATGTCTCAAAGTCCTGGATGGGAGTCCTTCACAGAACTGAAACTTTCCTGGTATATTACTGTATAAGTGCTCTTTTCATTGCTATGACAGAATGTTTGCGTTTGGCTCCCTGTTTGAGGCACATCGTGGTGTGGCAGCAGCTGGTGCATTATACCCAGCTAGGAAGGGGAAAGAGGAAACACCGGTACTCAGCTAGCTGCCTCTTTTGTTTTCTTTTTTTTCATTTTATTTAATCTAGAACTCCAGAATGATGGTGCCTCACACATTAAGGACAGCTTTCCCCTCAGATAACCTACTGGAAACTCCTTATAGACATACCTTATAGACACACCTTATAGACACACCTTATAGATGCACCTTATAGACACACCTTATAGACATGGATAGGCCTTATAGATGCACCTTATAGACACAGACAGGGTGTTTCCATGGTGATTTATTTTAATTTTAATTTTTTTTTCATTTTTTGAGACAGAGTTTCTCTGTGTAACAACCCTGACTGCCCTGGAAAATTCACTCTATAGACCAGACTGGCCTCAAACTCAGTGACATCTACCTGCCTCTACCTTCTGAGTGCTGAGATTAAAGGCCTAAGCTACTATCGCCTGGCTCCATGGTAATTCTTAATTCCACTAAACTGACAACGAAGATCAACCATTACAGTTACCACATGAAGGCATGGAAACCACAGTCCAGATCTCACGTGGAGAACCTCTCTTCCGAGCAGTCTCAAACAGCTGGGAGCAGGGAGAGAGGTGCCAGAGGGCAGGAACTGTCTGGGCTCTACACTCGGAAGGCAGGTCTCATTCTTGTTAGGGAAGGAAGGAGATAGGAGTGGGTACAAGAGGTATGTGAGATAGTCACTATGAGCAGGAGTAGGAGACCAAGCCAGCAAACGGTTCTGTCTTCATTCTTTCGTGGCTGTAATTTTGCACAGTATAATGGCAAAAGATGTGTACTGTGATGTCTACTTGGTTCCTTCACATGGTCCAGGGCTGTGTGCTGGCAGTGGGAGGCTTGTGGCCAGATGTTTTTGTTGGATGGGACTTGAATGGTGGAGCATAGTACACATGAGGAGATCTAGAGGGCACTTTTGGAGTGTTTCAATAGATGGATGAAGGAGCCCTCCCAGTTTGGATCTTTCACTTTCCGTCCCCTCTGACTACTCCAGTTAGGGGTGAGGTGACCCTTGGGAGCCATCGACACTGTGGTACTCAGCTCTCTACTCTATTTGCGACTCCAAGTAGTGCATTACACTGTATAGAAGACAGCACACGCACATGCATGTGCCTATGTGTGGTGACTCATGCCCTAAGCTATTAGAAAACACACAGAATAAGCAGAGTCCTAGTAGTTCCCTCTGCTCCATAATGGACCAGAGCACATGCCTCTGGGAACCGACGGCATCACCACTGAGGGCCTGTGCTTAGTGCCATAGCTTCAGGCTTCACCTGGGCCAGGATGTGTTACAGCAGTAGATGAAGTAGTGAATCTGGAATTCAGTAAAATACTGACCTAAGGTTGCAGTGATCTTGTGCTCTAGATTATTCCAGTAGATATGATTTTCCCCACTTTCCCACAAAGGGAATCAAAGCAAAGGCTGTCTTCATGTGTAGATTTTTTTTAGCACAGAACACACTGTGGAAAGCTGGGGGAGACAGAAAAGATGTGGAAGACTGCTCTTGGTCACAGGCTACCTGGGGTTACATTTTAGGATGGTTCAAAGATTCCAAAAGGCTCCTAGGTATGGGCACCCGGGAACATCAGGCCTCTTGGTAGCATCTGTTTGAACCCCAAGGAGAGCACTCAGCATTACTTATTGTTCTTGCACAGTTCTTGCATATACAGCAAAGGAGCACTTCTGAAAGATGAGCTACATTATGAAAAGCAAAAGGAAATATAAAAAGGCATTAAAGAGAATCAGGTCCTCTGGGACTGAGTGCAGAGAGAATAAAGCAGACAGTACATTACACAGATCAATGGGCCTGGGGCAGTGTGCGGAGGCTTTGTCAGTGAGGCCTGCAGGACCTGACTGTGAAACACGGGCAGTAGAGAGGGGTCTGGTCACGCCAGGAGAGCTCCTCTGAAGGAGGAGCTGAGCCCAGATGGCCTGAGCACCTGCACTGGGTAGCCGATGGCCATCCATGTTTTCTCCAGGTAAGGTCTTGCTCTGTTGCGTAGGCTGTCTGAACACCTAGCCTCAAGAGAGAGTCCTATGCCTGAGTGTCACACTGCACCTGACACCCTGTCGGATCACTGTGAGGATCCAGTGGAAGGACAAGGTGAAGGTGGCAAGAACCTGCTCTGAAAAGCAGACTGAGTCTTCTGATTGGCTTCCTTTCGCCATATCCTCTTATCTATTTCCTGTGCTTTTTGACTGAAAAGTCCTTTGTACATGCTGTCTGAACAAGCTGCCCCTCTGATCAAAAGGGTTAGCGGTCCTACTGTCTTTTCAATAACGTCTGCATGCCACAGTCAGACATACTGAGCCCTGTGTGCCCTTGCCCTGGTCCTCCCTGCTGTGGTCCTGTCCACTTCCTATTTTAGCCAAACAAAAGTCCTTGTTCTAGAACAATCCATGCTCCACTTGGTATCCAAGCCCCCATGGTGCCCTCTCTCCTTTGCCTTGGGAGAATCCTGCTCATTCTTCAAGACAGCTTGGCGGCCATGGTTCTTGAAGACCTTTGCTTCCCACAGTGTGGTTCATGCTCCAGCAGCAGCTTGCCCTCTCTTGGGCATTGGTTGGGGGAGTGCAGAATGTCCAGTGTCCGTCCCCACCCACATCTGGAACCAGCCTTGGCTAGATACTTCGTGAGAGTTCGTGCACAGGGAAGGACTGACGGCTGTTCTGGGGAGCCTCATCCATCTTTCTGAACAGAGCTCAGCTGACTAGTTGGGGTTGCACATAGTCCCTTGAAATGGCTTTTGCCAACTCCCTGTCTTCCCTACCAGGTTTTGACTGCTTGGGATTTGTGACTTCATCTTATACATCTTAGTGACTTAGAAAATAGCATATAGCTGGTACTCCAAAAATGCTTGTTGTGTGCACCAATAATCTGTAATGGCTCATCCTGGAAATAAATGGTGGTCTACTGCTTGTGCAACAGCTTGGTGTGATGTTTCCTTGGAGCCTAGTTTAACCCTTTCAAAACCTATTTTTAAAAATTATATATATATGTATATATATATAAAAGATTACAATAAAGTTACATCACTTCCCCTTCCCTTCCCCCCTTTAAGCCCCCTCTTATTCTTTTTGTCAAATTCATGGCTTCCTTTCAATTGTTGTTACATATTTATATAACATAACCATGCATGCACATAAATATCCTAAATATATAAAGACCATATCAATATATATCAGTCCATACAATAGTCCATGTCCATGCATGTATTTAGTGCTGACCGTATGGTATTGGTTAACCTACCGTTGTGCTCCTTCCTAGGAAGACTGATTCTCCTGCTCTCAGCCTTCCTTGGTTGCCTGTAGTCCTTTGTCTAGGGTTGGGGTCTCATGAGCTCTCCCCTATCCATGTTAGTGGAAGAACTGATGTGCTCCTTATTCCCAGCCTGTGTGGGTGGGCAGTCATGTTGCTGATATTCCATGGGTATAGCTTCTCTGACATTTCAAGGAGACAGGATCTCACAGCAAAGTTCCTGTTCCTTGGGCTCTTACAGGCCCCGCCCCTTCTCAAATGCTGAATCTTTCATGAACCTAGTTTAGAGGAAGCACAAGACCAACCAGGCCCTTGGCACCTGCCAGATCTGAGATCTGGCACTGTGGTATTGACACTGATGCCCAAGAGACTTACCAGTAAGAAGAATGCCCTAAAGCCCCTTCGATGAACACAAACTGCTCCCTAAAAGAGCCTTTTCAGTTAGACATTTTCCTTCTGGTCAAAGGTCCACTTTGAAGACTTTTAAATCTGGCTTAAAGTGAGGATTAAGGGACCAAGCAACACAGGGTGTCACCTCTGACTCCTCCCCCTGGGGAGTCCTCAGTGAGTCACAGGTCTCTGTAAAACAAGGAGGTGGTCCCGCAGTCCCAGTACTGGGTTTCTCTCCATTGTCTGGGAGAGGGAGGTGGAGAATCTAATGCCTGAATTTCAGTGGGGAGAGACCTTTCTTGAGCATGGAATTCCAAGAGGGCAAGTTCGTAGCCCAGTTATAAGATTTCAGCGCACGAACTCTGGAGGCCAAGGAGGGAATGTGGAGGTTAAGCTCTGACCTCAGAAAGATCGCCCTTTTCTGCTTCAGGACAGAGTTTTGATTCTCTTTCTCCCTTCCATTTTCTCTTTTAGAAAACTTGGATTTGGAACAGCAGACAGTATCCACAATGAAATACCTGATGCTGGGAAGGGCTCACTCTTCCATGTGCAGGATGCTTTCAAGACCACTTTACACAGGCGGGCATGGGGTAAACAGAGGGGAAGAGACTGGAAGAGACTCCTTCAAGACCACACAGTTAAATGGAGACAGATAGCTGCATTCTCATGTTCGACTTCTGGTTGAGAACTCTGTGCCCTGATTTCTGCGTGTACCATGTTTAAGGATGCAATACACTCTCTTCAATTCTTACTCTTCTGAAAGTGGGCACTCTGACTTCCCCATCACAGGTAGGGAGTAAGGCTGGACCTTGATTCTCAGCTGGTGAGACCCAGCTCAAACATGGACACCATTTCTTCTTCTCTAAGATTCAACCTAACTTCTCTGTGCTCTTGTCTTTCCCATCAGCCATGGTTGTCTCTCTTCCACTCTTCCTTTGAACCTGTTTGTCTCTGTAACATCTACGTGGCTTAGGAGTGATTTGAGTGTGCCATGTTTTTTTTGGGGGATTTGGAATTTAATACTGGGTAACAATATTCTTTCGTCTTCTGATATAAGTTTAGTTTCCTTGGGCTCTCTGGAGTAAAGTACATTATACATTGGCACATTTGACAGATGCAAGTGATTATACTAATAGTAGCCTTATTTCCCTATGTGTCTGATGTATTCAGGCTTATGCAAATGAATTGAATCTTAGATTCATCCCTAAAAGTGAAACAAGCTCTTTAAGCTGTTCTCACTCACCTGTTTCTTTTTGTCAAAGTCTGGAATATTTCCTTTTTAAAAAATTTAATATGAGGAGACTACCTGTTGCCTGTAATTTAATTTATAACATTTTGTTACAGACAGGCTGACACAAGCTCTCATATATACATTTTTGTATGCATGTTCACACGAGGTGTGTGTGAATCTATTTTTGTGTGTTTGGATCTACTTGACTTTTGTACCATGGACAACGATCTTCAAAGGGAACATACATCTTTGGCTAGATACTTAGTGCTTGGTAAGTTTCTACTCAGAATTCAGTACTCTAGGGGTGGACTTCAGGTATGGTTTTATTGATGAAATTCCAGATATTCTTATTTTTCATAGTTGAAGGAGAGGCCTTGAAATCCATGGAGTGGCCAGAAATAGTGTAGAGGCTTTCTATTTCTTTTTCTTTTACTTACTTGACACAAGCTGGAATTATGTGCACAGAGGAACCTCATTTGAGAAAATGCCTCCATCCCATTGGCCTGTAGGCAAATCTGTGGGGCTGTGGTGGTAGAGCCTAGCTCACTGCGGTTGGTGCCACCCCGGGCTGGTAGTCTTGAATTTTTTTCTTTATTTACAATATCTCCTTTCCCAGGTTCCCC
>NW_022196905.1:11511608-11515702 GCF_008632895.1 Mastomys coucha
TGGCATTCCCCTACATTGGGGCACAGGACCTTCACAGGGCCAAGGTACTCTCCTCCCATTGATGACCATCCTCTGCTATACAATTTTTAAGAAAGCAGGCTGAGCAAGTCATGAGGAGCAGGTCAGTAAGGAAGCAGTGTTCTCTGGTCTCTGCTTCAGTTCCTGCCTTCAGGTTCCTGTTCTGAGTTCCTGTGTTGGATTGCCGTGATAATAGACTGTTAACTGTCAGCCAAATGAACCCTTCCTTCCCAACATACTTTTGGTTATAGTATTTAATCACAGCAATAGAAACCTAACTGAGACATTACCCTGCCTGTGCACATAAGACACAGGTGTAGAAATCTATTCTAACAAGTCTGTCTTCTAGAGTGAAACCCAAGGCTTGATTTTGAAGTCGTTGCAAGCCCAGTCATTGTGAGCATCAAGAAAAGTGTGGTGTCAGTAGCCTGTCACTAGGTTATTTGTTAGGTTGGCTTTTGGTTAGCACTACTTTCAGCTTGTAGAGGAGGTTGTATGACTTCTTAAGGGTCTGCTTGCTAAAATGAGGGGTGTGGGAGACTCTACATTGTGACGTGACATCATTGTTGTGAAGCAGCAAGAAGAAGGGCTTCTGAGCTCTACCCATTTCTGACTATTGGATGCTGCACATGTTTATTAGAAAGAATGTAGTCACTACTTAACAGCTTGACTGACTTAAGTAAGATTATGAGAGAAGGCCAGGTGTAACAATTCTTTACAGAATGGTCTGGGCCTGTCTAATGGATGCTATTTCTATTTTCATGATACAATAATCAGCTTTCTCAAAATTTCCAAGCATTGGAAAAAGCATTTTCCAAGCAAACATCGGCAAGAGCTAAGCTCCTTTAACAATGTCTTAGATTCATCTCATTATCTGCTAAAGGCAGTGCTACAGCATACAGTGGGTCCTGTGGACAAGGAGATGTCCACTTGACAAGCTTTAGGGAGGCAGGACCGACCATGGGCACAAGAGGCAGCACTGATGTCAGGATCACCAGCAAAGTCTTCAATTTCGTCAGCACAGTTAGTCATATGGGATCTGTTAGGATAGTGGGGATGGCCTTACAATGCCATTTTGTTAGGGGAGAAACATTCATTATTATTCCAGGACTCAGACAAAGACAGGGGGTATGGTCACCAGTCTAGCGTAGGCTGGCAGACCAGTGAGCCCCAGGTATGGCTCTGCCTCCCCCTGGCATGTGGATTACGAGTTTATGTTACAGTGCCCTCTCACATGGGTGCTGGGCTTGAACTCAGGTCCTTGTGTTTGCAAGGCAAGTATTTTACTGACTGAGCCATCTCTCTAGCCCCCAGGTTCAGTTTTATTACCGTTTCTCCCAGGTTGCTTTCTAGTGAGGGCAACACCAACACTGACTTCCAGCAGCAGTGTGGGAGCATGCAGCTTCTAACTCAGAAAAAGATGTAGTTGCAATTCTATAAAATTGTTTGCACATGTGCTAGGTGAAGGGTGAGTCTGTGTGTGCGTTTCCTTGCTCATCAGAAAGGTACATGCTTTCCACGTGTTTTCTAACAGTTCTTATTTGCAAATTGTCTGTTCATGAACTTAGCTCCTTTTACTATTGGTGTGACTGGCCGACATTTAATTTTATTATTATTATTATTATTATTATTATTATTATTATTATTATTATTGCAATGGTTGGAATGAACCCAGGGCCTTGTTTGGGTCAGGCAAGTGCTCTATCATGGAGCTATATTTCCATCTACTCATATGATTTTTAAATACGATAATAATAATAATAAGGAGAAGAAAATGCAAACAAAGCATTTAGTTCATTATTCATATAAACAAACAAACACCCACACCCCAAGCCTCATCATACCATCCTTCCTTTAATAGCTCCATTCGCAGTTGGGAGCAGCACCCAGGTGTAGCCTGTGAAGCTCTCATGATGCCTCTCTTCCTCTTCAGACTCTCTCTGATCCTTTATGCTCAGTTCCCAGAGTCATGCCCATTGACCTGTTAGTTCCCAGGAGGCAGCAGCTGCTCCCCTTTGGGCACTGTGGACTCTATGCTGTGCATTGTTGTTCTCCTCAGGTCTTTTTCTGGCAACTTCTACTCACCACCTGGGCTGAGACTGGACCTGGATTCCTTTAGGCCTGAGTTCTTAAGTAGGGATGACATCTGTCATTTCGGGAGGCACTGGTAATGTGGAGACCTTTTGGTCATTACCGCAGGGAAGCCTTACTCTACTGACCTGAAGAGTAGAGGTCAAGGATAGGACTAAGATTCCTTAGTCTACAGGATAGCCTCCACCACACAGAACTATGTGACCCCAAGGTTCGTATTGCTGTGACTGAGAAATTCCACTTGAAATCCACCCAGTCCTTTTTCACTTCCCACATCCTAACCCCCGTGGGACTCTTTCCTGGAACCTTCTGCTCTCCCAACCCCACCCCTGTGCTACATTAACAAATCTCCAAAGTTGTTTTCTCACTGTCATTTTAGACCGGAAGCCTATTGGCGTAAAGAGCACGTGTGCGTTGTTATCCTGGGACTCAATGACGGGGACTAAGGTTTTGACCATAGCATCTTGTGAGCTGGGAATCAGTGCCTAGGTGTGAATCCCCCACTCTGCTGCTTGAGCTCTTCCACCTTGAGCAAACTGCTGTTTTCTGTGTGCCTCAGTTTCCTCTCCTGCAAAGGAAAGGTTTTTAAATAACATTTACCACAAAGAGTTACTAGGAGGAAGAGTTGTAAGTTATACTAAAGTTTATTTGAAAGAGAAGAAGAAAGAATGTAAGAGCCCTAGGGTGGGGACAAACAATTTAAAAAGCTGTTCCTGGGCGTAACCTGGCTGTTGCACTCATGACTGTGGTTACCCGCACAAGACGGGTGCAGGATGGGGCCATTCAACATTCTGCCAAGGATGGGGGAGGGCTTGGGATGCCCCATCTTTGCCTAAGGACCCATCCTCAGGCAGAGGTTAATGGGTCCCAGGGGCTTAGGGAATACTTTTCTTTAGAGGTAGATCCGTTGCTCCAGAGAATAAGCTCCACTCTTACTTAGCAGGCAAGCCCAATTAAACTCGGTGGGTCAGAAAAAGAAAAAAGGGCTCTTCTGGTCCTAGGCGCTGTGGTAGTTGCAGGTTACTGTGCAGACATGGCCAAGTCCAAGAACCACACCACACACAGCCAGTCCCGCAAGTGGCACAGAAATGGCAGCGAGAAACCCTGGTCACAAAGATACGAATCTTGTAAGGGAGTTGACCCCAAGTTCCTGAGGAACGTGAGCTTTGCTAAAAAACACAACGAGAAAGGCCTGAAGAAGATGCAGGCCTACAATGCAAAGGCAGAAAGTGCATGCGCAGAGGCCATCAAGTCCAGAGACGCCGAAGGGCCCCCAGCCACTAACTCAGTCGTCTGGTGTTCATCACTCACCCCAAGCTTGGGAAGCAGATTCGAAGCTACGCGGCCAAGGGCCGTAGGCTCTGTCAACCAAAGCCCGAAGTTCAAACCAAGGCAGAGGCCGCAGTTCCAGCTAAGGCCAAGGCTGCAGCTCTAGCTCAGGCTCCCAAAAGTGCCCAGGCCCCTGTGAAGGCCCCATAGAAAAGGCTCCTGCCAGTGTGAAGACAGATGGACTGCTGTGACACACCTACCCACATATTGTTTGCAGATGACCAATGTCCTGTGCTGTTTTCACAAATAAACTTGAGGCAAGGAAAAAAAAAAAAGAAAAAGGAAAAAAGACAATTAGGAGGGAGACTAGCTGGGAAGACAGTTATTAAAAATGAATTGAGGTCCACCTCACACCAGTCAGATTGGCTAGGATAAAAGACTCAGGGGACAGCAGATGCTGGAGAGGTTGTGGAGAAAGAGGAACATTACTTCATTGCTGGTGGGATTGCAAACTGATACAACCACTCTGGAAATCAGTTTGGTGGTTCCTCCGGCAATTGGACATAGTTCTACCGGAGGATCCAGCTATACCACTCCTGGGCATATACCCAAAAGATGCTCCAACATGTAATAAGGACACATGCGCCGCCATGTTCATAGCAGCCTTATATATAATAGCCAGAACCTGGAAACAACCCAGATGTCCCTCAACAGAG
>NW_022196905.1:11516530-11534626 GCF_008632895.1 Mastomys coucha
ATCAATAGGAGGAGAAGACCTCGGCCCTGTGAAGGTTCTGTGCCCCAGTGTAGGGGAATGCCAGGGCCGATAGGTGGGAGAGGGTGGGGTGTCAGGCATGGGGAGGGAGGAGGCAACAGGGGTTCTTGTTTTTATTTGTTTGTTTGTTGTTTGGAGGGGAAACTGGGAAAGGAGAAATTTACATGTAAATAAAGAAAATATCTACTAAAAAAATGAATTGAGGAACAGGAATAAAAGTATGCAATAATGGGGGTTGGAGAGATGGCTCAGCAGTTAAGAGCACTGATTGCTTTCCAGAGGTCCTGAGTTCAATTCCTAGCACCTACATGGTGGCTCTTGATCATCTGTAATGGGTTCCTAAGTGCTCTTCTGGCTTCCACAGGCACTAGGCACACATGTGATGCACCAACACAAATACAGGCGATAAAGTAAAAGTAAATACATCTTTAAGAAATACATGACAAGTGCGTTTTTGTGGTCTTGGGGATTAACCCCATAATGACCCCTCAACAGGGCACGCATACACTCAACCACTGAACTATGGCCCTAGACTTTTAAGTTTTCATTTTTATCTTTTTATTTTGAGATAGGATCTCACTAACTTGCATAGGCTGGCCTTGAACTCTTTCTGCAGTGCAGGAAGGCCTTGAACTTGTGAGCCTTCTGCCTTAACCTCCTGTGTAGCTGGGATTTCAGGACTGTACCACTAAGACTGGCTAAATTTGTTGATGAAGGAAAGGTATATGCTACACGGATTGATTCTTTCCCTCTCTCCATCCTGACTGGGCATGGGGCTATTTCCCTCAATAAGTTAACACTTCTTTGTAGTTTGGTTAGTCTCCTATTATATCTTCAACCTCTGCAGATAAGAATTGCTAATACTTTTGGAAAAACTTTGTGTTATGTTAAGAGGCAAATGAGAGGCAGGCAAACATGTTATCCAAACACATGTCACAGGGACACGTTAATTTCTAATCTCACATGTGGGGTGTGCTACATATGTATGCATACACACACATAAATAAAGGAGTGTGTTTAAATTGAGAGCTCTTCGAGTTCTGGAACTAGGTCTCTAGCACACTGCGTATCACAGCCAACCAGTGTCTGCCCTGGCAAAGTTGAAGTTAATTTGACATTGAGGTAAACAAATCAAAGAGTGTTTACAGAACAATTAGGCCCTATTCTCCATGCTGTGGCTAAGAAGTTTTGTCACAATTACTGAACAGTGGTTTCCTTTGTTTTGTTTTTGAAATTCCATAGCAACACACCAAAATAAAGCTGTTGTTATTAGATCTACTTGCATGTCTAAGAATCGAAGAGCAACTGTGTCAGGGGATGAAGTCAACACAGTCCCTCTCTAATCTCCGGGAGGCTCCTAGGGTGTGACCTGGGTGAATCTCCAGGAACTGATACAGAATGGGGACTTTTCTAAGCACAGTCCAGTTGCCAAAATGGCTTTCAGATGGTTTTCCCGGCTGGTGCTTCCCATGCCAGTTCATCTGCCTGTGCACTGGGCCTTAGTCTCCCTGCTACTGAGGAGAGCTGTCCAAGTTGTGACTTGAATGCTTCCTCCTCATTTACAGCAGAGAACTTGATATTCTTGAGAAAACAAAGTAAGGGAGTGCCTCCCGGCATGGTTTCTTTTGTTTGTTTTTTTTTAAACAATCACATTTTCCAAGAAAGTCCACTGACTTCTGTCACCTATAGCCTGGAAAGGCATAGCTTAGAGAGGCTAAAGTACAGTGGGCATTGAGGTGCCAACTCCCGCTCTTAGGGCTCATCTGAGGTGTCTCTTTGGACGCATGTCTTCAGTTTCTGAAGCCACGAGATGCGTGTCCTTGGTTGAGAGCACCCGCTTCTCTAGAGCCCTTGTCTCCTCTCAGTGCCGATTTGAAGACCTTGGGTGATAGTGGGCGCTGTGTGGCTGTCAAATCTGGGGTCTGCTAAGTGCTATTTTAATTTATCTTCATCTAAATTCCTCGTGGAGCTGCTTTTGAGACACGAGATTGTCGTATTGAGAGGCACTTACTATAAAGCAGAGTGAGCTCTACCTTTGATGAAGGCAGAAGAGGGCCAAGTTTGATGGGTTGGAAATCTCTAGACAAAGAGAGTAATTAATGGCTTAATTGCCTCTTCACCCTTTCCTTTGTGAGTAAAAAAAGTTTTTCTTCATTTCTTTAAAATCTGTCTGGCTAAAATTGAAATTCCTAATGGTATTCTATGGTTAAGTTAAAAAAAAAAAGAAGAAAAGAAAGAAAAAAAGATGAAGAATAAACTGGAGCCTAGTTTCTGTATTACATTTTTTCTTTTCTCTTGTAACACCTTCTTCACTTTGCAGAATCGTCTATTGATTTTCCCTCTGGTGGCTTTCGAAGTTGTGGACATCTGTGGAGAGTACGGGGGCCTTGCTGGGATTTCCCGTGTGTTACTGTAAATGCTGATAAGATACGTGGCAAATTAATGAAATAAAAACAGCTTTGTCAATAAACAGAAGCAAAACCACTTTCAACATTTGCTCAACACTCATTGCTTTCCAGGCCTAGACAAAATTAGTGGGCAGGATTAAAGAATATATTTGTCTTTTATCCTATGTTTGAGTACTTGATCACAGAGGCATGGTTTAATCCAAACATCAATAGCACCTCGCCAATTCCATCAGAGACAGCTGTCAACGTGGACTTGGAGTTTGTTAGGGGCTTGTGTTTTATCCTTTTTTAAGGTCATGGAGTATTTTCTTTGATTTTTGATGCTGAAATCTTTCTTAATCTTCTAAACTTGAGAAACATCTGTTAAGATTTAATGGGGTGGCTTTTGTCTTAAAATTGGAGGCTGTCTTGCAAATCTCTTCCCTCCCTTTCCTTCCAGTCCCCAATTAGGAAAATGGGGAGTAGGGGCCCAGACAACATGGCCCAGGTCACCAGTGAGTTAGAAGCTCTCAGCTGACAGAAGAGCAGCTGGGCACTTGCTCAGTGTGTGTCCGGCAGGACTAGAGTCCCTCGAATGCCACTGCTGGGAACCTAGTATTCCATTCTGGTTTGTTTCTCGGTGACACTAGCAACTTCTTTGTAGGATGTCTCTTAGTCTGGATCTGAGTGACAGATTTATGGGGCTTGCTGAGTAGTAATGAGACAAAAATGATGTACGGTAGGGAAACAGCTGGAAATGGGAATTTTAACCTTTCCCCTACACCTCCTTATTACCAGTTGCACAATGTCAACAAAACATAGCATGTAAAATAGCTGGAAGTACAGTCACAGCATCTAAAAGTACACAGCTCCGAATCTGCACCGGCAGCTGCCCTGACTGCTGGCAGAGGGTGTTAGCTGTTATCCTCACTTAGACACAAAATCATGACAGTTTCCTAATGTAGGCATTTTTCACAGAATGCCGGTGATTTAAGAAGTTCTTGGTTGGAGCCCTCACCACGGAAGTCAGGGTGTTTCTGTTCAGCCTTTCACAACTGTGTGTGTTGTGTGTATGGGCATACAAGTGCTGCAGTGCACGTGTGGCGGTCAGAGGACAGTTTTGTGGGGTAGGTTCTCCTCGCCTTTCTGTGTGTTCCAGGGTTCAAATTCAGGACATCAAGCTTGTGTGGCAAGCACTTTGCCCTCTGAGCTATCTCACAGGTCCCGCTTCAGACTTTTTTTTTTTGAATCATTTTAATTTTGTTTCCTTTTTATTTATTTTTCTCTCATATATTACATCCCAATTGCAGTTTCCCCTCCTCCCCCTCCCCTTCCCCCCCAGATCTACCTCTGCTTAACCTCCCCTCAGGAAAGACCTGGCCTTCCAGGGACATCAACCAAGTATAGTAGAGCAAGCTACAATAAAACCAGGCACATACTCCTGCATCAAGCCTGGACGAAGCAAACCAGTAGGAGGAAAAGGGTTCTAAAAGCAGGCAAAAGAGTCGGAGACAGCCCCATTCTTATGTCCTTGATCTCTCAGGCTCTTCCAATCCTTCCTCCCCCTCCTCCTCCGCAGGACTACTGTAGCTCTGCCTGATACTTGGCTGTGAGATTTTACATCTGCTCCCATCACTGCTTCAGACTTTTTTTTTTTTAAGCTGGTGGGGATTGAACGTCTGGCATGTTGCGCATGCGCTTTGCCACTGAAGTGACGTTCGCCCCCATCTGGTTCAAGTCAGGCTGAGCTCTTCACAGGAGAGGGAAAGCGCTTCTGCCCCCTGCCAGAGGAAGGAGGCAGTGGAGACTACTGCTTGAGCAAGAAGATAGGCCAGTCTTCTCCCCACTTCTGTGCGCTTCAGTATTGCCTCTTCTCTAAACAAAGGACAAAGGCTCCCGGTATCCAGTATGAGATTTACTTAAATAGTGGGGCTAGATGGACAGCCTTTCTTTCTTGGTAAGGGGAGAATTCTCATTCTTATAAATAGATGTTAAGGGTTATTTAATGCTTGTTTGACATGGTTATTCGTATATATTCACTGTTAATCTTTGTCATGCCCCAATGAAGTAGGTGTAATTCTTATTCTTGTGTTATAGGGGACAGGCTAAGACCCAGGAAGGTTGAGTTGGTGATCAGGATGACTGTTGTGGGTGTGGGGGTCAGTCTTTGACCCAGGCAGCTTATTTCTAGAAGCATCTGACACTCCGTGTTCACCAGGCAGGGCACGGTCTGCATCTGGACAGGTGTCTTGAGGTCCATCAGCTGCATCTGTGTGACTTTTGGGTTTGTGGAGTGTTGTCTCAGGACTTAGCCTGAATCTGAGACTCCTAGGGAGGGGGCAGAACAGCCTCCCCCTCTGTCCATAACATAAGAGGTAAGTTGGAGCAAGGGATGGTATTTTCCTCTGGGACAGTTCCCACTATTTCCAATAAGGTATCTGTTAGCTGTGTGTAGAGGTCCAGCCTGTAGTCGCCATTTCATGCAGCAGGCATAACATGACTCCCCAGGATGGGGAGCTGTGAAACAAAGGCCCCTTGAGCAGAAGACAGAAATATACCCCAGGGGACAGCAGAGAGTAGTACTGGTGACATGGGGCCGGGGTCATTCAGGAAGTGGGGTTCACAGAGCTGAACGAGAGACTCTAGCTGCTGCCACAGCACATGTCGCCACTAGGCTGCAGGTTGTTGGGCCTTTCCACTGGCCTCTGGTTTCTGGAACTGGAATGTGTGGTTGCTCAAGCTAATTCCCTTCTGAAAGGTGAATAAGTTTCCAAGATCCCCAGGTCCCTCCCCATGGAAGGCTTTGGTCATGCTCAGGCCTAGACCACTCAGTGTGTGGTCTGTTTTGAGCCTGTCCCGTGCTCCTGACTTGCTGGGGCAGCACAATGCTTTTGTGTCTATTGCTTAGCACATGCACACCTGACCTGGAAGCTAGGTTATCACTTGATTTGTCAAAGCAGGACCATTGTTTTACAGAAGAAAACACTAGTGTGCACATGCTTCCTAACACAAAGTGTATATATACATTTGCCATCTCCCTCTGAAAATAAGGGCTCCCTGAATAAGATGGCAGAAATGTGCTATGGTATAAGTCAAAAAGAATGTTTTATTGTACAAATATGGGGTCAGGACTCAGCTGAAAAGGTGATGAATCAAATCTATATCAGTCTGTTTTATGTGGCTATAACAAAATACCACAGTCTATGTAGCTTATAGAGTAAAAAGGTTTATTTCAGTCACAATTCTGGTGGCTGGAGGACCCATATTGCATAGTGCTAGCATCCTTGTAAGGGCTTCAGGCTGTGTCATAATGTGGTAGAGAAAGGAAAGGGGACATGTTTTGTGTTAAATGGGACCAAAGCCACAGGGCTGTTCTTCTTTATATCAGCCTGTTCTTGAGAACACACACACCCTATAAGTCCAGCATTGATCCTGTCTGCTATCTCATCACCACACTGGGGACCAAGCATTTAGCACATCTGGGATGTGGTGAACCTACGTTCCGTGTTTGAAAACAGGGGCAATAAAAATCTTTCAACGAGGTGGCAAGTGGTCTTTCAGTCCCCAGTTCATGGTTTATGTCCTTTCCCTATGACCCATTTTACTGCTGGAGAAGATTAAGGGCTTAGACAGGCTACCAGCCATTTTGAGAGGAGACCTGACTCTGGATAGGATGGCGAGAAGATGTGCTGGAAGTTTGCACGCAGACTAAAACCCTCCCTCTGGATGCTGGAGGCCTCTGTGTAGCATATCCTCTGGGATATGATGTGGGGGTTCCAGCCCCTGCCCTGTTTTGTCAGTCAGATAGCAAGGATGAAAGTCATGTGGTACCTGCAGAGCTCTCTTCTGCCCAGCAAGCTCAGCCTTGGTGTCTTCATATTTCCTTTCTTCCTCCACTCTACACAGGCAACTTCTTGTTGAGGGCTGTTTGGAGGAACCAGTTCCCCACAGGACAGACCTGAGTCATTCTTCATGGGGTGGGTAGTCATGGGAAAAGGGGACATGTGGAGACAGGCTATGGGAGACTTGGCTGCCACTGTTAGCACAGTTTTGGAGAGAGAGAGAGAGAGAGAGAGAGAGAGAGATAGAGAGAGAGAGAGAGAGAGAGAGAGAGAGAGAGAGAGACTCTAAGTATGACCCTCGGTGCTGGGCAGTGCCTTGGTAGGTGACAGCAGGGACATGCAGAAAGAAGAGAGCCTGAAACCCACTTTGTAGTGAAGAGTGGCCTGGGTCTCCAGAAGGTTTTGGGAGACACAGTTTTAACTTGTAAACTCACTCTCTGGGCTGAAAGCCTAGCTCAGTGGTGGAGTGCTTGCTGCCTGCCTAGCATGTGCAAGGTTCTAGACGTGACCTCCAGCACCTCAGAACAAAATCAAACCGGCCTGCCTGTATGGCATGGGCTTTATCTCTCCCTCAGCTGGCATATTGCACTGCCCAGACAGAGGGACGCAATGGCCATTCACGGAGAGGCAGAGTCCCCAGCTATTGAATACCCTTGCTACTGTGAACCCCACACATTAAAGGCAAAGCACCGTTTCCCTCTGAATTCTTGAGGAAATTGCTCTCATATACAGTACCAACCCTTGGCTGGGTGACAGAAACAGAGTGTCGCTTGCATGCCATTACCAGGCTGTGAAGTCTGGTCGGAGCTGCCTTTTCGGAGTTTCCAATCTTTTGGGATCCTTGGAGGGTCAGCCTGCAGGTCAGGTTTGTTTAGTCTGGTCCACAGTGGTGTAAAGTGGCCTTGGCTGCGGAGCCCACCTAAGGAATACTGTGTCTGTGTGATTCTCCAGCCATTCCTCGGAGCTGTGTATATGTTTCATTTTCTAATAGGCAAGGCTGAATTGGATTTCATTGTTAATAGATGGTAAATTGTTTCTAAAAACAACCCCATCCTTGCTTTGAAAGTTAGCCAGCATTCAGAGGGCTCTGGCTTTAAGGGTGATCTTCATTTCCCTGGGAAAAATTACACTACACTTCTGTGTTTTGCATACATATTATGCACTTTCTGCGCTTCTTTTGGGAGACTCATCTGAACCTCAGCTATTTTAGAACTTGTAATTGAAGGCTAACACACAGGGAAAGTAGCCTCTTTTGTACATGCACAGTGACTTTTCATAAACACAGAATGGCGCAGCAACAAGAAATACAGACGGGCACCCAGGGCCCTTCCTTGTCCTCCACTTGAGCACAGAGAAGTTTACATTTTTTTGTTTATAATTTATTTGAGTGTTCCTTTTTGTCGCCCGTCTGACTCACTCCATGCAGATGGAGAGGGAGAAAGCTTGTCTGACCTCTGGGTAATAAGAAACAGTGACTGTAAAGTCCTGAGTGTGGCCTGAGACCCGTGCCAGCTCTGCACACTCACCAGGCTCTGGTTAACATGGGGCCCATTTGTATATGCTTCCTACTAAAATCTCAAACCATGTTCCCTTTCACATTTCTCACAATAAAAACCCGCTTTTATGGGCTAGAGAGATGGCTCAGCAGTTAAAAGCATTGTCTGCCCTACCAGAGGACCCGGATTGGATTCCCAGAAACCATGTGGTGGCTCAGGACTGAATGTTACTCTAGTTCCAGGGAATCCGATGTCTTCCGACCTCTGTGGGCACCAGTTTGAAAGTGGAACACAGATATACATGTAGATGAAACACCCATACACATAAAAGATTAAAAAACATCTGCTTTTAGAACATTAGCTGTGTGGTATGTGTCTCCTAGCTCTTATTCTGGTTCTGAGAGCAATGTGAAGTCTGTGTGCATGATTATGAATACACACATGCCTGGGTGTGCATGTGGAAGTCAGAGGACAACTTTCCAGAGTCAGTTTTTCCTCATTTACCATGTGGGTCCCAGGGATCAAACTCAGGTCATTGGGCTTGGTGGCAAGCCCTTTTACCTGCTGAACCATTTCACTGGCCCCTTATGGCAAAACATTGCCTCAGAGGTGTGTAGGAATGAATGGATCCTCCTCCCAGCCCTCCCGTCTTTCAGAAGGAATCTGTCCCAGGCCCTAGGTCTACAGGCCTTTTCTTCCTCTTAGAAACAGTTCAATTTCTTTCTTCACAAGCTCTTCATCTCCCAGAACAGCTTTCATTACAGCAACATAAATAAAAAGTGACATAAAATTATATAGCCTTGTGTAAAGTAGTTTAAGGAAAATGTCTTTTATGGCGGCTTTTATGATTTCACCAATTAGTTATTAGACTTTCTCCATTTTTAATTTGCCGACCTCCAAGTGCGTTTTCAACATTTCTCCTGTCTCTCCTCTGAGTAGTGGCATTAGGGCTGATGCGCCCCAGTTTAGGCTGGCTTTCTTGATGCATAGAGGCATCCAGTACAGCCTGTTGCTAAGATGTGGACAAAGCAAGGCCTGGGGGAGGGGAGCTGGTTGGTGCTCAGTTATTTTTAAGTGAAGAGTGTTGCTCTTGTGGTGAGCCCTGCCCTGGGCCACCACTGAAGGTAGTGGCAGATAGACCACGGCAGTGGCTGGAACTTAAGCTGATAAATCCTGAGTTTTTAGTGACTTTCCAAACATTTCCTGGGAAGTGTGAATTGCAGAGATTTACTCCTGCCAAAATTTAATCATGCAGAAAAAGTAAAATTTAGATCAGCGTATAGATTATTTTTAATGCGATTGCTCGACAGAGAAGGGCGAGGAAGGCAGAGTGGAGTCCTTAGTACGGGCGAGTCTAGACCGTTGCAATTTGATTCATTTAGGGGAATTGTGTTTGGTTTGAGGCTTTGGCTTGGGCGAGGCCGTTCCTTCTGGGAGTGCATGATGTCATTGTGTCAAGTGTGTCACAGCCAAGGCATTCTGCTATTTATGTTGGCCTCAGATCTAGCTCAGAGGACATGGCAGCCTCAATTTATTGCTACTTTAACTTTGTTTAGTCATGGAGAGGTTTTATTTATGTTGGTAAATTTCAAACAGTGGCCAACAGTGACCACACAATGAAAGGGCCTGCAAGATTCATCATCGGTAAATCACCTTGTTGCCGAGTTTCTTTAATTAAGGAAAAACTCCGTGTGTTGATCCCTGCGGTTGCTGGAAGGAGCGTGGGGTGGGGAATTGCTTTGATTAATCCATCTATCAGCCTTGGAGAGTGAGTCTCCTGTTTCTGATTGTAGCTGGGCAAAGACCTAAATAAAAATCTATCTTGTCAAAACCTATGGGCTAACTGAAAGCAAATAAAAAAGTTTTATGACAGTCACATAAAGTTAAATAAATAGCGAGGAGGTGCACCGTGTCCTGGGGATGTTTCTCAGCAAAGCATGTGGCTGTTTCTGAGGGTGAGCTCAGCGACCTGAAGAAATCACCTTTAATGGTCCACTCGTTACTGTCACCAGCAGCCGCTCTCTTTGTCTAATGTTCTAGGCTTTAGCCCCTGATTAAAACCAAAAGCTGGGGCTTGAGCCTGGGTGCTGTTTGTGCTACTTAGGGTAGAAGGCACAGTGTGTGCTATTTCAAAAAAAAAAAAAATGAAATAACCAAGTTCTTCAGGAGTTTTATATACACATTGTACTTAGATCATATTCACCCTCAATGCACCCTCTCCCCTCCCCCATCTTTCAAGTGTGCTTTTAAAGGGGGAAAATGTGGTCTTTTGCAACTGTCTGGGAACTTTTTTTTTTATTGATCTCTGCAAGGTGGTCAGCTTTCCTGTGGTTTTCATAGTGTGGGGTGGGGTGCAGCAATGGATTTTTTTTTTTTAAATGAGTGATGGGACCGGAGACCGGGACTTTGTTTCTGGTTGGACTCAACTCTCAGATGTAGTTTTCCCTGTTCTGTAATAGTCTAGAAGAATATATTGAGACAGAGGGCCTTTTCCACCAAGGATAGACTTCTCTCTCAGCTTGGGACCACAGTGGAGTACATTTTATTACTAGTTAAAAGTATTTTTGAGTCAAATGAAAGACAGCAGCTGATGCGGAAGAAAGCTGCTTTTGATACAGGAATGGACTTTGAGTGAGTTGCTTTCCTTTTTAGGTTATGGAGAGACTGTTCTCCTGGTCAGGCTTTGGGAGCCACTAACAGTGAGGGGTGATCTCTTGGCACTGGATGTCTTTGGCAATCCCTGTCTGTTTATAGAATTGTGCCATAAGTGTGGGCTTGGGGGAGTCAGATACGTTGAGAGGCGTCTCCTTAGGAGACTTGGTGTTGTAGGCGTCCATGCAGACGTGGCATCTGTTGACAGAATAAGGCTGTGTGTGAATGTCAGCTGATGAATACACTGGTTGTTGCTTTCTTGTTCCTGTGTCCTGCCTTTATTAAGGGAGTATGGCTACTGTGACTCAGGCCAGTAGTCATGGTGGTGATGTGTAACTGGGAAGTCTGCTCTATCAGAGTCTAGTTAGGAGAGCCATGGAAAAGAGTGATGGGGCTAGGGCCGAGGGTGTGGGTGTGGGTGTGGCCGAGGGTGTGGGTGGAGCACTCTCTCACTTAACTAGCTGGATCAGTGTTGCTGAACTGAAAGCTTTGAGCTTCCATAGAGGCAGGTAGGTACAGAGCAACACGGAGACCTGCCTGGTCCTGAGGAAGGTTCTCAAACTTTTTTTTTTCTTTTTTGGTTTTTCGAGACAGGGTTTCTCTGTGTAGCCCTGACTGTCCTGGAACTCACTCTGTAGACCAGGCTGGCCTCAGAAATCCACCTGCCTCTGCCTCCCAAGTGCTAGGATTAAAGGCATGCCACCACTGCTCAGCCTGATTCTCAACCTTTTAAAGATTTATTTTATTTAAAAAGTGTGTGTGTGTGTGTGTGTGTGTGTGTGTGTGTGTACTTGAGGTAGCCAGGAGAAGGCATTGGATCCCCTAGAGCTAGATTACTGGTGATTGTGAGCTACCCTGCATGGGTGCTGGAAACCAAACTCATGTCCTCTGCAAGAGCAGCATGTGCTTTTAACCACTGAGCCATCTCTGCAGCACCTCCCCGCCTCCCCACCCCCACAGGATTCTGATCTCCAAAAATGTTGGGTTTGATGGAGAGCGAGGACTCCTGCAGGGTACCATGGTAAACAGCATCCTCTGCTCTTTCTGATTGTGCCTGAGCTGTGCGGTCCTTTCTTCCTCCCCTGGGTGAAATGAAGAGTTCTGTCATGTTTCTAGCCATGTCATGATCTTCTGTTTGCAAAAATGTTCTTAATTCAACATTACTACCATGGTTCTTAGCCCAGGATGCCCTTCAAAATCTCCTGGGCAGTCTTAAAAAATATTGATGCCCAGGCTGCCCCCTAGACCAATGAAATAAGTATCTTTGGGGACAATGCCTAGGCATCAGTAATTTTAAAAGCTCCCCAGGTGACCCTAATGGGCAGCCAGGGTTGAGAGTATAGATATGAAATATGCAGTTCTGGATAAATAATGAAAACTTCAGATTCGATTTCAAATTATAGCATGTCTTTTCTTCCTGAGGCCCGCAGCGCTGAGCTGCAGTGGAGGGCACGGGACTCCCGCACTTCCCACTGACTGTCCTGGGACTCGGGGGTGGGGTGTGGGAGAAAGGCAGGAGAGTCTAAATTGATCAGCACTGTTGAGTTAAGGGTAGCCTTTTCTGGCTACAGCAGACTTAGAAAAACTTTTATTTCTCAATTGACAAATAGTAATTATGTATGCTTTGGATATATAACATGCTGTTTTGATCTATGTATACACTACAGAAGGATTCAGTCAAGTGAGTTAAATATCCATCGTATCACCAACCCGTTTCTTATAGTGAGAACATTAGAAATCTATTTTTATCAATTTGAAAACACACAATACATTATTATTAACTAGGGTCCTCATCTCATATAGTAAATCACAGAAATGTGTTCTCTCTCCGGTCCAGCCACCTTTCTACCCTGTGTTCCTGTGCGATAGACTTTATGTAGTTGAGAAAGTAGAGTATTTGTCTCTGTGTGCCTGGCTTATTTTGCTTATTGCTATGTTCTCTAGGACCATTAATGCCGTCGAGAATGACAGAGTTTCTTGTGCTGCATGGTAGAGGCTGCATGGACATCTGCTGGTGTATGTGCCTATTTCATTTTCTCTGTTTGCCTCTGGAGGGGACATTTCAGTTGCTTCCATGTTGGCTGTTGTAGACAACGTCCTGATGATTGTGGAGCGCAGATATCTCTTCCACATATGGATCCAGTTCCTTTGATGGTACACCCAGAAGTGCAGTTGCTGGATCGGATGGTAACTTTTCCAAAGTGGCTGTAATCATTCACTATGGCAGACGTTTAAAGCGGCCTCCTTGTAGGGTAGGGATGAGCATTTGTGTATCCTTCAGTGATTGCCTTTCTTGCCCAGGAGTTTCTTCTCTGCAGTTGCCTCTGGGGTTCTAGTAATCTGATCTGCACAAAACCGCTTGGTGTGTAACCCAGTTGCTCCCCAAGGGGCTCTCTCAGTGAAAGACCCTTTAAGATGGTGTCAGGCTGGTCTTCAAAAGTACTACCCATAGCTTCCCCTTAGGCTTTCCCATAAGCATCGTGCCACCAGCCTTTGGTGCTCCATAGAGTTTAAGGGACACCTCGGGAGAAACTGTCTTTTTTTTTTTAAAAAAATCAAATGAGTATTGAACGCGTGCATATGTTTCTACCCTGGTTCTCTGCCAGTCTTCCCCTTTCCATAAACCCCCATGTATATGCCATTCCACCCCACTCCCCAGATACCAAACATTTTCCTTCAAAGCCATCTTTTTAGGTATAGGATGTAAGATTGTACCTCAGCCAGTGAGGAACAGCTAACATTCCCCCTGCTTTGGGGATAAAGCCTTTCAGCGGGCTGTGCCTGCTTTCCTGTTTGGGGCTGTTATGCATCCTTCTGAGCGGGAGTAAAATTGCCTTGTTGAGATCTCTTAACTTGAGTAGTGCTCTCTTGATCTGTGACCTGATCCTGTCTTCAATGCTGGCTCGGTCATGTGGCTCATCTCATGTGGATTATTCCTGCTTCCCTTGCAGCTAGGCTGTGTGACTGACTAAATGGGGTCAGTGGCATGGTGAGTGTGGATGGATTCCAGGAAATGCCTCTCAAGGGTAACCCTTCTCATTACTCCTTTCAGTGGGACGGATGCAGCCAACTGGCATAGAAGAGCCATCTTGGTCCCAAAGTTGGAAGCAGAACTCTGAGGAGGTCCAGTAATAAGTTGCAAACATCCAGGGTCTCATGACTCACACACATGAGAGAGAAATAGACATTGACCTTTTAAAGTCCATTGCATAGCATAGCCTTTCTGACATTCACAACTAAATTTTATACTTAGCCGTATAGAGTTTCATCCTGAGCTGGAACGTGAAGTAGGAGCTTTAGGAGGATATAGGGTGCAAGGACGTAGACACCACAGACTAAAAAGATGGTAGTAGCAAAACATGGGGTCAAATTGCATATTGGGAAGACAGACCAGATGTTTGTAGAAATGGTTTTTAAAAGGTCAGCATGCTGGTGGTGTTATCTACTTCCTGTTGAAAGGAGAAAAATCCAAGAGTTGAATTCAGCCAATAGCCAACTGGTCTTTGAATAGATGTGGAAGGAAGTGTAGCTTTGCTAAGAAATAGCCTTTCCTGCTTCCTGAGCTCTCACTTGACAGTGTCTAGCCAGAAATCTGTGATCTTAGCAATATTGAATAAGCTGTGTTTGTACCCATAATTGAAGCCATTCTAAGAAGTAATGGCAAAATAGCAGGCTAGCATCTCCTTGTCTTTGTTGTCCTCCCTGGAGCTGGTGAGATGAGATGGCTCAGCAGGTAAAAGTGCTTGATCCCCAGAACCCACGGGGCAAAATGACAGGCTGCTCTCACAGGTTGTTTTTTGACCTCTTCAGGCATACTATGACACAGGCATTCACACACATAAAATAAGTGTGTGTGACACATAATGTGAAAAGGGAATGTTCTCTGCCATACAGTGAGAATTAGCCAAGCTGGATGTGAGGTCAGAACTGCCTGTGTAGTTGCCACTGGACTTAGCTTGAGTGCTGAGGTGAGAATGCAGGTCATCGTCCAAGAGGCCCGAGACTTTGGGCTTGACAACTCTGTGGGTCCCATATGTACAGGAAATACACTGGAAGAACTGTACTGAGAAGCAAGAAGTCCACAGCACCAGTCTCTACAGTGCTGCCTGGGCTCTTGAGCTTGTTGTCACAGAAAGAGGCTGTCAATGGTGGCCATGTGCCCTCCAAGGTCCCTCTCTGATGGGGTCAAGGTGATGACGGCTGAGGAACCCAGTAGCAGGGGAAGCAGCCAACGGGATATTCTTAGAAAGGAAACAGGGCTGCTGCTTAAGAGTCAAAGCAAGGGTGAGCCACTCTCTCCTGCCCAGTGGAATGTGGCAAGTTGCCCACTGGCAGCTTCTGGGCATTTCCCAATCTCTTCTCTTTCAAATAGTTTTCATCACCATATCTGGTTTATCAGCTACCATTTCTATTTAGGTATATGATGGAGAGAGAGCCCACACACAAATTGCCTAACCATGAGGAGCTCACTTGGGTTGGTTGGGAGTGTGAGCCCAGCCACACACTCCAAGTTGGCGCTAACTGAGGTTGCTGCTTTGGTCTGTGTCTTTCTCTGTATATTCTAAGAAGGACTCACCAGGCAATTGGGAGTATGGGTGGGGAGGATCACAGGAAATGTCTTCTCATTGTCACTGTCCTTTCTTTCTTCCTGGTAATATTAGCCTCGGAGCCTTCTTGGAGTAAAGGCCATGTGATGGTTTGTATATGCTTGGCCCAGGGATTGGCACTACTAGAAGGTGAGTCCCTGTTGGAGTGGGTGTGGCCTTGTTGGAGTAAGTGTGTCACTGGGTGTGGGCTTTAAGATCCTCATCCTAGATGCCTGGAAACCAGTCTTCTAGAGGCCTTCAGATGAAGATCTAGAGCTCTCAGCTCCTTTTGTACCATGCCTGTCTGGACGATGCCGTGCTTCATCCTTGATAATAATGGACTGAACCTCTGAACCTGTAAGCCAGCCCCGATTAACTGTTGTCTTTGTCTTTATAAGAACTGCCTTTGAATCCAATGTGTGGAACTTTTTCTTTTTGTGTTTTATAGAGTTGTCTTTTGGAGTAGATGGATAAACACGAGGTTCTCCCAAACCTCAGTGCAGTCCCCATCTACTTGTGGAAAACTTCCAGGTATGGAAGTAACACCTGCCCCTCTTCTCCCCAGTCATCCTCTGTGTCCAATGACAAAGCCAGCACCCAGCTCCAGACTGTTTCCTGCTAACACACCCAGGTTATGTAGGTCATTCAGCGGCTACATACTTCACGGGAGATCTGTACTTCCTCCTCTTCCAAAGCAGAGGTGGCATCTGTAAGTCAAGCTAGAGATTCCCAGTACACTTAATAGTGGTGGGTGAAGGAACTGCCATGTTGTTTCACCATGGGTAGTGGACACTGTGCAGGGACAGATTTGAGGACAAAGCTAACACCCTTGGGAGAGCAGACCTGAGAGATGAAGAGAGCTGGGTCTTTGATGGTATTGGATTAGGAATCAAGTGTTAAGGCTTGTTTTCTGGACTCGCTATATGGGAGGGAAACTTTACTGCTTAGGTCATTCGGCTGGCTTGCTGCTGTCTGCCTGATATGCCAGAGCACTGCTTCCTGTTCACAAATGGCCTGGCAAGACCTGCTCATCCTAAGGTCACCTGGCTGGAGTGTTTCCTGCTGCTGAGCTCTCTACAACCCCAAGACCTACCTCCTGGGAGATGGTCCAGCCTTGACCATCCACTGCTTCATCGTAAGCAGGGGTCGGTCTTTCTAGGAACAGTCCACTGTAAGTTCTTACAGTTCAGCAAGGACTGAGATACACCTTTGAGCAAGATTTCCCAGAAGGCTTGTAGCTCATGGAGTGTATGTAGACTCTTGGTCCAGCTGTGGCATTGGTATAGACCTGTCTTGAGAGTGTCTCAGCAGGCCAGCACCCCAACAACCCCTTGTCCTTATCATGCTTTTGGAAGCATAGAAGCACTTCCTGGCACTGGTCAAAATGTGCAAAATTAGGCAGCGCAAAATGTGGTTCAAGGATTACTGGGGAAATTGTTAGAAATGCAGAATTTCGGGCCTGCATTTTGCTGAATAGCTGCTGAATTATAACCTGTGTTTGAAAGTCTGGGACATCTGCAAGGAAAGGAAAGCTTACCGAGCGACTCTAGCTACTGCTTTCCTTTTGAGTCAACTGTTATGGTTGGGGACGATTTAAAATGTGTTTCTTAAAGGTTCATGTCTTAGACCAGGTGCAAAGTACAGTGACATATATATTTATGAAAATGTCATAATGAAACCTCTTATTTTGTATACTAACTAAAACCATTCTTTACTCTCGGTCCCCAGAGTTCTGGTATTAGCAGGTATGCCAGAACCATAAAGGGGTGAGGTCCACTGGGCGGTCTGTCCCTCTGGAGGAACTTTGCACCTGGGTCTCTCTTTGCTGCCTGTTTTGTAATGTGATGCTGTGATGTCACTAGGCTCTCCCCAGAGGTTAAACCAGTAAGTCTGCTAGAGGCTGTGCATTGAATAGATCTCTTGATGAGGCTAACCCGCCTCAAGCATTTCATTATAGTAATGTGTGCTGAGCAGTTACTGCCCCATTTCCAGTTCCAGGTCCGAGGTCTCTCTCTAGCATGGCAGACACCAGGACACTATTTAGTTATTTGTGGTAGGGGAAACTCCACCCACACGGTCATGTGGCCCTAAGGGTTGAAGAAGACAATCGCTAGCATCTCTAGCCAAATCCAGACTAGCCATTAAAAAAACCTCCAATTGTGCTTGTGGGCAGCCCCATCCAGGAAGAGGCTGATCTTGTTCTTTTATTTTTCCATCTTCTTTTATTAGGAAAGTAATATTAAAATATTAGCATTTAAGACAAAAGTGAGTTTTATGTGGTTTGACATTACCTTTCATCCTTGTCTACATACATATTCAATTTTTACACATCTGATTCAATATTTTATGATTCAATTTTGTATTCTCCATTTTCATTGACTAATGTTGAGATGAACTTGAATCTCACTAGCCCCTTCTCTTTTCCCCGTGCTTTCCTGGTCTTTGCTTCCAGAGGTAACTATCATGAAAAACTTAATTCACGTGCTGCAAGCCTTTCTCCATCATCCCCCAAACATCCATGAAATGTATAAATAAGCAAAATTCCATCTTGGGGTCAGGTTTTCTTTTCTGTTTCAGTGTGAGTCAGAGTGCATGAGGCATTTCTTTAGCTTATTGCTCTTCTTTATTATGGGTCTCTCTCTCCATGCCAGCAGCATGAAGATATGGTACAGCTGCCCCTTGCTGCCCCGTGGTATGGGTGTCCCAGGATTCCTTCACTATGATGGGTCCTCAGGTCATTTCTGGTCTTTCCAGTTGTTTCCTTACCCGTAGAACTGCCTCACTGAAATCGGATGTATGGTTATTGTTAGCCCTTAATTAAGACAGCTGTGAGGGATCCTAGCGGATCAAAGGACATACAGGCTGTAGTAAGGTAGTTGCTGTAACAAATAGCCCCACACATAAATAATGGTTCAGCTAGATTAAGACAAACCAGTCCAAGTTACTGTCAAGTCCTCAGGAGTCCTGGCAACACACAGTCATTCAGATGTACAGGCTGAGTAATCTCTGTTTCCATTAACAAGTGATTCCATTACCATACCTGACTGAAGCCAGGTGGTGGTGGTGCATGCCTTTAATCCCAGCACTTGGGAGGCAGAGGCAGGTGGATTTCTGA
>NW_022196905.1:11534657-11557209 GCF_008632895.1 Mastomys coucha
AAAAAAAAAAAAAAAAAAAACAAAAAAACCCCAAAATCTGACTGAAGACATCTGGAACTACATGTGTGTCTAAAGAAGAAGAGTCAAGTTCGTGAGTGACCCCTTTCTGCAAAGAAAGCATTAATGAGTGTTGCTGTCCTCGAGGGTAGGCTACTTTGGAAGTGATGGCAACACCTGGTGTTCCCTCGTAAGGGAAAGAGCACCGGTGACAAAAGCCATGCCAGCTGAATCAGTCTTTACATTTTTCTAAGTCTGATGTATAAATAGCACTATCACTTTCACGGTAATTGTTCGGAATCTCAGTGTTTCAGTATTTCCCCCTTACGTCTGGCTAATTCGTTTCTTTTCTTTTTACTTTCCCAATTTGTCTATTGTCTTCCTGGCTTTTGCCTAAGGATGAATTCATTTTTATTGTCTTGTTTATCTCCCCCTTCACCTTGTTAATTTTACTGTGCGATTTACTACTCTTTTTGAGGGTACTCTAGAATTTAAGCATTTATTTTATGCTATGGGGTTTTGCCTGCATGTTATCTGTGTGCCACATGCATGCAGTGCCTGTGGCAGACAGAAGAGGGCGGCTGATCCCCTGGACCTGCAGTTACAGACAGATATGAGCCACTGGGAATTAAACCGAGGTCTTCTGTAAGAGCAGCCAATACTTTTAGCCACAATCCATCTCTTCAGCTCCAGAGGTTACCCTAGAATTTAAATATTTTTGAATAAGATGAAATAAGCTTGCAATGGCTTTGAAATAATTCAACACAAGGTGAGTGTATATGAAACCAAAAAGTGAATTAGTTTACAGCTGGAGAATCCAGGTGAGAGGAATGGTGCTTTATGATTATTTTCAAGCTTGAAGTTTTTCACTATACAAGAGAGAAATAGCCTGTGAGCGACATCGTAGGGACAATCTCCGATGGCTCACAGTACAATTCCAAACCCTGTCCATTTCATTTTGTATAATATTCTCCAAATGAGGTCTCTAACATAAGGGGGCTTCCAAGCTTGAAGAACACAGCACATATTGTGGGGTGGATTTTCGGTTTCACATAAAATGAGCATTGGCTTTGAGCCCGCCATCTCTGTGGCTTAGTGCTTACAAGCAATGTCAAGAGCAATCTGGTTTTTCTTTTCCTTGTGCCTAATACTTTAGTACCTTTGAAATGGGTTTCACCACATGCCACAAGACCAGCCCCTTGCTCCCACTCTCGCTCTTGATTATTCCACACAAAGAGTGAACCCTTAGATAAGATGGAGTTTGGGTTAATACTAGGTGCCAGGTGTTAAGCTCAGTATTTCATATACAGAATTTCATGGAATTCTCTCAATGACCCCGTGGAAAGATACGATCATCATGCCATGGTCTCAGAAAGAGAAAACGGAAGCTTGGAGAGTTTACATACTTCCACAAGACCTCACAGTAATAAGGAAGGTGCAGGCTTAGCCAGGGCTTTCCACAAGGTCTCACAGTAAAGAGGAACGTGCAGGCGTAGCTAGGGTTTCTAGACTCTGGGCCACTACACTCTGAAATGTGAACTCTGCTGTGAATGTCCTATGCTATTTTAATTTGTGCAGATTAAGTAACTTTAGGCCCTCTAAAGTATTAGAAAACAAGCAAAAGAAAAAAATTAAAGATAGTGTGGCAGACTGTCTGCATGAAGCCCTGGGTTCATCCTCAGGGCTCAGCTAACTGGGTGTGGTGGTCACAAACACCAAGCCCAGAACTTGGGAGGTAGGGGCAAGGGGTCCAGAAGTTCAGGATCATCCTCAGCTACTCATTGGTTTGCAACACGAGAGAGTCTCTGGCACGTGCAGCATGGCTTCTAGGGACTTGGAGCTAACTGGATCATGAGGGAATGAAGAAAAGACAGACACAGATAGAAATGTAGCATCAGGTGGTCTGAACTTTTGTTGGAGAAATTGTAGCTCCCAGGTAGCTTGGTATGTTTACTAGCTATAGATGATCAGAGAGGCAGGGTTTGTGGTATACAGCTGGATCAAGGACACAGGTTTAGCTAATCTCAGAAGAAGTCACTGTTGGGGAGCAGTCTTCAGGCCATGGATATCTGGGGAGGAGGAGAGCTATGGTAGACATTTTCTACACACATTCTCAAGACCTACTCTCTCCCCTGAGGAAGGCTTTGACATCCCTTTGACCGTGAGGCTCTGAGGTCCTTGGCATGGCTGTGCCCATGCAAACCACACACATACATTCAGGCTTCTGCTCACTCACTCAGGGCTTTCTCTGCTCTTACATGTCTCAAAACCCCAAATCAAACCCTATACAATAACAACACCGCCCACCCCAATGAACAAACAAGTACAAAACTGAGCGTGCGAGTTTCAAAGTTTCGGTTTGTTAAGATGTAAAGGCTGTGATCCTGGGCCAAGTGGAGATATTGTAGTTCTAGAACTGTGGAGGTCTCCAAAATCCTCTGATTACCTCACAGTTGCATGTGGCATGTTTTAATTTTCTTTCTTTCTTTCTTATTTTTTTGGCCACAGAAGAAAGGGATGATGAGATGGGATTTCTTGAATCACAGTATTTGGCTGCCAAGGTGAGGGCCTTGCTTTCCACACATGTAGCTTTGTCACTGTTGGCAGGATAGCCCCAGGTGTCTCCTTCCTCACACTCCTTTGGCATTAGGGAGAACTCAGGGGACTTCAGGAGGGAAACAGGCCAGGTCTACAGGAAGGGCTCTGTTGTCTCATGAGAGAGAAGATAGGGAAAATCAGGGGGTGCTGTCTTAGTTAGGGTTACTATTCCTATGACCAAAGCAACCTGGGGAGGAAGGGTTTATTTGGTTTACACTTCCATATCGTTGTTCATCATGGAAGGAAGTCAGGTCAGGAACCTAGAGTCAGGAGCTGATGCAGAGGCCATGGAAGGGTGCTGCCTACTGGCTCCCTCCTCATGGCTTGCTCAGCCTGCTTTCTTATAAAACTCAGGACCACCAGCCCAGGGACGACCCACGAACAAAGGCTTGAGCCCTCCTCTGTCAATCACTAAGAGCATGTCCTTCAGGCTTTCCTACAACCCTACTGAGACATTTTCTTAACTGAGACTCCCTCCTCTCTGATATTTCTAGCTTGTGCCAAATTGACAGTACAGGTGGGGAGAAGGTTAACTTAAAAGACAGGGTTTATGCAGAATCTGTGTGGAAAGCCCCAATCGCACAACAGTTAAAAATATAATTGGAGGGATAACAGAATACCTTTGATAGGGAAGGAGTGGGGAAGATAAGAGGGTTAAAATATTAGGCAGGGATAAGGGAGGGAGGAAGGGGAGGATCATAGTGGGTTAACAAAAACTAAGGATATATGAAAAATCCTATGGAAACACCCTTGTTGATAAACTAATTTCAAAATATGATGAATATAATTAATAATAATAATAATAATAATAATAATAATAATTCCAACAGAGGTATTCTACATAGGTAGGTAATGCTGCTCCAGTAGACATGGGTTATTGAATTAAAATCACAATGCAAGGCATGGGATAACCCTTTACAAGTTACTAGTCAAGGAGACCCCAAAGATCTCCTAAACAACACAGACTGTTACCATTGCTCTTGGTTACATGGTAAGAGCCTATTATAGAAGATGCAACACCCTTTGCTTATAGGACATAGAGAAATCAATCTCAAATTGACCAGGAAAATTTCTCCCTGCTGGTTAGCTTTGATAGTGACAGAAGGTGCTGTGTAGGCTGCTAGGGAAGAAGAGACTTCCGTGGTCTTTGTACAGCTGGAACCTGCATGCTACAATACTGACCCGCTGGGAAAGACATGCCCACTGGTGCTATAGTGGTATGGATCGTTATGGGGTAACCAGCCATTTTCTAATAGCATTTGAGATCTGTTCCACAGGAGGGAATTTCATGCCTGACATTGTAAATCCAGGCAAACGCCTGTGGCTGGGAAGTAAGTCTTAGGCCCTAAGCGAGAATATACCATTGCTTCTCTTCTAAATGGTTATGCTGTCAAATTGCTTCTGAATACTTACTCACGGACCTGGGCTGTTCTCAGGTCTAAGAGGCTCTTTGCAGGGGACAGTAGTCAATGCGGAAATTCACAGCTGGAAATAAATGACTGAGTGTTCAACTCTTAAAGGAACATCCTCATCTACAGCCACCACCACCCTGCACACACCAAGGCTCAGGAAGATCCAAGTAAAGGAGATAGGAAAAACGTAAGATCCAGAAGGACGGGGGAAGGCTGTGAAATGCTGTCTTCTGAACATGACATACTATTCCACTCGTGAACTCACAGCGCCTGTGGTTACCTGCCCAAGATCTGCACAAGATCGAGTCGGACAAAATTTCCATGTAGTATGACAGGGCCCAGACCTTAGGAGACCCTGAGACCTTAGCACAATTGATTCCATGATGGAAGTAAAACCCAATGTGTAGACAGCACTGCCTGCCAAAATGAAAACAAAGGCCCAGTCCATCGAAGTCCATAGTTCTGGGAAAGCTTCTAAATGTACTACTAACCTTGCTGTTTGGCTTCTGGGGCTCTGCTCTGGCTAACTGTTCTTGTTAACCAAAATATGTGCCTAAAAGCTCAGCCTAAGAAAGGCGAGGGGCTACCCAGGGATCCCAAATACGCAGTATAGTCACCAGCATACAAAGACTTAAACCCTATTTAAGGGTTAAAAAAACCTTAAAACTTAAAAAACTTAAGTTCTTAAAAACCAAAAACTTAAATTCTATTGGCTTAAACCCACGTCCAAGCAGAGCAGATATCCTACAACTCATAGACAGGGGAGGAACGCTCCAGACCAATAGCTCATTGAGGAGCTATTGATAGCTGCTGTGTGGAGGGAGAGTCATTCTTCTTTGAGGGAGTGGTCTATGCTAGGTTACCCATGTTCTAGCAGATGGCCCCCATATCCATGCATATCTGGACTTAATGGATCTGAAAAATAAGGACAGGACATGAAATTAGGAGCGAGACATTAGGGGGGAATCCAGGAGGATTTGGAAGGAAAAATGGGGAGTGGGTATGATCATATTTCATTGCATTTATGTACTCTCAAAGAATAAATAAAAAACAATGTATTAAAAAACCCAAACAAACAAAGCAGGAGCAGCGGATAGAGTGTTTAAGTAGGCTAAGCTTCTAGAGTGGTTTCTGAGAAAGTGTCTGAGTGACCCCCGTCAGCAATGGGTTTGTACTGTCTTGTCAAATACCTATATAAGGCCTCTGATTAAAACAAATGACTGGTTATTTGTTAGCAAAGGCGTTATCACTGACAGTTGGGACTAAAAGCTCTAAACTGTTGCCCAGCCCTGATATTTTCTGCTATGCAGCTGTGACAGGGGTTCAAAAAAAAACCCTGGCAATTGACCGTCTCCCCAGCAAGCCCACTTAGAAGGGCAGTGAGACTGGTCCTACACGCACAGGAGAAAGGATGGGTGGATTGGCTGGGATTCTCCTGGAGACTCTATTGGGACCATTAAGGTAGAAAATCTGGACATTATCTGTCTACAAAATAACTCCTTTGCAGTGACATTGAATCTAGGTACTCTTCCATTAATGAGCTTTCTCAAAGAATTTAGAGAGCTAATTTAAAAATTCATTCATTTAATGCATGTGAGTGTTCTGTTTTCATGCATGTATGTACTACATGCATGCCTGGTGCATGACAAGGTAGAGGTGAAAAGGTGTTAGATCCCCTGGTACTGGCACTATAGATGCTAGTAAGTTGTATGTGGGTGTGGAGAAATGAACCCAGGTCCTCTGCAGAAGTAGTAAGCTCTCTCAACTGTTGAACAAATTGCACCCTTCTTCCCATCTTTGAACTTTAGTTCAATTGATTCCTTAACCCGCTGACTCTTAGATTACAGAAAATGATCCAGGAAATGAGAGCAGAGCTTTCAAGAAAAGTTGTGTAGCTCATGCTGTAACTCTTGCCTTCGTCTCTTGGATTCCATTGCAAATGATTTAATCAATCAGTGCAGATAAGAAAGTGAAGGCCAAGGCAAGAAAAGAAATGCTACTCAAGTTACTATGTCTACATAATAAGTTACCCCAATCCTGAGTAGATTAAAACTAGATACCATTTATTGTGCCCATAGGTTTACATTCTGGGAGACTCAGTATAGGTTCCACATCTTTATTTTCTCTGGCTCAAAGTCTAGGGGTGGACCATGTAAATGTTCATATTCTTATATGTCAAGGGTGCCCCTTAATTATACCTTTGCTGGAGGTATTGGAAGAGAGTCTAAACACTGTTCCTCTATGGAACATAATAATGAAATCGAAAAAGGGGAAATAGTGCTGTTTTTAGTACAATATTGTAATCAGAAACATAATAAATGTAGTAGACATAGCTCATTTTTATATCATATGGATAATATAAAAATGGAAAAAATGAATATGATTAGATCCACAGTAAGTTAAAAATTTCATATGGGGGAATGTAGAAGTCTGAGTGTTATCAATGATATTTCATTTGTGTAGTAAAGATCTGAACAAAATACTAACATTTATTATGTAGATAAAGAATTATAAATATTTTATATTATAATTTGTATCTTTCTATCCAAAATAGTTTCTTTTTGGAAGGGGAACATCTTATTGAATGAAATAAAGTCAAATTGTTGGAGAAATGTTTACATTCTCATGCCTCAAGTAGCACTATTTACAGTAAGCAGGCAGTGGGCAAAGTGTTCATCAGCTGAGGAATGAATGGGGAAATGGTGATCACACACACACACACACACACACACACACACACACACACATGCACACACACACACAAAATCAGTGGTAGTCACCCACAAAAAGGCCAAAATTGTAAATGTAGTTTTTATTCTCTGGATGTAATTGTTATTATCTCCTAAGGCTTACTGCCTTTGTCTCCTAACCTAAGCTTAGTCCTAGAAGCTTCTGGTCTCTGTATGATCCTTTCTAGGCCTAGAATGTTTTCAGGCTCTAAGACTTACTGCTGAATAACCTTTTTTTTTTTTCTGAGCTCTGGATGGATGATTTAACTCAGCTCTTCTGGCTCAAACTCCTCTCCAAGCTAACTGATTCAGTCTTGCTTCTTTCTAGGCCTCTGACTGACTTGCTCTGCTTGGCTTCAAACTAACTCTGGCAATCTGTTCTAATCTTCTGTCTCCTTCTTATTCCCTGGCTCAGTCTGTCTTCACTGGTGTCTAGCTTGTTTTCTCTCCAGCCTGTCTCTGTAAAGCTCTCCCAGTAACACTGCCTCTTTTCTCTCCCTGCCCTGCTCCCTGAAGTTGCTTCTCTTTCCAGTCTCTTCTCGTGAGAATTGGGCACATTCTATCTCCAACTCATTCTATCAGTTGTTTCTCTGATTCATCACTTCGTCTGCTTCTCAATTAGAAGTCACTTTCAAACGTGGCTGCTTCCTTCTACCAATTAATTTACCTTCATTAGTTGGGACTAAAGGTGTGTATTAAGGGCATGACTGTAGATGAAACTGGAGGGGAAATCACCCAGGCGTCTAGTGACAGGTACAGAGCAGCCTTATTGACATGTGTTCTGAAAGACGTTTATGGTGGAATGATAGTTGCCAGAGGCTGTAGAGAAGAAGGGGTGGGGAGAAGCAGATAACAGTTGTGCAAGGGCGACAGGGCTGGAGTTAGACTGACTGGAACAAGGTGTGTTATTGTACTGTGGGGTCACTACAGAGACTACTATACCACACACCAGGCTTGGTGATACCCATCTGATGTCCCAGCCCACAGAATGATGAAGAGTTCAAGGCCAGCCAAACATGGCGAGGATGTCTCAAGAAGCCAGGAGGGGAGAGGAAAAAAAGCCAGAAGAAAGGCTTTAGAATGTGTTCTGCATGTAAAACAGATGTCATGGTTAAGGAGATAAACATTAACCGTTATTTAAACATTCTACAGTATATGCATGTATCAAGACGTGGCACTCTATAGCACTTACCTTTTGTTTTTATTGCTGTTTTTATCTCTTAAAAATACAAAAACATCTTTTTTTTAAAAAGATTTATTTATTTATTATATGTAAGTACACTGTAGCTGTCTTCAGACACTCCTGAAGAGGGAGTCAGATCTTATTACAGATGGTTATGAGCCACCATGTGGTTGCTGGGATTTGAACTCAGGACCTTCGGAAGAGCACTCAGCACTCTTGACTGCTGAGCCATCTCTCCAGCCCACGAGAACATCTTTTAAACTAAGAATTTAAAAAATTGCTTTTTACCTAAAAATGGCATCAGAACTGAAAGTGAAAGTGCAAAACAAGTAAAAGAACCAAGGGAAAGTTAGAAATATGCTAAAATACATAACGGAGTTTTGCAGTGTAGGGTAGGTATTATGGAGAATAAGATTTTCCCAAGAACTAGTTGTGAAAAAGACAAAGATTAAGATGAAAGGGGAGACAGGGAGGCCAGAGAAAGGAACAGACAGAAAGGAGCACTGTTGACGCCGAGCCGGTACTCCAAACTGCATGAAAATTAGAATTAGAGACTAATAGGAAGAGAAGTGCCAACTGGCTAAAGATGGCTAAAGATTGGCAGAGACCCTCGAGATTCTGCGTCTGTAGAGAGGGGGACTCTTGGATTCCATCCAAACTTTTGGTTAAGCGGGCTGTAGAAAGATCCTTCAGCATGCAGGTTCAAAATTAGTCTGTACAGGAACAAAACCCAGGGTGATCCCTGGGCTCTCCCTAGAGAGGTCCAAGCTGGAAGGCTGATTGGCTGCTCCTGCTGGCGGTCCCCGGGAACCTTTGTAAACACCGCCCTGGAGATTGCGCAGCACGTGGACAACAAGGGCAGTTCCTCAGAATCCAACCGAGGAGGAAAGGCTTTGGAAACAAGGAAGCCGCGGCATGAAACGATTTATAAATACTTTCGTAAGTGTAGTTTAGACGCCACAATCAGGAGTTTAATTGTATCAGTTATTTTCACAGGAGTTTGTAATTTGAGGGTAGAGGGAGGGGTCTGCAAGGTTTCCACGATTTGTTATTCTTAGTCTGCCTGTTTTATATATTTTTATTTTAAGTGTTTGGGCATTTTACCTACCTGTATGTCTATGTACCACGCATATGCAATGCCTTTGGAGGCTGGAAGAATTCATAGGATTCCCCCATGGAACTGGAGTGAGCCACCTTGTCCTGCTGGGAGTTGTCCAATGTCGTCTGGAGGAGCGGTCAGTGCTCTTCACAGCCTGTCAAGAATATCGAAAAAGAGAAAACTGTGCAAAGATTCTTCTCATCGTTGTCTCCAAACAATGCAGTCTATCTGCTCTTGTACTGCAAGTGCGCTCTCTCAGGTACTTTGAGCTCATTTAACAGATAGGTTTTATGCAAATCAGCATCAGCTTATATTAAGGCCTTGGGTATCTGTAAGCTTTATATCTCGGAGGGTCTGGGAACAATCTGTCAAGGAGACCAACACCTGTCCTCTTATGGGATGGTTTAGCTAGAATCTCCTGCTACTTAAAACTCCCAAACCCACCTTTTCTCTGTTGGAAAAGTAGGCCTTCAGAATGACCATGGCAGGGATGTGGTGTTTGAAGAAAAGTATTTCCTTCATCTTTCCATCAAGAGAGAGTTTTTCCTTGGTGTTCTAAAAGCCCTGCACTGACAAAGAACTCCAGTAATAATTTTATGCTTCTCAGAGCTCATTTTGAATGACCTGAGTGTATGGTTTTTTTTTTTTTTTTTTTTTGGTAATTATGAAAAATGAATAAAATGCCAGTGGCACATTCGATCTGTGATTAAGATCCTCTTTATAACATCTTCCAACTAGGACTTGTGAATGACTCTTCTTGGGTTAATTGTACTTAAAATCAGAATATGTAGTACAATCTTAACTGTGTTAAATTATGCATAGAAAAAGAACGTTAAAGAAATAACATAGTAAATTAGAGTAGCTGTGTGGCGAGCTTCTGGGGAATTTTAATTTTCTTTATGCATTTGTATATTTAAGCAATTTTGGACAAGAATACATTGTATTCTTTATTTCCAGAAAATCGAGTACCATTATTAAAATCAATGTACATAATTTTAAGTATCATATGGCACAGATTGTGAAAATATTATATAGGAGGATAAGGTGGAGAGGTGTAGGCTATTGTATTGAGTTTTTCACGTTCAGATACCAAAATGACTATAAATTCTGTTCTTTCCTTTTTCTTTTCCTTCCTTCTCTCCTTCCTTCCTTCTCTCCTTCCTTTCCCTCTCTCTCTTTCTTTCTTTCTTTCTTTCTTTCTTTCTTTCTTTTTTTCTTTCTTTCTTTCTCTCTCTCTTCCTTCCTTCCTTGCTTGTTTTCCTCTTCCTCCTCCCCTTCCTCCTTCCTGTTCTTTTTCTTCTTTTGAAATAGGGTCTCTCCATGGAGCTCTGTATAGCTAGAAACACACAATGTAGGTCTGGTTGGTTTTGAGCTCACAGAGATCTGCTTGCCTCTGCCTCTCCAGTGCTAGAATTTAAGGCATGCACTACCATGTCTCACCTTTAGGTTCACTTTTAGTTATATGTATGTGTCTCTAGGTATATATGCCACATTTGCTCCTGACAGGGGTCAGGAGAGAGCATAAGAGCCCCAGAGCTGGACTTACAGGCAGTTGTGAGCTGCTGGACATGGGTGCTAGGAGCCCAGGCCTGATCTTCTGGAAGAGCAGTCAGACGCCCTTAACCAGGGGCTGAGCCATCTCCCCAGACCTCTCTCTTCTATTCTGGAAAAGGTTTTGCTTGTGGTATGGCTATGTATTTCTCAATTGGAAAAATGTTTTCTTTCATAAACAGTATAATAAAATATATCTTAATTACTACAATAATATTTAAGTAGGGTATACATTTTATTTTAAACTCTTTTCTTTTTTTTTTTTGGTTTTTTGAGACAGGGTTTCTCTGTATAGCCCTGGCTCACTCTGGAGTCCTATAGTCCTCTGGAGTCTGTATAGTCCTGGAACTCACTCTGTAGACCAGGCTGGCCTCGATCTCAGAAATCTGCCTGCCTCTGCCTCCCAAGTGCTGGGATTAAAGGGGTGCGCCACCACCGCCCAGCTAAATGCTACTTTGTGGCAGGCTTTCTTTTTTTTTTCTGTAAGTACACTGTAACTGTCTTCAGACACTCTAAAGGAGGGCATCAGATTTCACTACGGATGGCTGTGAGCCACCATGTGGTTGCTGGGATTTGAACTCAGGACCTTAGGAAGAGCAGTCAGTGCTCTTAACCGCCGAGCCATCTCTCCAGCCCCTAAACTCTTTTTTTGAGATAAGCTCTCACTTTGAAGCTCAGGCTAACTTCCAATTCATAGTCTATCTACCTCAGTCATCAAGTGTTGGGAACACAGCTTTGCCTTTAAGGATTGAAGTAGAGTTTGTGTAAGTTGTAGTCTTCTCCTCTTTTTAATAAGTTGATTTTAAAGCAGGGGATGGTCTAAACAATGGTGTTCACTGCAAATCTCATAGTTAAGTAACTTTCAGTAAAAATAATTATTTTTCCTTCAAAACTCTTAGTGGAGAGGACTTTAATGTTGAATGAAAGAGAACTGTCTGAAGTAGTCGACTCCAGACACTCTGATAAGATCACTGTACAGTGCACACAAACACTGGGAGGCCACACTGTACTCCACGAATACCTAAAATTATATGCCAGTTAAAAACAGAAATGTATTTTAAATAACTGTTTACAGGAAATAGCTATAATAAAGTCATTCTTTTAAATCCAGTTGTTATACTGAGACAGAAGATCTCAAGTTTGGGCTTGAAATTCTAAACAAGTGAGTTTTAAAGAATAAAACATTTTAAAACTTAGTTTAATCTAACTTATTTTTGAGACAGCTAGACTTTGAACTTGTGGTTCCTCAGTTCCAAAAGGCTTGTGTTTGTTTGTTTTGTTTATTTTGAGACAGGGTCTCACTGTGTAACCCTGGCTATCCTGTAACTCACATGTAGACCAAGCTGGCCTTGGAACCCACAGAGATCTGCCTACCTCTGCCTCTCCAGTCCTGGGATCAAAGGTGTGTGCCACTATCATCCAGCAAGAGCTTTAAATCTGACTTGTCTCCGTAACTCCTTCCATGGGTATTTTGTTCCCCCTTCTAAGAAGGACTGAAGCATCCACACTTTGTGTAGGAGGCCGGCCCGCAGCGTTCTTACTTGCGTGGGTTCCACGAACCGGGAATTTGGAGACCTGCAATAAGAGGGCAGAGAAAGGAGACACACACCAGGAAAGTTTCCTTATCGAGGTGTACTTTACTTCAGTCAAAATGAAGCATATATACTTAGCTACAACACAGGTTTCTTGTGGTTTGTGGATTGTATCTTGGGTATTCCGAGCTTCTGGGCTACTATCCACTTATCAGTGAGTGCATACTATGTGTGTTCTTTTGTGATTGGCTTACCTCACTCAGGATGATATTCTCCAGATCCATCCATTTCCCTAAGAATTTCATAAATTCATTGTTTTTAATAACTGAGTAGTACTCCATTGTTTAAATGTATCACATTTTCTGTATGCATTCCTCTGTTGAGGGACATCTGGGTTGTTTCCAGCTTCTGGCTATTATAAATAAGGCTGCTATGAACATAGTGGAGCATGTATCTTTACTACATTTTGGAACATCTTCTGGGTATATGCCCAGGAGTGGTATAGCTGGGTCCTCAGATAGTACTATGTCCAATTTTCTGAGGAACTGCCAAACTAATTTCCACAGTGGTTGTACCAGTCTGCAATCCCACCAGCAATGAAAGAGTGTTCCTCATTTTCCATAATCTCACCAGCATCTACTGTCACCTGAGCTTTTGAGCAGAGACTGAAAGAAGGACAATCCAGAGACTGCCCCATCTGGGAATCCTTCCCATATACAATCACCAAACCCAGACATGATTGTGAATGTCAGCAAGTTCTGGCTGACAGGAGTCTGATATAGCTGTCTCCTGAGAGGCTCTACCAGTACCTAACTAATACAGAAGTAGAGGCTCACAGCTATCCATTGGACTGAGCACAGGGTCCCCAATGAAGGAGCTAGAGAAACGACCCAAGGAGCTGAAGGAGTTTGCAACCCCATAGGAGAAACAACAGTATGAACTAACCAGTACCCTCAGAGCTCCCAGGGACTAAACCACCAACCAAAGAGTACACATGGTGGGATTCATGGCTCCAGCTGCAAATGAAGCAGAGGATGGCCTAGTCAGTCATCAATGAGAGGAGAGGCCTTTGGTCCTGTAAAGGCTCTATGCCCCAGTGTAGGGGAATGCCAGGGCCAGGAAGTGGGAGAGGGAGTCAGTGAGCAGGGGGAGGGGGAAGAATATATATATATATATTGGAGGGGAAACTGGGAAAGGGGATACTATTTGAAATTTAAATAAAGAAAATGTCTAATAAAAAAATCCGACTTGTTTGTTGTATGGATGAGGAAGCTGGAGAAACTTGGGATTTTCTGATTCTCTGTATGTGATTTCTCCCAAACCATGCTCTGGTGAAGAGTCCTTGGGTCAGTCACGGGGAAGAAAAGGACGTGCGGACTTTTGCCCAGCTCTGTATGCAAAATGAAATGTGAGCTACTGTTTGTTTTCACAGTATTCAAAGTACCTTTGATTCCTGGCCTCATCCATGGCTCAAGCTGCATGGGAATTATTTGAGAAGGTTCACAGTCACCAGTGCTCTCCTTGCTCAGAAGCTCTCTGTAGAATTCCATGGGGGAATGGAGAGTTCACTGGAACTTGAGCAGCTTCTAGGGCTAAGCCTGCAGTTCATACTTTCTTTGAACTATGATTTAGGCAAAAAAATAAAAAAAATAAAAAAAAATAAATAAATGAAGGGCCAAGCAATGGTGGCTCACACCTCTAATACCAGTACTTGGGAGACAGAGACAGGTGGATTTCTGAGTTCGAGGTTAGCCTAGTCTACAGACTGAGTTCCAAGACAGCCAGGGCTACAGAGAAACCCTGTCTCAAAACAAAAACAATACAAAAACAACAAACAAACAACTTTCAGAGTTTATTTAAAAAGTGCCACCAGCCTTGTAAAACTCACAATTAACAGTAGCTTTCCTGTCTTAGGCTCTGAAGCCTGGCTCCTAACAGGGAAGGATGCAGAGAGGCTGTCCACAGTGGACACTGCAGGGTGATCTCATTGCAGGGGACGCTGGGCAAGCCTTGCTTTCTGGAACTTGCTCTTGTTTTATGGAAGCTCTGAGGCATTTTTTTTTCCTTTGAGATTCCTTTGAGATTAGACTTGAAGCACAAGGCCAAAGGGTCTGGGATGAGGCTGCTTTTGATGTGCAAATGGCCAAATTTACCTTTTCCACTAGGTGGCATTAGTAACTTCTGAAGCCAGAAGCTAATTACCAGCCACCTTTGTTAGGCTCTCAATTACACCTGTGTGTCTTAAGATGCAATGGGTAATCGACTCTCTTGGGTGTTTTAACTTGGATGCCAGGTACACGGTTAAGACATTGGTATCAGCTCTCTCCCAGGGCAGAGATAGCTTCTGGGAGTATCCAAATGGCATGCTAGAGTCTCATATTTCAAGCTAGACCTTTGAAAGCAGCATACCACTCCACGATAAATTTAAACTAAGCATTCCGAGCTCTCCTTACCCCAGCTAGGCAGCAAGCGAGTTGTTAGGTAGACTGGGAAACGGGAGTTTTGGTTTTCTCAGCGAGGGGCGGGGTGTGGGGGGGGGAAGGTTTTTGTTGTTATTTCTTTAGAACTGGATGGTGTGTTCAAACATGCCGGGGCAAAACACACCCAGATGTGAAGACTGATCACTTGTCTTCCTGTAATTGTTCTGAGGAAACTAGGTTTTTAAATTATAAATGAAAACCTCCACTGCCTAGAACGGGTGCTGTTCAAACCGTGACTGAAGTGCTTGCCCCTTCTTATGATCGGTGGAACTCACTCAAGACAGTGTGTGTGTGTGTGTGTGTGTGTGTGTGTGTGTGTGTGGTGTGTGTGTGTGTGTGTCTCATGTCTCTCCTGCGCCAGCAGTGGGGTGCTTCTGTGGGCACCTCTGCCGCTGCCTCCATCACTGCCCGCTGCTACCCCGAACTCATCATTTCTTCCTGTTGATTGGTATCACCTCGAATGCTTAGAATGTCTGCTTGTCTGTTCGGAGTGTGAACTCATTCCTCAGAATCCTGATCGGTTCGTTTCGCACCGGTGTCAAAACGACTTATTAAATCCCGCACCTCCTGATACCCAGTGGCTGATGTGTTTCTGTCCAAACAGTAAATGACAATAAGCATATGCAGTCGGTGGCCTAGCAAACTCATTTAATTTGATAAAAATGTCACCGCAACAAGCTTTAAATCGCTGTCCTTTTCATCATCGCTAATTGCTAGCTATAGACCTTTTTCCTGTGCTTTAATACAAGTGTTAGAATACCGCTCCTTCCAGTCTGATTAGGAATTTAAAAAAAAATGTAGAATTCCTTTTCAGTGGCAGCATTATTTCATCAAGAGATGGATTTTGCTCTTAATTAGCCAACATGCCACAAGGGAAGCTTCAGAGTCACGGGTGTGAAACAGCCTGGAGCAGGAGATCAATCTACAGGAAGAAAATGGCGGCTGGGGAATAATTGGCAGCCCGGGTGAACGTGGGCTGGTTGTAACAGGGACAATATGTTCCCTCAAATATCATGAACCTCTCCCCATATCGCCAACTTGGCACATTTCAAACTCAACAAAAGACGTGTGGTTATTTGTCTATTGTTTGAGACTTTTTCTTGCTGCTTAGTTGAGGTTTGGTCGTGTGTTAGTCTGATAATCTGGATACTTCTGACCAGAGTAGGGGATTAGGAGACCTGTGAATTCAAACAAAGAAAAAAAAAAGAAACTAACCAAAAACAAACAAAAACAATTTTCGAAGAGTCTGAAGCTTACAAACAGACCTGGACCTTGTCTACATACCAGAAACAAACAATCAGTTAATTTGCTAAACCCAAATGGCAATTTGAAAAACAGTATACCTTTGTGAATCCCTCATAAACTGAACTCAAACTTAGAGAGAGAGAAAGAGAGAGAGAGAGAGAGAGAGAGAGAGAGAGAGAGAGAGAGAGAGAGAGAGAGAGAATAGGGATAGGCTACATTTATTTGGTTATATCATCAAGACAGAAGAAAATCATAACCTGACACTCCTATCTCCACCGTGAGCTGGTGTTTAATTTGACCTGCTATTTGCTATTGTTTTAAAATAAACTTTCTGTCTAAAACTTGACAGTTAAGCCATCCTACCCCACAAGAGGGTATCTCTGGGGTTTGATGAGTGCGAACTGGCCAAGCAAAGAGAGATCATCTGACTTTCTGGCTTCTCTTCCCTAAAGATGAAACGTTAGCTCTAGACCACTGTCTGTTTGATTTGTAGGGTTGGAAATATTTCCATATATATACCTGGCTTCCAGGTAGCTAGGGTGAGGGTCTTAAGTCCATGCCCACAGTGACACACCTACTCCAACAAGGCTACACTTAGTAATAGTGCCACTCCATGGGCTAAGCACATACATACCATCATAACTACCTTAGTTAAAGTTAAGATACAATTAACACCCAATTTACCCAAGTTGTCAAGGGATTGTAGTCATCTTGTAGTAAACTTTAAAGGATCTCCCCAGCCATCTATCTGCAGAACGGCTTTGATTGGCCAGCCTAAACCATATAGGCAGTGGAAGACAGGTGATTTACTTGTAGATAGTCTTCAAAGCTATCTCAATTTCGGAGGTACGATTTAGTCTTGGGACAGTCTCAGGGTGTCACAGGTCATTTTATTTTCTTTACTCTTTGTGTGAGAGTAATATCCCTAATGAACACAGGAAGAAAATATCTTCATTGTGTTTCAGGAAAACCCAGCATAGCTCTTTCTGCCTGAATTGAGCAGTGCAGATAAATAATTGAAATGAACGTAGATTATGTCAGTCCTGCCCTGAACTCTTCTAGATCAACACCCAGCCTGCTTTCTGGGAAAGAGACCACTCTGGGTCTTCATCCCTACGGGCACATGCCATCTACTCTATCGGCAACCTATCAAGTGGTTTGGTGCTGATGAGGCACATGTCCCACACATAAGGATTACATGATGGGCCACATCCTCTCTAACTGATGTGCAGGCCAGAGGGAACTCATATAGGTTTTCAAACAGTGGAGAATGTCTTAGTAAGGGTTTTACTGCTTTGAACAGACACCATGACCAAGGTATCTCTTATAAGGACAACAGTTAATTGGGGCTGGCTTACAGGTTCAGTCCATTATCATCAAGGTGGGAACATGGGAGCATCCAGGCCGGCATAGTACAGGAGGAGCTAAGAATTACACATCTTCATCTGAAGGCTGCTAGCAGAATACTGGCTTCCAGGTAGCTAGGGTGAGGGTCTTAAGTCTGTGCCCACAGTGACACACCTACTCCAACAAGGCTACACTTAGTAATAGTGCCACTCCATGGGCTAAGCATATACATACCATCACAACTTCCTTAGTTAAAGTCAAGATACAATTAATATCCAATTTACAGTGTATTTTTTTCCAATGTAGACTTGCACCATTTTGCATAAAAGCCCATGGCTCCACAGGGTTTAGTCTTTCTGTAGCATTAGCTTCCGTTTACTAACTGGCGTGGACTTCTTAAGATGATACTACTTCCTGGAGTAAGCTAGGTGCTAGTTGTAAAGGAGAGTATTTTACGTATGCGTGCAGAAGCCTGTGGAGGCCAGCAGAAGCCTTGCAAATGGATGTACAGCTAGTTGTGGGTCCACCATGTGGGTGCTTGAGCTGCGTCAGATCCTCTGCAAGAGGAGTGCTTCAGTTCTCACTGCTGAGCAATCTCTATCTCCTAGAATCGAGGAGCCTAGAGGTTAGGTTTATTACTAATAAGCTTCTTCCCCCTGGCATAAGCAATATATAAATGCACACTTTTTTTTTTGTCATAAAGTCCCCGTTGACTTGCCTGATCAGAGGCTCCGGGGTGAGGTGCCCTCTCGCCTCTGTAGTCTGTTTTGGGGCTGTTAAGACTCTGTCTTGATTTTGCTTTTTGTTTTGTTTTGTTTTGTTTTGTTTTATTTTTAAAAATCCAAATGTAGGTGGTAGGCATGTCCTTGCATGTGTCATTTCACATTTTTGTCAATACATTTTAACATTTTCATGTAAAAGTTTATGAAAAATACATTTTTGGTGAAAAATACATTTTTATAAATAAAATTTGTTCATAAAAACACAAATTTTATCAATACAAATACAATAGATATCAATAATTGGTACATGCCACCCCATTTGTGTCCTCTCCCAGACCACGGCTTTAAGTGTAGCACATGTCTGGAAACTGGTCTATCCCTCTGTGGAGGCTGAGGAATACTGTGAACACCCACAGTGTAAGAGCAGGTGTTCTTTAATAGTTTCTCTTCTCATCATAGATGAGAAAAAGGAAGATGTTTACTGTCTTCAGTTAGGAACCACTAAACAGCAATGGAGATCAGAAGCTGGGTTGTCCTCAGGTACATCTTGTAGATCATCAGTTGCCCTCCGAGGCTGGCTTCTGCCTCTTCACTCTGCTACCCCATCTTAGTGGCTTTTCTCTGGAAGCCGCATCAGGCTCAGTGGCACATTCACGAGTGTCCTAATTCCAGGGGCCAGATCTAGCCCGACTCTGAAAGTACTTCAGGATTCACAAACACCTTTATGCTAGCATTTGGAATATTTTATGTTGGTACAGGATGTGTGTGTTCTCAGCATTTGTGTGCTTAGTTTTAGTGGGCCAGCCAGGTGGTTTTGAAGTCACTTGGGCCATCCTAACCCAACAAATCTTTGAGAGAGCATCCCTTAGCAGGTTCTGCTCCCCGTATTCAACAGGAATGTGCAGGAGGGATACGAGAGGCAATTGTGTGGGTGGGAAGATGGAATGAAAGATATGGTGGTAGTACTGTGGGCCTGGGGGAGGGGTGGCTGGTTTGAAGTGACTGCAGTTTCAGAGCAGGGAGATGGGTTTATTGACTTGGCTGCTTTAGAAGTCACGAGGAAGTCTCTTCCTTCGTCTCCTTTCTGTTTTAAAGGTGGAGTCTCTCTGTGTCACCGACATTGGTTTTGAACTTGTCATCCTCCCACTTCTATGTCCCCAGACTGGGATGCCCACACCAATTATGAGTGACAACGCGGTTTTCCTCCCTAAGCACCCCTATTGGCTAGTTCTAAAAAGGATCCATTCTGAAAAAAAAAATCTTTATATTTAACAGCAGTTGAGAAGCTACCAGCAAGTCTTAGTGAGTGAACTAGCTCAGAGGGGGGAACAAAAAAGGCTGTTTTTAAAAGACCTTATTTCTTACATCTTGAGTATCCACAGAGCGGACTAATTTTTCCATCTTAGTACCAGGAACTTCACATGGATGTATTTGAACATAAAAATTTAAAGCCATTGTTGCCCTAGCTATGTGCTACAGACGCCCCGCATCGCCACCCCCCCCCCCCCCCCCCCCCCCCGACCACCTGGTTAGTTTTCTGAGTATTTCTTCTGGAATGGTTTACAATGGCTGGCTCTTGGTTTGATGTCACATCGATAAATTATGGTGCTTTAAACAGATGCGATCTCACTGCGTGGAATTCTTCAGGGTAATGCTCGGGAAAAGGCTCCCCTCCCCCCGCTTCTTGGTTTCATTGTAGTTATGCTGTTTGGAGGTTTTATGTTGTTCATTTAGTTTCTTGGCTATTGGGGTTTTATAGTCATATTTCCTTTGTTTAATATAATTTCTTTTTTTTTTCTTTTAGCTATTTTTGTTAGGGTGCCCAGAAGCTTCAGTTATGAGTGGCTGTAAAGTAAAATATATTATGATTATTACAATGATAAAGTATAAGCCTTTAAGAGTCTGGTTATATTGACCCATATTTTTTCTTTCTCCATCTCTCCAAGATACACAGAGGCACATTGGAAATGCAGTAGAGAACGGCTGCCAATTTCCAACCAGAAGTTGAAAATGCAAACCCAAATCTACAGCAAGAGAGCTTCGGGCTGGACTGGTTCCCAGCAGAATTGTGGCTTCTGTTGCCCGTTGGCCTCTGGGATGTGGCAGAAGACAGGCTGGAATGTCAGTGCTGGAGCCTGGCTTTGGCCACCACTGCTTGTTTCTCAACTTTTACCAAGCCACCCGACTCCCTGGACCGTTAGCTCTCCTGTGTGTGAGAGAATGATCATTCCTGTATGGAAGCACCAAGCAGGCTCCCAGGCACAGGCAGGGGCTCAGCGTGTATGATGTGGAGCGGACAGCCCCTCTGCTTCCTCTGATCCCTCAGTACTTGCTTTCCAACTCCCACCTCCCTGGTTACTCAGGTCCTGAAGCAATGTCTCTGTATATCTTACTCATGTCACTCATGATGCTTGTCCTTATACTCTGATTGAACCCCAGTCCTGCTAGATGTCTAACTGTAAGAGGGACTGATGACCACCCCTTACTTGTAAGGTGGTGGTCAGATTCGTGAATGTCATTCCTACAGATGAGGGTTTAGACTAGTAAAGGTTTTTCTTTATTCTGCTGGGCAGTAAAGCATCAAAAGCGACAGGAATGTCTAATTAGGAATTCCTAACTGTGGAATATGGGCATCATAAACCATTTCTTTTTAATGGAGGAAGAGGACCTGAAACCTTTCAAGTCATATCCTAAAGTTAGTTTGTGAGTCTTTCCATCCATACTGATCTCTTCTTGTCCTAGGGTGAAACAGTGTCCTCTACAATTTTGTGTCTATGTGAAACTTGAGAACATGACATTGGTCTGTGAGAATAGAGCTGAGTGAGGATGAGGTCATGCTGGGTTACGGTAGGCCCTCACTTTCACATGCCGGTGACCTCATGAGAAGAGGATTATTTGTACACAAAGATGGGGTCAGGCCATGTGGGGCAGACAGGGAAACTGCAGGGGTGCAATCTATAAGCTAAAGAATGACAGAGATACTGACAAACACCAGGTGCTGCAAAATGATCTTCCCCCAAAGCATTAGGAGGGAACAGGGCCCTCTGAACACCCGACATGGTCCTGAAGACCTTGGAAAGAAGAAGCCGCTCATTTGGTGGGACTTTGGTAGATGCCCAGGATGGCCCAGCAACAGAAGAGATGCTGGAATAGGGTATGGAGAGTGTGTCTCCAGCTGGAGGGAGGATGCATGTAGGCTGTAGAGAGGACTGCCCTGGTTATTTCTAAGAGCAGATTAAGTGCCAAGTGACAAATTACCTGGATCGAAGGCAATGTGTCTCATTTTGATCATTGCTTGCCTCCTTGTGAGTCTCTCTGAGGGAAGGCGAGATCTGAATGGGTTACTGGTCTTTCGTGAGGAAATCCACCCCTCTGTAGCAAACCAGGAGTGTGGTTTATTTTGTAGATTTTGATGCTTTCCCATGAGGCAGAGAGGCCTTCCTTAAGTAGGAACCCTTGGAGACAAAGGATACTTTTACTCATTTCCTATAAGGAAGAAATAAATTCCGGAGCTCTTCTAATTCAAGGATCTGAGAATGAACTCTTTAAGCACTTGATAATTTATTTCCAAATGTTAAGTAATAGAATTCAGCAAAAGAGGCTATTTTGTGTCCAAATAGAGGCAGTCCTTACTTGATCATTTGAAATAGCAGAGAATAGCTGTATGTCCAACCAGTCCCTGAGCAAACATCTCTTGAGAGCTGTTATAAGGAGGCCACTCTGATGGGCACACGAGAAGACTGACCGCTGCTCTTAGGGCTGGCGGGGGCAGAGACAGGCTTGCAAGTGTGTGATGACAGAAACATCTAAGCCCCTTGGCCCCATGCCAATAGCTTTATATGATGGGCAGTGTCATTTACTGCCCCGGATGTAGCTTCTGAGACTGGTACCACTTTACAGGTGAGGATACTAAAGTCTGGAAGAGGCTTGTGTGACTTGTCTAGTGTCCTTCAGATAATTAAATGATGAGGCGGAGATTCATCTCTGAGTGGGACCCCTGAAGACTCCACTTATTCTGCCGTGAGATGATTAGGACACAGCTGGGAACGAGCTCAAAGGTTCGACTTTCTGGCCATGAATCTAGTAGTTGTGAGCTGCTAATTGTGCCACTGAACACATTACTTACTGCTCGGTTTTGCAGACTGACAGCACCTGCTTCCTAGAGTTGCCATGGGAATGACATGGTATAATGCAAGCTGGTCTTCAGAAAAGGGCAGCCCGGAGTATCAGTCTCCCTTACTGTACTTGGCTGGGGGTTACTGCGACCAGAGAGCTGGGGGGGCGGGGAGCAGAGAAGCATCCGGGTTCTTTCGTTGGGACCTAGCATGCAGACCAACCAAGCGCTGCCTCTTGCATGGTGCTTTGGTCCTGCTTCAGGCGCTGATCACTTTTGAGGTCAACAGGGAGATGGGTGTGGGAGAGTTTGCAAGCTGTAGAAATGAATCTTGTGAAGACTGAACATCAGTGGACTGACCTTCACACAGTCCCGTTCTAAGAGTGCCTTAGGCTTTCAGTGAGTCTGCCGGAGTGTCTTCCACCTCAGTGTATGGTAGACAGGCAGCAGTTAATCCAGCAGGGTTAAAGGTGTATGGAAAAGCCTCCTCAGCAGAAGTACCCGCAGCCCATGCGGGCTAGAGAAATAGCAGCTTCCCCCCCC
>NW_022196905.1:11557219-11575470 GCF_008632895.1 Mastomys coucha
CCCACTACCAGTGTTATTTTGTATTTGCCAGGGGTTGGAAACACTTTATCTCAGATAACTTAAGCACAACAACGCTGGCAAAAGCTGAGTTTTAAGAGGGGGAAAAAAAGGAATACTCAATCTACATGACAGGCAATTTTTTTCCTGGCGCTAGGAATGGTCTAAAGCTACTTGGACTAGTGCTGTTTTGAAATGCAGAGCCTTGAACTTCAAGTGCTTCAGTGCTTGGTTAGCATCCGTGTAACATTTAAACTTTGATTCAAATATCACCCCCTCCAGGGAGCCTTGATTCTCTCAGGCTTCCTCAGACACACTTTCCAGTGCACCTGTTTCAGTGCCCACTGTCTTGATCTCTTTAAGGACGTTTTCCTTCTTACTCTCATGTCCACCATGTTCCTAGCACCACTGACCTCTTACACAAGTGTAGGTTTCACCAGGTGAGGGAAATTCGAACAGAAGGGGGAGCTGAGGATGGCGGACAATACATAGCCTTGTTTCGTATTATTGCTTCAAGCCATTTGTTGCCAATGTGGACCCTCTTAATAACAACAATTTGACACAAAATAACTCCCTTTCTCCAGCCACAGCTGGGAAAACCACAAAACTCAGGCAGTTCCCTTTACTTTCTTGGCAGGGGGAAGGGAAGCAAATGTGGCTGGCCTTGGGTATAGGAGAGCAAGGGGCACTGACCCATCTACCCTCCAAGAAAAGTGAGTGGCTGGTGGTGCTCAGGCCTGGGCCTCTGAGGCAGAGGCTGGTACGCAGGGAGAGGCTCAGCGTCAGCACCTACAGCTCTCTGCCATCTGTGTCTGTGATGGTGCAAGTGACCTTCTTAAGCTCTTAGGCAGCTTTGAGATAATTCCAGAGTTGAGGAAAGATGTCTAGGGTAGAAGATGACCTTCAAAGCTTTTTTTTTTTCTTTCTGTTGTTGTTTTGGAAGACACAGCATTCCGAAACAGAGCAGACAGGCTGTAAAGCTGCAGATTTTGTTTGACATTTCTGCTCTGTGTGGAGCAGCATCCTCTCTCTACATTGGCAGCATCAGCCCTTTCCTTAATTCAAGCCAAGGCACAGTCGTAAAGCAGACTGACAGGCATAATGCGCGTTAGGCAAGTATAGTTATTTGTTACCAGGAGGGCTTAGAGCACACCACTCATCCTAAACAGATGAGTATAAAATACTTGGCTTTTGTAGGGGCAGTGAAAGGAAACCGGTCTGGTGAGAGCATTCCATGCTGTGCAGGTGGCTTCTTGGCTGATTGGTTAGCTACTGCCCTATTCCCCAATGGAAACTGAGCAGACAAAACCTAAAGGAAGTGTTACCTTGAAATCTCTAGAGCCCGGACCACTACAAACCCCAGAGGGGCAGGTCTATGGAAGGTGAGGCGATTCCATGGGCTTGGGAGTGAAGTGAGCACATGAAGTTAGGGGCAGACGCGTATGGGTTGAAAAACATCCCAGCTGTGCCTCTTACCAACAGAGGGATATAAATCCCCTCATAGTTACCTTTCAAGTTGCTTACTTTTCCAATAAGTCATCCTTTACCCGTGCGAAGAGCTAAAAATCCTAAAAACAGTACGTACTTAGAATCCTCTGGCCCTTCTCACTGTCCCTTTTGCCCTCATCCACTACATTCATGTGACCCTTGTGTTTTATGCAACTGTAAACATAGAATCTACATTCTTACCTCCTGTCTTTCATTACCCAAAAGGCATCACATAATATACACTGCCTTGTCTTTTCCAGTTCATACTATCAGACACAAAAATTCATCTTATTTTTTTTATAGCTGCGTATTATGCCACTGCATAATGTAGTTTGTCCAGCCAACACCCCATCGCATTGTTTCCAGTCTTTTGCTATGAAAAGACTACGATGGCTTGGGGGTGTAGCCCAGGGATAAAGCGTTTGTCTAGAATGCACAAAGCCCTTGCACTATAAAACCCCCCACACTGCAAACCTTATGTATTTGTGCTCATGTGTGCTAGCATGCCTGTAGGGATGCCTTTCCTAAGGTGAAGGAGAACTGCATGTGTGATTTTCACACAGCCTGAACCATGTGGTGCGTAAAGATGGCTTAAGGAATTCACTTGCACTGAATGGTGGCTGGGGTGATGTTATTCTCTCACACTAAAACAGTGTAAGAAAGATGCTCTGACTCGCAGCATTAAGCAGCATTGAACTTACTTCTCAGGGACTGTTGCAGTTACTGAGAGCCTGGACTCAAGTCAGCTGGCTCCCTTTGAAGTTCAGCTTCATTTCATCCCAGGCACCCTACATTTAGGCCAGGTGAGTCCCCATGCCCTGTAAGATGTCCACTTTGTCAAGCGGTTGTGAGGATAAACTGAGGTGATGGACGGAAAGTGCTCCTCACCAGGGAATACTCATAGGCAGAGCCTGCTCACTGCTGTTGGAGAGAAAGCTTCAAGTCTGGTTGTGCTTTGGTCTGCGGGTCCTTTGAATCAGAGTTGTCTCACAGTTGGTAAGCAGCCTCTGGCTGAACGCTCTCACAGATGCTCTGGTTCATGCTTCTGTTTCATCTCCATCACGAGCATCTCCAGCTCATTCTAGCTGGCCTGTGACTGTGTTTCTAAACAAGGGGTTTGATTTTTGTCTTGTGAACATCATGGATCATGCATTGGATTGTATTTCTTTCTTTAAACGTTTATGCTAACAGGCTCAGAGCCAAATTTGCTACCCTTTTCTGACGAGTGTTTAGACCTTGGCAAATGAAAGACAAAGTACTTTCTTGCAATATTGTTTGTACTGTCGTTAGAACCTGGGTACTTAAAACAATCCCAATAGCTATATCACACCCCATACCAATGATGTCAGGTATGGAGACAGGACACAGGCATTAGGATGCAGAAGATCCTCAGATGCACAGGGCTCTGAGATGGGCTGCTCCACCCATCCTACCCTTAGCTGAGTTATGGTCTTCTCGGCATTTTTCCATGTCGGTACAAATTATCTCCCATCACCTTTTATGTAGGAAATAACACGTAGCTTCTTCAGAACCAGCAACATCCAGATGCTTGAGATTAGACAGTGAGGGAAGGGAAGGAGGGCTCTCTCTAGGGAAAAAAAGTAACTTATCTCTGTATCATTCATTTGTATTCAACAAATACTTATGAAATGTTTTGGATTCAGCTCCTGGTTTTTGGAGATGGGAATTACCTCAGTTTTGGTAAAAATAATTACTAATAGTGATTCTTTCTAGCCAATATGCTTTTTAGATATATGGCATATGAGAGCTTTAGTTCCTTTCTTTTCTTTCATTACTCAGAGAAGCATCACCACATGTGAGTGTGGTAAAGAACCTAGAGATTCCCTATCACCAGGCAGTGATCTGGCCCCAGGAAAGCCAAGTATTTATAGGCTGAGGCACACTAGTGGATGCTGGCTCATGGGTCTCATCACTTGACCAATGAAAGGGTAGCAGACGAGGGTATCATATGAGACAGCATTCAGCCTGAGACTCGTACCCCACTTTAAGAGCAGCAGACTCAATGGAGGAGCCTGGGCTGGGCTGCCTGAGGGATCTGCTAAGCAGACCCTCCATCCTCAGAAATACAGACTCTTCGTGCTCAGAGCCTGCTGGCAGAAGTCTAGAGGATCCCTGGCTGTGTACAGAACCTTAGGAAAGACCACACCGGGGCAGAGCTGAGGGCAGTGATGACAGCGGTTGCTCAGGATTCACCGACATCCTCCCGTATAGTAAAGAGTCCTCCTATGATGGAAGCCAAGCTGGGGGAACACCTGCCAGCATGCACGGACTGTCTTCAGCTTCTGGTCTTACTTCTCCATCAGAAGCGCAGATTTCATGCTGAAGGGCTACGTTTGCCCAAAGGATGAGAACAGGTGTAACTAAATTTAGAGTGGAAGACAATTTGGATTTCTTCTGCAAATAGGTGCTCTTTCAAGGCTTAGCCTTGTAAACATCAGTGGCAAGCAGTAGAAGTCAACCAGGCAGGCAGCCAGGCAGGCAGCAGCAGCGGCTCCACTGTGAGACCAAGGACCTTCTCAGCGTGTGTCCCTGGCAAGGTGGGAAAACCTGAAACACTTCCCAGCTGGGTGCAGATCTATGGGAGAAAATTGAATATTATTTCCCTCCAGGTCCTCCTTGGAAGCATGCTTTCTCCCGGATCTCCCGTTTTGTTCTCATTTTCAAGTTTTTTGGTGGCCTGCCGAAGCCTTTACACTGTTCAAAAATGAAATTAGAACCGAAAGGAGAGTGGCCAAAGATGACATCAAAAAGAGGTGGGAATTGGTGGCCGGCCAGGCTTCCCCAGCAGGAGCTGAAAACCCTGGAATCAACAGCAGACTGTGGAGCATCCACTCAGCCTCAGGCCTGTGGGGTAAAGCAGAATCACAAGGCCAGCGGGAGGCCTGGCTTCTTCTATGGGGTGTCCCAGGGAGAGCTCCAACCACACCCCCTTCCTCTCCTCTAGGCCTCCCTGCCCTTAGCAGAGACCCTACAGTATAATATCCTCCCTCCAGTTAGGAAGAATGTACACCATTGGTAGACCAGGTTTTCAAACCAAAAGGCTTTTGATGTGCATAAGCATCTAAGACAGGGACAGCGCTGTGGTCTACCCTCTTGAGAGAGGTAGGTATTGGCCGGATTTGCTGACCACAGGGATAGGTGGGGACTTTCACTGGATCCCTAACAGATCGGGTAACCTCCAGAAGAGGGCCAGAGTGGCTACTCGGGTGTCTCGCAACAAGGGCAGAAGCAGCTCCCTGTTAACACCCGGAGGAGGCTTGGAACTGGCAGCCTTTCCTGACAGAGTTGTCTGGGCTGTGTAGCAGGGCTCTGCCTTTAAAGAGTTCCCTTTAATGCTAACGTAAGGAAGTCATCAGGACAGGAAACCCGAAGAACTTGGAATGTGCTCTCTTTAGGCTGGAGGTACTGCTGGTGTGCCCTGCAGGGTAAGACAGCAGACAAGAGCTCAGGTGTGGGACATGGGTGCTGCAGACCTGACGTGGGCAGTCATCAGAGCGTCACTTGAAACATCTCGCTCAGTATCTGTAGGCCAGGCTGGGCCTTTATCCACCTCAAGAAATTTGCTGTAATCACGTGTGTTTTTCATTTGGTACCATTCCCCATGGTTTATGTAGACAGGACGTGGAGTTGTAAGGAGAAGTGGGGTGAAACCAAAACACACAGACACAAACCCCTTTGGCATCTTCCAGCCAAGCCTCGCTTTCCAGAAAGAGCCGATAAAGGACAGCTTGATTTTTTTCTTTATGCGGCTTGTCTGCCGATGACACTTGAACTAAATATTCCCTTTCATCTTGGTGACAGAAATATGATTCCATAATTCTTTGTGAAAATGTAGATGATATGCTGCTGTAGTTACACTGAGTTAGGTTTAAGTGGCAAATGCCTACTGATAGAGACTTAATTAAAGACACAATAGCAGTAGGAGGTCATTATAGTAATTACAGTGCCAGCTTTATTGTGGGGGCCCCCATACTGAAATGTAGCCGCACATTATCACTACATAGGGTCTTGGTTTGATGAGCCAGTCATTCAGTTCAGCATCCTTGGGCGTCCATTTACTGTGTGGCTGCTGCTTTTTGCAAATACTCTCATTCCACTTTATTTTAGTGTAGATTTTGTGCCTCAGTTAAAATATGTGATCAAATAAATCAGTGGCTCCCCTACAGGAACATCTGTTTCATCTCCATCTGGATATAGCAACAGTGGGATAGGGAGGATTAAGAAGGTGACCTGGGACGTTTTCCATGGCTACATGTCCATAAGTCATATTGGGGAATTCTGAGACCGTGGGGATCAGGACTTGCTCTTTGCCTGAGATAGAACAGTGGGTGGCACAGTGTGAATGCATAGAAGGGCCTGGCTCCAGAGTGGTTATAAGAGAGATAGAACTGTTGTGTCCTAAAGGTCTGAACTTCCAAGTGAGTCACATGACTTCCAGGACACTTTTCCTAGGCCAGATCTCAGGCCCATGGCTTTTATGTATTTGAGGATAAAACTCCCAGACTTTAAGAAAAGGGGCAGGGTCTTGAGCAGGATCTCCTGTCTTGTATGTTGGAGTATTGGTATCAAAGGAGAAGGTCACTGACAGTTGGAAAACGTGATTAAGAATAGCATCATCATCGTTTTAGAGTTACGGGCTGGAGAGATGGCTCAGCGGTTAATAGTACATTGACTGCTCTTCCAGAGGTCCTGAGTTCAATTCCCAGAAACCACATGGTGGCTCACAATCGTCTGTAATGGGATCTGATGCCCTCTTCTGGTGTGTCTGAAGACTGCAACAGCATACTCATAATAAATAAAATATATTAAAAAAAAAAGTTAAATGATACAGTGGAGAAATGGGCCAAGCACAGCAAGGTGCATCGGATGGTAGTTTCTGCCTCTTAGAGTCCCAGGCACAGGAGTTGCTGGTTGTACAGTCTACCTGTCAGTTACAGGGCTAGACTTTTATCAAAGGTCACTCTTCTGACACTATCCTTAGAATTCCCTTCCTAAATGCTTGGTAATTTCTCTAGGGCCAAATAAGGTGATATCAGAATGAGCAGAGAGTATCTAGGGAGTGTACTTCTGAGTATGCATATAATAAAAATGAAAACACATACAATGTTGCTATTTGTTAAAAGTGACAGTTGATGCACATGCTTAGGAAATGGATTGTTTGCTTAGTTTTTACATAAAAATGAAAACCTGACTCAGTATTTGGCACTTCAGGATGTAGAGCCTTTCTAAATGTTTTTCAGAGCTGATCAGCGCTTTGGTTTCATAGTTGCTGATACTGAGGATGCCATCTTGTATACACAGTGACACAAAATGGCAGACAAACATTTAAGGGGATTTCAGGAGCTATTGGAAAGTCTGTTCTAATCCCAGGTCAAAATTCACTTAGTGGGTTTTAGAAAAATGAAACTCAGCAACTTAAGCAGCATTTAAAAGAAATGAATTATTGTAACAATGCAATCTAAAGATTTATTAATTTGACACATATTGAGGAACAATGGTAGGAAAATATTAAAGTCTTTGTTTTCTGCAGTTAAACTATTATGTGTCAGTGAAAGCAGAAAACATCGCCTTTCTCAGAGCTCAGCCAAGCTAGTTCAAGCACCGTGGGCCATGGCTGTGTCACATGCTCTGCTGTGATGCCACACACAGCACAGAGTAGCCAGAGCGTGTGGTCACAACCAAGGTTGTATTGAAGCTGTATGATATAACACAGCCTCAGATTTTGAATGAGGTTTTGGTTATGGAGTGTTCAAAACCATTTCCAGTCTTTCCTGACCTCCACACAACCATCAGTTGTGTGATTCCTTAAGAGTTCATAACCCAGTTTATGAGGTTGTGCCTCACATGAACAACAGCTTGCCCAGGAATGGCTCCTTGATCTTGTCCCAGGAACTCTACAGAGACTTAGAGGAAGTCCTGGATCCCAACCTTGAACTTTTTGTTTGGTTCCTGGCTTCAGCTGTTAGTAAAGATACTCACTTTTGGCTTCTTTGTAGACATATTTGGATTTCTCAGTCTTCTAATTGGAATGAGTTTCAACTTTGTCTGATTGACTTGTTTGAATATCTCTTCTGTCACCTGTCTCCACCAAGTCTTAGACCATATTCCACTAGTGCATGGGACACTGGGCTTTCTTAAAATGTCAGTAATCCTTAAGGGAATGACTTATGTGCTTTGTACCATTGAAGGAGTATGTTCCAGAAAGGGATGACTCTTAGGCAGAGAGTGGAACTAGGGTGGTAGGTCTATGCTTGAAAATTACAGCCTTAGAAGAAATGCACCAGTGCTTCCACAACCATGTACCAAACCCAGTGAGGATGAAAGGATAGGACTGCTGAGATGGCTCAGTGGGTACAGGCACCTTCTGCCTAAGGTTGGTGAGTGACCTGGGTTCAATCCCTGGAACCCTCAGAAAGCAGTACAAGGAAGAGAAGGACTGACTCCACATTGGCTTTCACATGTGCTAGTGTTGTACAAGCGACTCCCCTGCCACATCACACACATGCACACATAAACTTGTGATGGTTTGGATATGCTTGGCCCAGGGAGTGGCACTACTAGGAGGTGTGGCCTAGTTGGAGTAGGTGTGGCCTTGTTGGAGGAAGTATGTCACTGGAGAGTGGTGGTGGTGGGCTTGGAGGTCCTGTGCTTCAGCTCTGAGAAAGAGACCCTCCTGATGGCTGGCTGTGGAAGACACTCTCCTCCCGGCTGGCTTTGGATCAGGAAGTAGAATTCTCAACTCCTCCAGCACCATGTATGCCTGCATGATGCCATGCTTGTCACCATGATAATAATGGACTGAACCTCTGAAACTGTTAAGCCAACTCCAATTAAGTGTTTTTTTTTTTTTTTTTGAGTTATTTTGGTCATGGTGTGTCTTCACAGCAATAAAACCCTAAGAAACTACTACTACTACTACTACTACTACTACTACTACTACTACTACTACAGATTAAATGGATGAAGGTTTTCACTAACCTATTAACTATGAAAAATTGAATTTTTGTTCAGGAAAGGCATTGTACACCTGTAATCTCATCACGTGTGAAGCAAAAGAAGAAAGATTGCCACAAATTTGAGGCAAGTTTGACCTATATAGAGTTTCCAAGCTAGCTTGGGGCTATATAGTTTCAGAAATCTAAGAAAAAAATTGAATTTGTCAACAAATATCCGTTGAGAAAGAATCATCTATTTATAGGTTAGTTTTACTGGGCAGTTTTGTCAAGCATTCAAAGAATTAATAGCAACTTTATTTATGTGTTTCTGAAAAACGAAGGGGGGAAAACACATATTCTGTGTGTTATCACTCTATCACTGAGACAGCATATCTGAGGGAAATAACTTAAAAAAATAAAGGAGGAATGATTTATTTAGATTTGTGGTTTTAGAGGTTTCAGTCCAATAGCTTCCAGTTGGCTCCATTGCTTTGGGCTTGAAGGGAGGCAGGATATCAGCACAGCGGGAGGGGTGGTGGAGAAGGCAGCCCATGGACAGAAAGTGTGTGTGTGTGTGTATGTATACATATGTGTATGTGTGCATGTGCATATATGAGAGAGAGAGAAAGAGAAACACCTGAACGAGATAAATCCTTACATTCCTGTTCCTACTGACCAGCTTCCTTTATAGACCCATTCGGCCATATGTTCATCTGTGGGCTACTCCATCCATGGTTAGCCCCCTTATGATATAACTATCTCTCCAAAGTGCCACCAGTGAGTACCAGGGCTTCAACGTATGAGCCTGTGGGGGTATTCTGTATGAGAGCCATAACAAAAAAATACTTTCTAACTCATTTTATGGGGTATTTCCTTCATTCTTAAACCAAAGATAACACTTAAAAGGAAAAATATAGACCAAGACTTCTCATGAACTTGGCATGCAAAAATGTTCAATAAAATTTTGCTAATCAAACCCAACAGTGTACACAAAGAACAATAGACTTGAACCAAATCAGATTTACTCCAGATACTCAATGCTGATTCAAGGACTTTAATATGAAACATGAAACTATAAAAATTTCTAGGAAATACTTGATCTTTGTGACCCCAGATGAGGCAAAGGGTTCCCAGACTCTATACCAAAAGCATAAGTCATAAAAGGAGAAATATTAAATTAAATCTCATTAACACTGCAACCTTTTTGCTTTGTGAAAGGCAAATTATAGACTGGGAAGAAGAACTTGCAAAGCACCTGTGAAAGATGCATAGAGAAGATCTAAAGTATTCACAAAGCTCAATATTTAAAGTACAGTGATCCAAGGGCAAATGAGAAAAAGATGCCCATGTATTTTTGAAGAGGTTTATAGGGAGAACCAGCACCAGAAGAATGTTCATCAACATTAGACCTCAGGGAGAGGCAAATTAAAGCCACAGTTGAGGTACAGTGAGACAGAGAACATGAAAAACAGCAGTAAGGCTAGAGACATGGCTCGGCAGTAAAGAGCTCTGAGCACTCTTTCAGAGGACTTGGGTTCGACTCCCAGCACCCACACAGTGCCTAACATCCATTGCGGCCATCTGTAACTCCAGTTTGAGGGCACCTGACACCCTTTTCTGGACTCTGTGAGCACCAGGCACACAAGTGATACACAGACACATTCAGACATCAAGTAAATAAACATACATGTGTGTGCATGCACACATATACACACACACACATACATACACTCACACACACACACACACACACATACACACACAAAACTTTTTTTTTTAAAGTTTTTTTTTTTTTGACTCCTGGTCTTGATATGTATCCCAGGCTGGCCTGGAATTTTGTAGGTAGTTAGTTCATGGTAGCCTCAGACTCATGCTCCTCCTGCCTCAGCCTCCTAATAACTTGGTTCCTTTTATGACTTCAGTTTTTTGTCTTTGACATTGGTCTGTAGTAAAAGGATCATGTAACATGTTGATATTGGGGGGCACTAGGTGATCTCCAAGACTTGATTGTGTATTTCTTTTTCTTTTGTTTTTTTAATTTGCTTTATTTTATTTATTAGAGTACAGGTTTAGCTATGTCATGATATCTGTATGTACCATGTGTAACCAGGTGCCCCTGGGGGCTAGAAGAAGGTATTGGATCCCTTGGAACTGGAATCATAGGCAATTGTGAGTTGCAAGTTATGGGTGCTGGGAAACAAACCCTGATCATCTACACCAACAGTAAGTACTCTTAATTGTTAAGCCTTCTCTGTAGCTTCTGTTGAGCCATTTTGCTGGTCTCTGCTTGCATAACTTTATCTGTGTGTGTGTGTGTGTGTGTGTGTGTGTGTGTGTGTCTGCCTGTCTGTCTGTCTACCTATCTATCTATCTATCTATCTATCTATCTATCTATCTATCTATCTATCATCTATCTATTGATCTCCATACAAGATGTGTATATTATATATTATATATTTGTTTTGTTTTTGACATAGGATCTCACTGTGCATCCCTGGCTGGTTTGGAACTTGCTATATAGAACAAAGTGATCTCATACTCACAGCAATCTGCCTGCTTCTGCTTCTGCAATTCTGGGTTTAAAGATGTGTGCCACCATACCTATTTACATATATTTGAAACTTTCTGCGAAACTAAAAAGTTTCAAAATAATTTTTTTTTCTATTTCTCATCAGGTGAGTTCCAGGTTTGAGGTGGGAAAATAATGACTCTTGGTGGTGGGTGAACTTGGATAATAGATTTAAAGAGAAAATAGAAAAAAAAGAACATGCCCATCCTCAGAAATTTTTTCTGAGTTTGATATTGGAACATAGCTTTGAAAGATATAGGCATGTTTTACACACTTATTTTTCCAAATTTTATAAAAACAAACATAGCATGTTGGTTCGAATGAGAATGGTCCCCAGAGACTTATAAATTTAAATGTCTAGTCACCAAGGAGTGAATTTGTTTGGGAAGAAATAGGGGGTATATGTAGCCTTGTTGGAGGTGGTGTGCCTCTGAGAGTGAGTGGGTGGGCTTTGGGGTTTAAAAAGCTCACACAAGGCCCTGCCTCTCTCTGTCTGCTGCCTGGAGGTTAGGATGTAGAGCTCTTACCTACTGCCCCAGTGCTGTATCTGTATGCTTCCCACCATGATGTCATGGACTCACCCTCTAACTGAGAGCAAGCCAGTAAGCAGCACCCCTCCATGGTCTCTGCATCACCTCCTGCCTCCAGGTTCCTATTCAGACTTCTTTCAGTGATGAACAGTGATGTGTTAATATAAGGCAAATAATCCCTTTCCTTCCCAAGTTGTTTTGGACATAGTGTTTCATCACAGCAATACTAACCCTAACAAAGACAGAATTTGTTACCAGAGACTTGTGGTGTTGCTGTGAAAGGACTACCATGTTTTTGTTTGGAGGAATATGGAACTTTTGACTAGAAAAGTGGTTGAACATTTTACCTGGGCCCTAATAGGCTATCATAGTAGGAACATGAAAGATAATAGTGCTGAGGGTGATTTGGACAATGAAGGTCCAGAGAGGAAGACTATTAGCAAGTGGCCCACAGACCATTCTTGTGACATTTTGGCAAAGAACATAGCTACATTTTTTACCTTGTCCTAAGGATCTGAGTGAGGTTAAATTGAAGAGTTTTGGATTAATGTCATCGGCAGAGGAGATTTCAAGACAGTCTAGTATTGACTCTGTCATGTGGCTATTAGTGATCACTATTATGTAAATCTACAATAGAAAGGAAGAAGTAAGGAAAAGAAAAATGTAAAATTTACAGTTTGAGGAGGAAAAGAACACCAGCAACTGTAACGTTGGATCAAAGTCCTGTGCTCAAGGAAATAAAAAATTTAACTAGAGGCCTGATCCTAAGTAATAAAGAGAGTGGTGACTTACATCAGGGCAAGACCCCACTCAGCTAATCCTGCAATATATGAGAGGAAAAGGCCTAAACAACAATGTAAATGCAAGTCCGGGAGAGGCTACGTTCAAGCCCCAGCAAGCAGAAGAACCCAGCAGTTTTGGCCACGTGGTTCCGGCTTTATCAAGGAAGATACATAAAAGGGACTGTGGAATTTCTCTCCGTGACTAAGGAAAGATGAGGTCAGGTGAGTGGCAGGGGAGTCCCTGCATGGAGGCTGGGAGAAGCCAGTGCCCGAAGCTGTGAAAGTAAAGCCTGTTTTGCAGAAAGATTAGAATCTGTTGGTGTTCCCATCACCCTGAATTATCCACTGATAACAGATAACATATGCATTTCTAATGTTCTTTTATATTTTAAAGAAAAAATTTGATATTTTCTTTTTAGGGAACTTCTATTTGGTGATGAGAGCAAGGAGACTTGGGAATGAGATGAAATGGAGGAAGGACAAATGAGCTGGAGTCATAGTGCTCTTCTCTGTCTTCTGATTCTACAGTCTCTTTACTGAGTTCTGGTCTGCTAGGGAGGAGGGCTCACCTACAGGTATCCCAGAATGATTTCACAGCCCCAGTGGTTGCTTTCCTGCCAAGTAGATGCCTGGATCAAAAAGCCTGTGTAGCAATTGCATTTGCAAATGTAACAAATCAGATAATATTGAGTGAATGTAGTATTTAGAAGTGATAAACCACCACAGTGATGCTACCCATTATGAGTATACGTAGATTAGTTTTCTCCCTCCTGGCTCACTGGCTATTTAGGTATCCCAGACATTTTTTTAAATTCATTTTTCAATTTGTTTTCAATTTAAATTTTATTTGATTTTGTGTATGTGAATATTTTGCCTACATGAATGTTGCCATGCTCCCACCTTCATAATAATGGACCGAACCTCTGAAACTGTAAGTCAGTCCCAATTAAATGTTGTCCTTTATAAGGGTTGCCTTGGTCATGGTGTCTCTTCACAGCAGTGGAAACCCTAGCTAAGACAGGCACTTTCCTCACTTCAGAAGGAAGCCCCTTCAGGCTACTGTTCTCTTTCTATTCCTCCAACTTTATGCAACCATGAATTACTTTTCATTTCTATAGATTCATCTATTGAGAACTATTATATATAAATGGAATAATTTAACAGATGGTCTTTTATCATTGGCTTTCTTTGTTTAGTATCCCATTCCACACACATATTTTAACGTTTAATTTCATTTAGTATCCCACTTTGTAAAAAAACCTACACTTTGTTCATCTAGTTGTGTGTCCTGGTGGCAATGAGAGGGTCCATTGGTGGGTACCTTGGATTACTAGTTGACCAGTGCCCAGTCTCCTGGGAAATACAAGGCTTCTCTTATTATAATGACCATAGTCCTCAAACTTCCTTACAGCTAGGTGTGGCCATGTATGACCAAATTTTTGCTTTAAGAGTATGTATAAACCATCATGTTCTTGAAGGATACTGGTTCTTTCCTGGCCCGGAGCTGCCTCATAATGGTGAGATCTTCCACAGGTGTAAAGGGGAACATCTTCAAGATTATAGTGCAACAGTATAGAAGGGGGCAGCCCCTGATGACTTTACAGAACAGAGCCTGGTCCCCCAAATTTAGGATGTCTGTGAATCACAAATCCATATTGGTTAAGCCTCTGTTATTTTGGCTTTCTCTAAATAGCCAAACTAGGGTTGGACAGTTGGCTTTGTGGTTAAGAACACTTGTTGCTCCTCCAGATGATCAGAGTTTTTGCCCAGCACCCCTGTTTTAGCTCACAACTGACTAATTCCAGTTCAAGGGAATCTGACGCTCTCTTCTGACTTTCATTGACATCAGGTGTGCTTGTGGTGCACACACATACACCAAGGTAAGGAACTCATAAATAGTAAAATAAATGAATAAAAATGAATAAATGAATAACCAAGTTATATCCCAACGAATATAAGGGAGAAAACTTAGCATGCTGCCTAAGCCTATGGGATATTCAAGTCTTTTAGCAGCTGGTTGTGCCAAACATGAGAGCCCAAGGGAGAGTGCAGATATGAAATCTGAACTCATTAGCTTGTGGTACCTAATGTGTGTCCTCATGTACCTGCTGCTCCCGACTTGGCTTATTGCCCAGATTTAACTTTTGGTAGCAACATTTGTCTCAAGCCTACTGCTACCCATTCTCAGATGCTTGAGTTCCACTCAAAGCATACACTGGACCTTCGATTACCATTCTAGGCTCTCAGACTCTTTCTGTCCTATGCCTGACACCTTGCACAGAATCTTCAGGGCTCTATAGGAGCTGTTCCATAACCATGGCCATCTTTGAGTCACTGTAAAATTGTTGCAAGCATTTATGTCTTGCCTCCACATAGGAAAATGTTCTGAAAGGTGAGGGGGGGCAAATGTTTTACTTTGTTGTCCCCTTCAGACACAACCCTAGGTGTCTTCTTTTTCATAGATACAAACTGCTCAGAGGAATATAGCTGGTGAACTACAGTTTAGTACACAATTCTGAAGACCCAGCTCTCATAGTCTAAGCCATTCTGTGTCCAAATGTGGGGGGCTCAAGGTTTCATTTGACTAATCTTTACTATGCTCTTACACTTGACTTCTAAGGCAACCTGGTACTTGGGACATCGGAAGATGATGAAACAGGCCTGATTTTTGCTTTTAACTTCTATTTCTTGGTGCCTTACATGATTGCTCATCCAATCCTCTGATTGTATTCTGGTCTGTTTTGGTTGACGGTGGACTCCTCTCCATCTGCATTTTCTCTGCTTGTATCTGTCTTCAGTGGCCAGAGGCCCCAGGAACTCTTCATTATTTTCAGATGAGATGCTACCTGATGACTTTGTTTACTCCCAGAAGCCTGTGCAATCCTTGGCCTCAGTTTCCCCTGACTTACCATTTGGACACCTTCATTGTCTTTTCTTGGAACATTTAAGTGATGAGGAAGAGAAATTCCGTAAGATAGGGACCAAACATTTGGCTCCCCCCCAAACACCTGGGTCATTAATAGAGTGTCTTTACAGTCTAACTTCTATCTTGTTGCAAGGTTGTGTCTCAGGAGCATCTCTCTTACCTACTAGGTACTTCTTTTATGTTTTGGGACTTCTGCAGCCTGCTAGAACATGCCAGCATTTCAGATTCACTAGGTGCAATTAAAGAAATTGCATGACTGCCAGTTTCTCCTCTTTTCCCTCTCAGATAAATTATAGAATCCAAGTTGATTAAAACATTTATTAAGTGAGACTTAATAGATCCCAGCAGTGCTCTCTCTCTCTCTTTCTTTCTTTATCTCTCTCCCTCCTTCCCTCCCTCCCTCCCTCTGTGTATGTGTGTGTATGTGTGTGTGTGTGTGTGTGTGTGCATGAGTGCACATGTGCGTGCATGCAAACACATGCATCCATTATCCATCTCTTCCACATGAGCCAAGAATGGCCATTTGTATAGAGAATTGCTCATGGAACTTGCTTTATTCTACAATTTACTAGCAATGTAAAATTAGGGGATTTAATAGAGTCCTACATAGAAATTCCTAGTGTGGCTGCATGAGCAGCAAATTTCATTAAAAAGGGCTATTTTTCTCTACTGGGATTTCAGTAAAGAGACAGTGTTTATTTTTTCAGTGGAAAATTGATTGTAACTAAGAGGATACTTGGCTTGAAAGTGGGGAATTATCATATCATATGATTAAATGAAAGCGTACCTTGTTATAAGGTAACCAGACATATCCCAGTAGAATTGAGACAATGTTTGATTAAGCCAGATTTTCCTACTTTATATTCAAGGAACAAATTAAAGAATAATTGAGATCCTTTTCAGATCTTTTATAAGCTGCATATATAAAGCTTCAGCTCCAGGTGGCAAAGCAATTAGCTGATGAATAAAATCAGCCCCACTGTCATCCGTCAGATGTTTAAATTCTATAAACCAGATAAATTAATATGTTCCTTAAGCCAAATAAACGGTCATGCTCTCTGTGTTACCACCCAGCTCCCTTGGGGAAATGTTGGAAGCATGTTCACAGACAGGCTAGCATCTACTTAATCAGAGAGGTTGAAATTAAGTTGCCCATTTGATTTTCTGAAGCAAATGTCCTTCTGGCCCAAAAGCTATTTTTGAGGAAAGTTGTTAGACATGATGATTTGGTTTGCTTAGCAAAGCAAGGATGGGATTGGCCTCAGCCTGTGTTCTCTGGGGTGTAGCATTAGAGATCTTTCTCATGCTTGGCACTGAAGTTATTTATAAGTAAGTGGAGGTGCTTGGTTTCACTTAGTCCTCAATCCTTAGTCTAGATAGAGATTCAGAATCTCTTCTGCAACATTTGCTTTTCTAGGTAAGCTTCCTAGGCGTTCACCACATGATCCACAGGAGGCTTTGCTGACATTGACAGATAAGATAGATTTGCATCACAGAGGACATTCTTCAGTTGACTGGGGACTAAATCTTTTTGGCCAGGACCACAATTCTGCCATTTTTTTTGTGAGGACTGCTTTTTAGGACCTTTGGCCACTCAGTTTGCTGTGCATGGCACGACTATCTTCCTCAGTGTCTTAGTTACTGTTTTATTGCTGTGATAAAAACACCATGACCAAGACAACTGAAAAAATAAAGCATATAATGGGCTTACAGTTTCAGAGGGTCAGAGTCCATGATGGCGGGATAAAATCATAGTGGCAGGAATGGCCGACAGTTCACATCCCTCACCATAATCAGGAGGCAGACAGTGCTAACTTAGAATGGCGAAACCTCAATGCCTACCCCCAGCGACATAACTCCAGCAAGACCCAACCTCAAAAGCCTCCCCGAAGAGTCACCAACTGGGAGGCCAAGCATCCAAATGTCAGAGACTCTATGGGACAGCTCCTTCAGTCCACAGTGGTCAGAAGGAAAGGTCTACTAAAATTTCGTTGCTGGAACTGACCCGTGGCCAGCAGCACTGGGGTGGCCTGGGCTTGTTGGAAATGTACACTTTCAAGCCATATGCTGGCACATTGGATTATCGCATGGTCTTGTCAAATTCCCGGGACACTGAAGCTTGAGAAACTTCTAAGTGAAGGTTTGCTGCCAATGGCAGCATCTAGTGTGTAGATTTCTGAGCCTTTGGGACTCTAATTTTTTCATATTTTATTTTCTTTAGTCTCTGGTACTTTAGAGAAGTGCTAGACCAAGGTTAAGTCCAATGAACTTGGCTATTGGAGTCTAGCATTCATTAGGAACTGTAACAATGACTGGTATTTATTACAACTGAATTTAGATTCTATACCCAGAGAGGACATAATGGATTTTCTCCCCGGGCTGCCAGAAATCCAGTTCTCAACCTGTGGGTCACAACATATTGGGACTGAATGACCCTTTCACGGGGGTCACCTAAGACCATCAGAAAACAGAGATACTTACATTATGATTCCTAACAGCAGCAAAAATACAGTTATGAAGTAGTAACAAAAACAGTTTTATGGTTGGGGTCACCACAACCTGAAGAATCACATTAAAACATCACAGCAGTAAGAAGGGGGAGCACCATGGTAGTAAATGTAAGACACTGGTCCCATTATGGCTCAGTGGGCAGCAACTGGAACGGGTACTCAGTGAAGACTCATCGTCTGCTGATTGGCAAGAAGCTTCCCCTTAAATCTGTACTGGATTTCCTGGTCTGTACAGTGAGGGGTTAAGAAGCTGATAGTCTGATAGTTCTAGGGTATCCCCAAGGCTGGAATGTTTAGGACTTGTGAAAGTCTAAATGTGACACTCTAAACACACCAGTTTAGGACTAATCCTGGTGGCCAGAAACATCCTGGGACTGTTGGGGTAGAATCATCCATAGTAGTCATTCTACGTTGGTTTGGAAATTTCACAGGGCTGACACTCAGTGTGTGTAGACACATGCACATGTATACCTGTGTGTGTGTGTGTGTGTGT
>NW_022196905.1:11575480-11581523 GCF_008632895.1 Mastomys coucha
TGTGTGTGTGTGTGTGTATGTGTCTGTGTGTGTGTGTGCTCATTCGAGTGTGCTTGCTTATGGATGTATATGTGTACATGTATTTGTGGCTAATAGTGATGCTGTGAGTATTCATGCTACACAGGGAGCAGAGGGAACAGGGGAGGAGAATGGATGTGTTTATTTGTAAGGAAGAATATGAAATTCATGCATAGCAGAAGGAAGGAGCACTTCAACCATCTTTGCTATAAATGAAACTTTGATATTTTGCCATGCCCTGGTGGGCTGTATGCTCTTACTGTCTCCACTTTCCAAGCCTGTCTGTCTTCTCTTTCTGTTTCTTCCTTAGTACTTTTTCATTCAGGCTTTCACTTAGAGGCTCATTTTGGGTTTTATGTGTGCGCTGAAGAAGTTAGGTGATTGTCTTTTGATGCAAGCAGGCACAGCTTCAAGATTTTAGAAGAATTACTGCAAGAAGCCAGGCATTTAGGAAAAAAAAGCCCTCTTTTTCCTTTTTCTTTGAAGAGCAGCCCTGTCCAAAGCTGTGTAGGGCGTGAGGCTTCTTCTCCTTGGGGAACTGATTTGCTCATGAATTCCTGCACGACACCCTTTCTTCTTCATTAAGTGCAAAGCTGGATTAATTGCCTACTATGTGCTTGGAGCTAGAGATACAGGCGGAATAGGATGCTATCCCATCCCTTAAGGGCTCGTATCTAACTGCAGAATGCCTGGTCGCTAATTTCCTTCCCTACTGATGGCTCTCACTCCAAATTTTATTGTAATGTGAGCATATAAGAAAAGCCATAATGGTTATTGGAGAGCAATTTCATTTTCTGGTTACACAGTGTTTACTCAAATTTGTGTAAGGACGTGTTTGTGTGTGTGTGTGTGTGTGTGTGTGTGTGTGTGTGTGTGTGTGAGAGAGAGAGAGAGAGAGAGAGAGAGAGAGAGAGAGAGAGAGAGAGAGATTGTGTGCGAGAGAGAATTCTGCATATGTTTTAACTATTCAGAGCTTTGAGTAACAGCTTAAGTGATATTAATAAAACAGATTTCTGGTCTCCAGAGGAAGGCAGATCCTCAGCACAGAATGTGGTATATTCTGGCGAGCAGGTTTTAGTCTAAAATCAAAAATGTTGAAATATATCCAGGAATGTTTGGGGAGGTGGGATATGCTGCCTTACTGGAAATTTTCTTCCTCTGAAGGTTCTGTTTTGTGGTTTATCTGTTTTAGGGAGAGAAAGCTTCTCTTCTTAAAGTGCATGACTCTGTACTTTGTGGCTGCTATACTGGTTTTAAGGAGCAGTTCTCAAGCCGAAATAGGCCAAAAACCTCTCAAGAAATGTGCTTGCAATAGAGATTACCATCCTGGTTATTTTCTGTACCCCAAATCTGATGTGGTGGGAACAACTTGGGGCCCCCTGTATTTAATGACCTTCCTGGTGATTCTGGTGCCTGTGTCTGAAGTTACGCTTTGGATTGTTTCTAGAAATAAGCCTGTACACCACGCATCAGTCTAACCCTTGGTGAGAAGAAAACCCTGTGAAGTTCTTTGTTTCCTAATCTGACACGTGAGCAGACAGCACATGAGGCCATGCTTCATCAAGTTCAAGAATGTAGGCTCTTGCTCTTAGACAGCCTGAGTTTGAACTCTCATCCTGTGTTTGATGACAGTCATGCAACAGCTTCAAGATCCAGTTTTGTCAGCAGTAAAGCCGTATCAGCAATTGAATGAAATACTTGTAAAGATTAAATGAGACGATTTATCTAAAATGTTTGGTATAGAGCTGGCACAGGGTGCACCCAAAATAAAGTTGGGCTATTCCTAATATTTATTTGAAAGAGCAGACAAAAATTTTATGGTAAATAAGGTTTACACTTTTGTGTCCCAACCTTATTCTTAGACAAGTATCAGTGAGAACTTTGGGAAGAGTCCAGATTGATCAGCACAGAATTCCCTTGCTGTGCTTATAATTGTATTAGAGCAGGTTGGTGGAGGCTCTGCCTGCTCACTTCCCTGTGTAAACCTCTTTGGAGCCTTCTACAGAGACTGATTCCACTCACAAACGAGTCCAGAGGATGTGTTGTCATTCCTCAAGGAGGGCACATGTTTTCTTTTGATGCGATTGTCACTTAATCGAGAAATCAGATAAACTAATCTCGGGGCAGTCTAATGCATCTGACAGTTCTGGTCTGGAGACTATGGCTGGGATGATCTCATGCTCACGGTGTGGGGAAAGAGGATTGGGGGGGATGATGGTGTTCCCTCTAAACACTGCCTTGGTGGCTTTATTGAGGTGTCTAAGCACTCTGAAGTGCATGTGAATTTCACTAAAGGCAAAGCTTGAAACTGGCCTTGTATATGTGTGTGTGTGTATGTGTGTGTACACATTCACAGGTGTGTATGTTTGTTTGTATGTGTATGTGTGAGTGTATGTACACATGTGCATGAGTATGTGTGTATGTGCATGTATGTATGTGTGTGTGTACATTCACATGTGTGTATGTTTGTGTGTATGTGTATGTGTACACATGTGCATGAGTACGTGTGTATGTGCATGTATGTATGTGTGTGTATATATATATATGCATGCGTTTGTACCGTGTGCTCAGGCTTGTGAGTAGCTAGAACAAAAGCCGAGTTTTGTTCATAGTGGGATGCAAACATCACACAGTGAGCTATATTGTCAAGTGGGTTAAAGTGTACAGTTGAATATGTTAAATACACTTGAGGATGTATTGGAGGATACCATGTTTCCTGGTGCTTTGCACAGATGGGACATTTCCCCCCATATTGATTGAAATAAAGTATTAGCAGAATTGTGAGAGATGACGAGACAGACAGCTTTTTCTTTTTTTACACTATGGTTTCCTGCGATGACCTTTGAACTGTGACACTGGAGTCAGCTGTAGAGCCATGGAATTCTGATTAAATGGGTCAGGCACTTCATCTTGACTCTGACAGTTAGAAAAGCTCCTTAGGTTTATTAAAACACCAGCACACCCTGACAACATCTTCTGTGGAGGCGCCTTTTCATGTGTAGGATCCTTTTTGGCTTTTTCTGTGTGTTCCCGAATCCACCAAACCACCCCTCAGCTTCTTCCATGTAAGTCATGGATTTTCAAAAATAAAGGGAACTTAGAACCCTCCAGGGACAGTGGTACAGATATTTAGCCATGTCTCCAGACCCTTGTGATTACCACAGTGACAGGGCATGGTCCTAGCAGTTAATGAGTAGAGGCCAGGCATGCCACTAAATGTCCTGTTATGTACAGGGCAGGCCCACAAGGAAATGATCTGCCTCGAATATCAATACAGCCTAGCTCGAGGAGACCTGCCTTAGCTTAACCCCTCTCAGTTTACAAATGGGAAAATGGAGTCCAGCAGTGATGGTTTGATTTGTGCAAGGATTCATGTGCAATTATCGGTAGAATAAAGTCCCTAACAGCATAGCAGCGCTGTGGTAGAAGCCTGCACTTACTCTCTAACCCTTCCCCTTTCAACCTGCTGCCCTGGGATATTTGTTATTCCTCTTGCCTCCTTCCTCCTCAACAGTCCCCAAGCTTTCAGTGGCAATGATTTGTTTCCCACAGTTTAGCATTTCAAATTTGCTCTTAGAAGAGCCTGCCTATTTAAGATGAATTGTGTGGGTTCAACCAGCCCTACGGTCCTCTGCTGGGGGATGGCATTCTTGCAATTTGACACCAGCCATGGGTAGGTTTTTTACTGGTCAGCACCTCTGATTGGGAGTTATATAAATCTTTGATTAATTTTAAAAAATGGGCAAATGAGGTAATTGTTACTTCATAAATCTGGTTTAATGAAGAAAATGTTTCTAATTTAGGCACTCACAAAATGAAATGTTAAAAGAGCATCTTGTGATGAAGAGCGTGGCAGTCTCCTGCCTCCCCTAGTGATGGGATGTGTACTGCTGGGTACTGCCTCTCCCAGAGCTGCTGGGCCAGGGTTAGGCAGGCCACAAGGGCTTTGAACCCCTTCCCCTCCCTTTATACCCCCCAGAGGGGTAACTAACTAGTCATTACTGGAAGGCAGGGCTTGCAAGAAGTCATGTCCCAAATGTGTATCTTTTAAAAAAACTTTCTATTTCTCTTTAAATTATTATTATTTTTTAGACAGAGTCTCACTATGTAGCCCAGGCTAGCGTATAACTTACTATGCAGACTAGTGGTTCTCAACCTTCCTAATGTTGTGACCTTTCAATACAGTTCCTCATGTTATAGTGACCCCTAACCATAACATTACTTTTATGGCTACTTCTTAACTATAATTTTGCTGTTGTTATGAATTACAATGTAAATAACCAATATGCAGGATATCTGATATGTGATTTCCAAAGGAATCATGACCCACAGGTTGAGAACCATTGACTTAGACCCATTTGGCCTCAGACTCAGAGGTCCATCTGTCTCTGCCTCCTAACTGCTAATTAAAGGTGTATGCAATCATGTCCAGCACAACTCTTTGTTCTCTTGGTTGTGAGTCTGAGCCTTTAATGGTGTGTGTATGTGTGTGTGTGTGAGAGAGAGATATTCTCTCTATATTTTTGATTTTTTTGTGTGTCTGTGAACATACTATTGTGAATAATAAAGTCATCTAGTCAAATAATGTAACTTTATTTTTAACATTTAGCTCGTCAGTGTCTCTAACACAGTATGAGACACAGTCATTCCTGGTTCTAATTTGGTGGCCTGGGTGGAGTCTAGAAGGGCTAGTGTTTCCTGGCTCACCTGGTACGTCTTTGGTGCAGCTTGAATGAAGAATTCATCAGCAAGCCAGGTGGTGGTGGCATACGCCTTTAATCCTAGCACTTGGGAGGCAGAGGCAGGTGGATTTCTGAGTTCGAGGCCAGCCTGGCCTACAGAGTGAGTTCCAGGACAGCTGGGACTACACAGAGAAACCCTGTCTCAAACAAAACAAAACAAAACAAAACACAAAACAACAACAAAAAAGAATCCATCAGCAGACAACAGTGTTCAAACGCCTGCAGAACTTCACTGTGCACTGGTTCCTGTGTCCACCATGGAGCTCTGGATTTAATTTACTTAGAGCATGGCAGCCTTAGCTTGGGTGAGGGTAGGGGAAAGAAGGGGTGTGGATCTGAGGAGCTTTTAGGAGCCAAGCGCCTACCTTGCTGTGATATCTACCTGTCCCTACATCAATAGTTTTAGAGTTTATTGTGGGGGGAGGGAGTTACTCTAAACTGTGAGAGCACCGATTCTAGTGACAGAAAGAGCAACCAGTCTGCTTCAGGGTGCAGGGACAGTAATGGTAAAAGATCAGTAATTATAAAGGAAGGTGACGTTTTTCATTGTTGACAAAAGGATGAGACCAGCAACGGGATAGTACTTATTGTGACAGCCTTATCTTCCCAAGTGACAGAAGATTCGTTAGCAGTAGGGAGCTGCCTTTTTGGGTACAAACAATCCAGTGTAATAGGTACCAATGCTGACAGCCCTGCCGGTTTCCAGTTTTACTTAAAAAGGCTGAACCTTTGCCAAGACCCAGGGTCTTCCTCCAGTTGGGAGAGCTGAGCTCCCTGATGGGCCTGATGCTAAGTCTGTGAAGGTCTCCTCCTAACACGAGGCGAGGCGGCAGGGAAACAGCCCCGGGCCTGGAATGTTCAGTCTCAGCCACAGTTGGCTTTCTGCTTCTCCACAGGAGCCACTTGGGAGCAGTGTGGCTTTGCCTGTGAGGAAGGCCGCACAGGGAGCCTTCCCGGAACCCACGGCACAGCCGGGGAACCTGGAGTCCCCTGTGATGACAAGTGAAATATTTCACAGAATATAAATCTTTCATCTTGCAAATGTTCCTTTGGTGAGAAATCAGACAGTGGGTAAGGAGTGGGCAGAGTCCTTCTCGGTGAATAAAGCGAAAGGGACGCTTCCTGCCTTTGTTCTGTGGCTTGATAGTGCCAAGGTGTGCTAAAGGAGATTTTTCTGCTTGAGATGGGTTCATTGGCCACAACAGACCCCCTTAGCTCACTGACACTATGTATGTGTGGAGCTGGAGTGGAGAGAGAGAGAGAGAGAGAGAGAGAGAGAGAGA
>NW_022196905.1:11581533-11622569 GCF_008632895.1 Mastomys coucha
AGAGAGAGAGAGAGAGAGAAAGAGAGAGAGAGAGAGCTCGAGTGTGAGCCCAGGCCGAATAATCTTCTGGTAAAGGTTAAACAGGAGCACGTGACTTGTGCCCTCTCCGTCTTGTCTTCACAAGCAGTTAAATAGACTCATGCCTCCTGTTAGTTCTGGGTCTTTGAATTAGGTCCTTAACTATTTATGCAGCTTGTCTCCCAGAAGACCCCATCTAAAGCATCGTTTTTATAAAGTTATTATGAGATATCTGTGAGAGGTTATTAGCACTGTGTCCACATTTCCTGGCTCTCACTGGTTTGTAAGGTCTTTGGGGGTCATTAGAAAGGGAACAGGAAGCTGGGGAGTGGAAGTCTGGGATGATGGGGCAGAGGTGCAGGTAAGAGAGAGGTGGGAGATGGTCTGAAGGGTCTCCCCAAACTGTCCTGGTGAGAGGAAGCTGGGTTGAAGAATGGATGCAATCAGCAGGGAAGGTGTCTAGGTTCCTAGGAGCTGACGCTCATGGTTAGCTAGGACCCAGCATGTAGGCCTACCAATTGTTCTTGCTCTTTGTGTTTCTGAGGAGCAGAACTCTGACTAATAAAGATTAAAAGTCAGTTGGTACCAGGCCAACAAGGAAGTGCTTCACTGTAGGGGAAATATGCAGGGATGTCTTGAATGTTGTGGGCTCCACATAGACAATGAAAGGGGAGTTGGTCTTGAGTATCTACAAAAGATCTGTTATCTATGACAGAGAGTCCTCCAGGTGAACAGCCTCACTAGGGTTGGAGCAGTGACCGTGCTCATTGCTTGGTGGGATTTTGGATTTTTCTATGATGGAATGATATCTATGAGAGGAAAACTCTAGATTTAATTGTGCCAGTCATCTGACTGTGAAACCTGAAGGCTACAAACTTCTGTTCCCCAGCAAGGTGCGGGAGAGAAGAAAAACTCTTTCTCTGTTTTTTTTTTTTTTTCTACTTGCTTTACACATTGGTGCTGCATTTTCCATGGAATTCCCATCCATAGTATTGTAGTATAGTAGTTGCTTTTCTGTTGCTTCGAGGGGACGCCATGACCAAGGCAATTTAGAAAAGAAGGCATTTAGTTGGGGGCTTGCTTATTGTTTCAGAGGGTGAGTCCAAGATTATCATGGTGGGAAACATGGCAGTAGGCAGAACATGGGAGCAATAGAGAGCTTACATCTCATTGGACAAGCTGGAGAGAGGAGAAAAGGGGTAGGGGCAGGGAGAGGAAGGAAGGGAGAGAGGGAGAGGCAGTGCAAGACTAGGCCTGGTGTGGGCTTTTGAAATCTCAAAGGCCACCTCTAGGGACACATCTTCCACAACAACGTCAAACCTCCTTATCCTTCTCCAAACACTTCCACCAACTAGGTACCAAATATTCAAATGTATGGATCTGTCGGGGCTGTTTTCATCCAAACCACTACACACGGCTTTGGATCACCCTCCTCTTGAAAGAAAGGAAGTTGACAGTTCCTAGCTGGTAACATCACCTGTAAACTGACAAACAATTGAGGATCAACTATCCCATTGAGCTGAAAGAACATCCTTACCCTCCATTTACCTTGAGAAGTACGACATCATTACACCCTAGAACAAGATCTAAAGTGGTGATACTTGAATGATCAGGTTCAATGGCAGAGCATCTTGGACATGTTAGTTTCTCAGTCAGGGATACAGTTGTTGAGATGACCAGACCATGACCAAGCAACTTGAGTAAAGAATGGCTTGTTGGCTTAGACTTCCACAGAATCCACTGTTCATCATTGAAGGAAATCAAGACAGAAACTCCAGCAGGGCAGAAACCTGCCTGGAGGCAGTAGCTTATGCAGAGGCCACAGAGGAGTGCTGCTTTCAGACTTACTCAGCCTCCTTTGTTTTAGAACCCAGGGCCACCAGGCCAAGGATGGCACTACCCACAACAGCCTGCACCCTCCTCCAACAATCACTAATTAAGAAGATGTCATACAGGATTGCTTGCAGCCTGACGTTATGGAGGTGTTTTCTCATTTTCAGTTCCCTCCTCTCCAGAGACTCTAGCTTACGTCAAGTTGACATAAAACTAGCTAGCGCGAGGCATTGTATCAACTTGTCCTAGGGGGTAGGTAAACAAATACCTCTCCATCCTAGACAGGACACTAATGACAGACCAGAGTCTTGCAAAGTGAGCCAGTGAGTTTAACTGCGGCTATTTACAGAATCCCAGGTAAGGGGTTACCAGTAGAAGAATGGGTAGCTTACAAAGCAAGTCCACCACTGAAGAAAATGCCTCTAGCCCTTGCAACTGTTAAGTACTTACATACCCTCGGGGTAGGGTCTGGTGTGTCTGGTGAATGCCTTTCAGGTCTCTCAATGGTCCAAATCTTGTGCAGGTCTTGAGTGAGTTATCACAGATAGAATTCAGGAACACAGCCTTGTCATATGCCTACAGGAAGCGTTCCACAACATTCTACTGTTTCCTCTGTACTTTAATGTCCCTTCTGCTTCCCTTTCTTAGTTATAGCCTGAAACTTAGAGAGGGCGGTATAAATGTCCTGTTTAGGGCTGAGCATGCAATAGACAACTTATTCTCATAACTTTGATAAGTTACAAGACTCTGTTGTCATTACCATCCAATTCAAGAAAAGTATATCCCACTGAGGCTCCAGCAGCAGTTATCTATGAGTCATAAATACAAATACTTAGAAAGCAGTTAGACAATACATGCATCCATTTAACGAAACAGTAGCCACCATATCTGGGTGCAGAGAAGACACAGGCTAGGCAAATAATGTCCACATCCAGGCCCTCTCTTTCAGGAAGGAAGTGTACACAGGTTACTCTCAGGACAGGGCTGAGGTAACTGTCCACCCTTGGATCTAGCTTAGTCTTTGTGCTGTTTTATCGTATGTGCCTTCCAGGAACTACTGCTCCAGCTTTAAAGACTGTCAGAGCTCACAGACACCGAGTTTGGCTCTTGGTCAGTTTCTTCCCTAAGAACTCCATTTTGTCATACATTTTGGCATGTCTGCTTTCCAGGGATCCAGTCAGGTCTCTTTTGTCTGCCTTTCCTTTTTCTTGTCTCCTCTTGATTGTAGTAACCCTTTATGAATGAGATTTTTGTTCCAGCCTGAATTATTTCGATCTGCCAGAGCCTCTCCTGCCTTGTGAAGATCATATCCCTTTTGGGACTCAGCAACATCACCGAAGACTTCTACCAGTGTTAAAGTCTCTGCTGAATCACTTTCTTTCTTAATTGCCCTGTGTGCTGGGCCTTGAATCCTTCCTCTCAACTACCAATTCTCTAAGCAATGCCTGTCATTTCTCTATTGTTGTCTAATCCCTGATATTCAGCCTTTGATAACCAAAGGTACCTAGTGGCTCACATGTGCTAGTCCATCACTAACTTACCTTTCACCAACTCAGGTTTAGGCTATCCAGTCTTTGACTCAAAGAAATATGTGCAGTCATGTTACTCATATTTTCTGCTTTCATGGCATGTAGACTGATTACATCTTCCCCCACAGCCCCATGAGTCAGGCTGTGAGACACCCTTCTTCCTTCTTAAGAAGTCTTTGATAATTCCGGATTATCATATTTCTCTGTGGGCCTGTTAGTAAGGCCATGTTGCGTCATGGATTTTCGTGTCCTCGATGTTAAATGTGAGATATGGAAGTCACCTTCTGTCATTCCTATCTTCTTATCTCCTTCTTTATTATCCAATTCATTCATAGTTGTCAACCTTTCAGATCCCATGAGGGGATATTTAGCACAGATCCCCCTTTTTCTCTCTTTTCCTCATGGCCCACCAGCCCTGCAGCTGTAATAATTGTCATGCCAACATCTCAATCTCAGCCCCTCTTCCTGACAATTCAGAGACAATAATGAAGGCAGCTTTGTATGTGTTTTCCTCTTTTACTTACCCTATTACTGGGGCAGGTTCTTCCTGGAATTTTACCTCATTGAGGGTTGGGGAAGCATTGGTGTGAAAAGCCTGAATGTTTGGTGTTAGAGCATGAGCAAACATAGATTATGGTAAGATGACTAGACTCAGACCCAGGCTGTCTGAACAAAGCATATTCCTGACAGTGCAGCCTATCTCCTCCCTCTGAGACTAGACTGAAGATAACCTGTTTGTACATAACTATTTTCTTTTGGGGGAGGAAGAAGTTATGATCCTCTGAATGAAGGGGTGATGTATTTGTGGAGCCTAAAGGAAAATTAAGCTAGAGCTTAATTGTTAAGAGATCCAGTGGCCATTAGATTTCAGAATCTTGTACAAGAACATGGGTTGATCTAGGGCATCCAATGCTTTCATTTTGTTAGTTATTCTGGATGTACTGCTGTCTTTTCCATTCAGAAAAAATAATACTAAGTTTCAATGTGGAATTTTGTTAACTATAAAATTACTTGTATGATAAAATCCTTCACTCATACCAATATTCATTTACAGTGAATTTCTTGACAACAGTGAATATTGGTATACATCTTGACATCCAGCAATGTGTTAGGGAATTAATACTCACTCAGGGTATGATTTTACACATTTTTTTCTGTTATATAAACATGCGTTCTGTGTGGATTGATAAAGCAACTGAGCAAAAGAAAAGGGTAAAATACCCATAGCCACCCTACCCTGCAATAACTACATGAAGACATGAGCTATAGAATCTCACTTCCAAAAAGTTAACACAACAATTTTATACCCAACCAAGTTGTCTTTTATGTGTGAAAGTAGAAGAATTATGTTCTTTGTAGGAAAGGAAAAAAAAGTAATGATAGGCAATTCTCATTGGGTTTCACTCATGTATTTCTGTTGAAGAAAGTGATGGAAGATAAATTTTAAGTGGAAAAAGTTGATATACATACACTATAGTAAATAATCAGAATAAGAAAGCAAGAATATAAAAATGATGAGAGCAAACCTTCAAGTTATTAGTATGCACCTATTTATGTCTACATAATTATAAATATTAGTGACTACATTTAAATGCTAGTTTTTGGTAAAATATTATTCTTAGAAGATGTGTAAAAATAATTACATGCTGATTTATATGTGAATATAAATATTGTGTCAATGTCCTAGAAAGAAGTTACAAAGCAGTGTGAGGAGGACTGAGGAGTCTGCAGCGAAAGTCAAGGAATCTAACTTCAGCAATGCTATTTCTTAACACACTTTGTGAAGTAACTCCATGGTAGTTTAGATAATCATACACTTTGGCTTTTGAGCTTTTGAGCTTTGTCCCATCTGAGCATGTGAAGAGGGACATATTTTTTCCTGTCTACTTATGAGTGGTGTCCAACTGATCCTAGAGATTAAAGAGTTTATTAAGATGTGGAGATGTCCCAGTGGGAAGACATTGTTGCCATGAAAGCCTGATGACCTAACTCTGATGAACCGAGAGTAACTCTTGAAGGTTGTCCTCTGACTTCTTCATGTGTGCTGTGGTGCATATGTGGGTGTATGCTTACACACACACACACACACACACACACACACACACACACACACACACACACACCACTTTACATTTTCTTAGTCATCACACTGAAGCTACAATTACAGCTGTTGACATATCTCTGTGTAAGGAGACACTACACAAAGGACATTGTCTTTTAATGTTGCTGAATTTGTACCCAGCATATCCTGGATGTAGCTTTCACAAAATGCAGAGATACACTTGAGCTGCAGGCAGCCATTTTAGAGATATTGGCTTGTCTAATCTCCTGATTGCGTTGAATGGAGGGCAGGGTGAGCCAGGAGGTTCAGAAGGTGACTGGTTAAACCACCTACATGAACAGGCCATGCACAGACAGCCTAATCAACACTTCAACATGAAAGTTAGCAGCCTTCCTGCGAGCCAAGGCTGTCAAACCTCATTACTGCACAGACCATCCTGGTAGGAGTCCACTTAGAGTGGGAGGATGCTTTAGGAGACAGGTTAGGCTCTGTGACTGTCATGACACAGGCTTAGTTGTTGCCATTTCAGGTGGTGGTCATAGCTTCATCTAAAAAATGGGGATAGTAATAACAATCACAAAACCAGTGGTAGGCAAGTACTTTCAACCAAATGTGCCATATACCTTTAGTGGATTATAAATTTAGAAATCCCAGGGGTGAGGGAAGAACTGGCTTGCCTCATCAAGTCCTGTGTGGGTGGAGCAATTCTCTGGAAAGTCTCCCTTCTTCCTTGTTATGCTGTCAACTCAACAGTTGGCTTCCAGGTTATTAAGGTGAAGGGCTAGAGGTCAGCTCTAGACAGTCATGGCCCAGAAACTTACAAATAATTATGCCCATGGGACTAGTCACATGGTTCTTCCTCACTGGGTAGTGTAGACTTGCTTGTGTAATCAGGAAGAAACCATTATAACACAAAGAAAGTTAGTGTATGAGTTGATTAGATTCTGTCAACTTGACATAGAGTCACTGAGAAGAAGGACCCTTACTTGGGGAATTGCTTCCATTACACTGCTCTTTGGGCATATCTGTGGGGCATTTTCTTCATTGTTGATTGATATGAGAGGGCCCAGATAATTGGTGGAGGTGTCATTCCTGGCCTAGTGTCTTAGTTAGGGTTTCCATTTCTGTGAAGAGACACCATGTCCAAGGTAACTCTTATAAAGGACAGCATTTAAGTGGGGCTGGCTTATAAGTTCAGAGGTCCAGTCCATTATCATCAAGGTGGGAACATGGTAGCATCCAGGCAGGCATGGTGCAGGAGGAGCTGAGAGTTCTGTCTCTTTTTCTGAAGGATAGACAGGAGAAGACTGGCTTCCAGACAGCTAGAATGAGGGTCTTAAAGCCCATGACCACAGTGATACACTTTCTCCAACAAGGCCACACCTCAAATAGTGCCACTCCCTGGTCCAAGCATATTCAAACCACCACACCTAGGTTCTATAACAAGAATAGCTGAGCAAACCAGGGGGAAGCAAGACACTAAGCAGCACTTCTTCATGCTTTCACATGAGTTCTGGCCTTCAGTTTCCCCCATTGAGTTCCTCCTCTGACTCTTCCATGATGGATCATGGTTGGGACGCATAAGCCAAACAAACTCTTTCTATCCCTTTGGCCCCTCCAAGGATCAGGGCTATATGAAGCTACTGAAAGCCAAAGGATAGTGGTGAGGGCCGAGAGGGGAGAAGGACCTGTGGCAGCTCAGCCAGGTGTGCCTCAGTGTTTATCATAGCAACAGGAAGTAGTTACAACAGTGAGCATAGATGGAGAAGAATCCCAGTGTATGGTCAGAAGAATCCCAGGCTGAATGTCTATTTCAGCTTACATGGCTATATGTAGAGCCTCACAAGGTGGCAGGGATATCTACTATCGAGAGTGCTAGCTCTATTCTGATCCAACTTCCTCATGTCCTACACCTTTCCTGCCTTGAGGTGGTGTCCTGGTTCTGGTACCATGATGTTCGTGGTTCCCAGAGAGACATGACACAGGTGGTCAGGATGTAATGACTTTACCAGGGCATATTTGCCCAGAATTCCAAACTCCCTGCTGTGTCCTTGCTGCAGGCATGCAAGCACAGGGCCATCCCAACAGAGAGGCCTTCTGTCCTCGGTGTCTGATGAGATTCCAATCGCCTCTCGGCACAGGTCAGAGTGAAGAGAGCCATGTCAGGAAGAGATGCCAGAGACCAACGCTTGCTTCTTACTAGCAGAGAACTGAAGATGAATTTCTCTCAGGGCCTCAGTTTTCTAATCTGGGTGTGTTGGTGATAAGCCCACCTCTTATAGTTGCTACCCTTGTCCTTTGTTCGTGGATTGACTGTTTAATATGTGAAAAGCCTTCAGAACAGTGGTGCCAGGAAAGCAGAGAGTGTTGGAAAAAAAAATCTCAGTCCATGACCGCTTCTTTTCAAGAATCCATTTAAATATATCTGGAACTTCTCTCAGCTTGCTTTTTCTTCTGGATTCTTCTGGCACTCAGTGGCAATATTTATCGTAATCTATCACAATTATTAATTTGCCTGTTCTTCTTTCCCACTAGGCCATGGTTACTCAGTGACAATATATGGCTCACTGACTAGCCCTTGTCAGTGTCTGAGAAACAAAGTAGATGAACCAGTGTCATCTGAGTCGATGGACTCAGCAGCAGTACCCTGGCAGTACAAATGGCCAGAATTCACCAGCACAGAGGTTTGCACAGAGCAAAGCTGTGTTTTCTAGCTCTCCATGCACCTAGATGAACCACTTTGCTGAGTCCTGGCAGAGGAAGGTGTGTAAGGAATAGGTTCCCTGCGTAGACATGGCCAGAAGCTTACTGTGCATCTTCCACAAGCTTCTTCTCTTCTTCCGTGTTCTGCCTTAGGACTCTGAACCTGGATTTCAGAGTCACCAAAGCAAACAGATACCTGGCTTTTAAAATTGTATCAGGTGGCTCAAGTCTGAACTAGTTAGCTCCAGCAGGTTCTGAACTTATGTGGCTAATGAAACAAGATTCTGGGCACAGTGAGAGCATGTTCTGTAGGCTTTATAACATGATATAGATGCTTCTTGACCATGGCTGCTGAGCCCACCTGGCTGCTGGGCCCAGGAAAACTGAACCAGCCCCTGCAAAGACCAGGACTGTATGAAGGTACTGGAAGCCAAAGGATAGTTGGTGATACTGGTGAGGGCTGAGAGGGGAGGAGGGACTGTGGCAGCTCAGTCAGGTGTGCCTCAGCTCGGCTGCCACCTTGTATTTCTGTCCCTCTGTGAGCAGTCTGTGAGTGTGATCCCCTTCTTCTTGTGGGGGTAACTTGGGAAATGTTAGTGTTCTCTTTTGCTTCACAATGCATTACCCGAAGAAATAAGTACAGTTCTTTGTTGCGTTTTCATTCATTCATAGTTAACCGTTGTCCTATTGAGTGGAACTGCTCGGAATACAATACATAGATCTTTTTTTTTTCTCTTTTAACTAGTTTAATTTTTACAGCCCTAGTGAAAAAAGCCTTTATTCAACATTATTTTTAAGAGAATTTATGCCAGGGCTCAATTTTCTTTTCGTTTTCTACAAAAATCACTCCAGTCCACTAAAGGTTCATTCATTTAATGGCTTTTCCTTGCATGCAGCTAATACTTAAACATTTGATCAAATATTCTCAATATCTTCACAAGCTTCAGCTAGAGACATGCCTGATGCAGAAATCCTCTCAGTGGCAAAGCTTCTCTTATCTGAACTAACCAGAATGGAAAGCCAGTCTGAGTTAGATGGGAAACCAGTTTTAGTGACATTGAATGGCCGGATGTTTCACAAGGAGAGGTTAGTTGCTGTGTGGTTTCAAGTTATTCAAACTAAATTAAGGAACACAGAAAACTAACAACAGTTCTTAGCTTGCTGCCTGAATCCAGCTTTCTGGGAGTTGGTATCTACAGCCATCTATCTATTTATATCCAAAGGTGCCTCTGTGTTTATTCTGTGGCATTCTCTTTGTTTCTTGAAAATCCTTTGTCTTCAGCTCTTTTTAACACTGTTCATACCTTTGTTAAACCATCATGAAGCTCTCTATCTGTACAATTACAAGTTCAGAATATGAAGCTTTATATTTATAGAGTGGTGATTTATTTATTTGTATATAAAGTGATAATTTATTTATAGAGTGGTAACTCATTTGTAGCCAGAAATTTCTTAACTTCCCAATTGTTCATGCTTTCCTAGCTACAATATAGTTTTTTTTAAAGTTATTTTTTAATTGGATTATAGTTGTTTTGCTTTTGGAAAGAAAAGCTGGCCTATCTGAAGAGGGCAGTCCTTTTCTTGGGAAGGTCCAGCAAGCACTGGTGTGTGAGTTGTGATTTTCAGCCCCAGACACTGCTCTTTTGTGTCCAGGGTAGAGCTTTGCTGCAGCTCAGATCCCATGTTTCTCTGAAGTGAACTTTAAAGTGGGAAGAATGTGTTTTGCTGACTGTGTGGGAAAGCCAGCAGCGGTCAGGTGAAAACAGAGTGTACCACTCCTTTTTTTTTTCTCATTTTCTTATTATTATAGTATGCTTCCTCTCAGATGCATATGGTCATATGCCCATAGTGGGACTGTATCCTTGAGAACTTTAGGTAGGTTTAAAGAGCATATGGTAGTTTATGAGTAGGACAACAATGTAATGTGTTCTCTAGGGCTGGACACTTCTAAGAGCAAAAAGGAGGGTTCAGTCATGCCAAGAAATAGGCAAAACTGGAGTGGGGGCCTACCCTGGCTCTGTGGCATGCTAGTGGATCCTGTTCCCCTAACTGAGCTATCTTGTCTGGCTCAGTGGGAAAGGATGTGCCTCATCCTGTGGTGACTTGAGGCACCAGAGTGGGTTGGTTCCCTAGGAGGGATTTCCCCCTTCTCAGAGGTTAAGGGAAGGGGCTTGGGGGAGGAGTCACATGAGAGAGGACTGGGAAGATTGGGATGTAAAATTAATAAATACATAAATTAATAGAAAAAAAATAAAGTGGGCTCATCAAGCCATGGAGTTCAAGGTAGTAAGCAGAGTCCTTCATGGCCTCTGTATTGGCTCCTACCTCAAGGTTCCTGCCCTACTTGAGTTCCTCTGCTGACTTACAAAACTGTAGTGTGTGCTATAGTTTGGGTCTTCAATGTCTACCAAAGGCTTGGTTCCAAGGGAGGCTCTCTGGGGCCTAGCAGGAGGAATGTAGGTCATTGAGGGAGTATCCTGAAGGGTCTTATGAAAACTTATTCTCTCTCTTCTTTACTACAAGGTGGAGATTTTGCTCTGTCTCTCCAGCCTTCTTTTCCTTGCCATAGGCCTCAAAGAAATAGAGTCAATAAATTATAGACTTGCAATTCTAAAATGGTGGAGCCATCTTTTCACAAGTTGGTAGTATCAGATATTTCTGTGTGGGGATGGTATATGTATGTGTATGTATACTTACATATGTTGATACATGTACACATATGTGCGTGTGTACTGAGGCCATAGGTCCACACAGGGCATCTTCCTCAGTTACTCTCCAAGTTTATTTTCCTAGACAGGATTTCTCTTTGAAGCGGAAACTTATTTATTCGGCAAGGCTAGCTAGGTAGTGAGCCCTGGGGTCCTCTTGTCTCTGCCTTCTATTGCTAGGTTTCTGGGTGCAGGTCTCTTACCTAATCTTTTATGTGGTTGCTAGAGATCTGAAGTGAGCCCCTTACACTTGCATAGCACACACATTATTTACTGAGCCATCTTTCTGCATTGTAGGCATTTAAAAAGAACACAGTAAGCTCATAAAACAAAGCTGAAGTCTGGAGACTCCCTGGACCCCGGAGAGGGCAAAACTGGGAAATGTAATGATCCTGTGTCTAAAATGACCACAGAAAAGATTTTCTGCTGGTTAGGAAGATTCTGACTCCCATCTTTAGATTACTCAAACTAAAGTTGCATTAAAAACTTTTCAGATTTGCTAATAAATACTGAATGACTTAATTCATGTTCAAACACTGTTGAGAATCTGCTATCTTTTGTTAAGGCTATAGTAGCATGTAATACCTGGTCAACTGTCCTAGGGGCTTTTAGAGTCTGGGAGGAGTGTAGATTTCTGTCATTTATCTGTCCATCTCTTAATGATGATTAAAGGTTCTAATAAGGGAGATGAATTTTGAGTGTTGGTTTCTAGTGTCTGCAGGTACAGCCTGATGGACTAAGGTCAGGAAAGGAACTCCACTTTAAAGGCAGACTGGATGAATTTGCAGTTTGCCTAGGATTCTGACAATCCCTTAGAAACAATTTGAGGGCTCTTGGAAGGTAATGTTCCCTCATAGACCCAAAGATGCTTTTGAGTAGAGGCCTACCAAAGGCTTTAGGATTCCTGTGCCAAAGAGCTGTGGCTGTTGACATCATATTGAGAGAGAAAGGGAATTGGGAATCCCTGCCTATCTATGGATTCTTCAGTAGTTTACAGATCACTTCTGAACACTGTCTAGTTTAAACTTTATGCTGACCCTGTGGTGCTAGCAGGAGAGCTCTCATGAGAGTCCTACTGTGTGTCCTGTGACTTGCCTATCAGAAGACAGGAGACAGAGCTTATTAAGGCTAATGGCTCAACTCTAAGGTGCCCAGTTGACCTGTGGCACATCAGGGAACTCTTTGGAGTCTCTGTCCCTTCTGAGGTCCCCTGAGGTATCCGGATACCTTGGGTTCAGGAGTCAGACCTGACATATTCTGCCATGTGTACAGATTGTGTTGTCAAATGATCTCTAGGCACGTTCAGGCTGAGGAGAAGGTTGCTTCCAGCAGCCAGCGGGTGATGTGAACTCTTTTAGCGTTCTTTACCCTCAACCCTCCCAAGGCTTTCCAGCTAGCAAAATACACCTTAGAGTTCCTTCAGGGAGCTGGGCGGAGGCTGGGTGCCACGCCCACACTGCATTTGCTCTCGTCTCAGCCTTGAAGGCATCAGTTTAACCTCTGATTCTCTCTCCCCTCCTCTGATCCTCTTTCTCCCCACCCCCTTTCTGATTTAGAGACGTGAATGAACCTGTTTCAGGACTTCATGGTTTAAATAAAAGTAGGACACTGCAGACCACAGTACTTTTTAACAAAGAGTCAAATCCTCACCCTTCTGATCTAAAGGAATGAAATTCTTTGAAAATGTTCATCTAGTGTGCAGAGCCGGCTGCAGGGATGTTCTGCTGTGCCAGAGAAGACCTGGCCTTCGGAGCTTCCTTTTGGCTTTGGGACTGCCAGGAGAGCCTACTGAGTAGCGGGGCTCAGTCACGGCATCCTGTGAGGCCTCCCAGTGTGTGTGGTGTCAGGGTTGCCATCATCTTCTCTAGTGGTTTTGTAACTTGTCATAAGAATTAGTTCCGGCTTGCTGGAGGGCCTCGAGAAGAGGAAGTACTGTGGCCTTTCCTAAAGCCTTTTATGAAGTGTCACCACTCGAGGCCAAGTCGGGTGCAGCTGGGAACAGTAGCATGTGTGGAATGGAAGTCCCATTGGACCTTCCAGGGCCAGCTCCCTCTTTGGCCTCCATCTTGCTGCTGGCTGGAAAGTCTCTTGGGAAGTAGAAACAGACAGTTCTTTTTGTCTGCTGAGCTTCTTTTAAGAACCTCACTCTTTGGAGATTGTATGTAAGCAAGCCTCTGGGCTGAAGACTGTGTTCCTTCCCCAGATGTCTTAGAAAAGGACATTCACTTCTCAGTCCTTGATTCCTAGCTCTTTAGACTTTATATAATCCTAACATTAAGTCCACACCCTCTCTTTCTATGCTAACTGGAGGCAAGGATGCATCCTGTCGTGTTATGGGATAAAAGGTAGAACCATGTTGCAGATTTTAGAACATTCTTTACATTTGCCTCAGGAACACCCACAGTCTCAATGCATAACCTTTCCCAACTAAGTCAAAGACTCCTCCTCCCCCACTCTGAGGCAGAACTCACGGAGAACTACTGAGTGCACATTTCCAGCCCTGCTTGGATTCTGGCCCACATGTGGATGAAGCAGATGAATAATTGTGCCACTGCAGAAGGAACAGTGGACACCACAGTCTTTCTCAGATCTCTGCTTTGCCTGAGAACCTTTCTCCTAGTTTCTTTGATAAACATGCATCAAGTACTTGCAGTTTGGAAGAAAGGGACACACAATGGAAAGAAAAGGGCACACGGACACACATGCACAGAGATGCACATGTCAGAGGGTCACAGCAGGGGGAGGGTTAAAAAACAAACGCCCAGTGTTCTTGTGAATGCGGTGTTTACTCAACCAACAGGTTCAGCATCACCTCACGGGGGGGGGGGGTTACAGATTCTTAGCTCTCTCCTAAGCATTCTGCTTCCGGGAGTCACCTGTCCCAAGTGTCCACTGTCCTTTGCTTTCACACTGGGCTACCCCTTTCTGTTTTGAGACTATAGGTCACAGCTTGGAGGTGGTACAAACAGGAGCTAAAAAATTCAGTTTACCCACAACCACCATAACTGTTAATCAATATCATTTTTAAAAACATAAGCAAAATTATACTATATTAATTATATTATATTATATTGTTTTAAATTTTCCTTTTTGCTCACTTAGTGGTAGATATTTTTTCATGGAAGTAAAAATACTTTTGCTACATTAATTTAAAAAAAAAGCACACTCTTTGTAAAGATCTTTTAATGATTCCCATAGCACAAGTCTTTCTAAACTGTTAGAATTTTTAAGCCACTTAGAGAAGGATATCTTGTACATACATCTTTATGCATCTCTGAGATAATTTCATCAAAATTAATTAAGTAGGTTCTTTTCTTTATGATGTATACTTCAGATGTAATTTGCCGAACATTTGTGTCAGAGTTCAGTGTGGGAGATGAAGACTTCCCATTTAATAAGGGCTATTAATCACACTGTTACTCTTTCATTCTATAATCAAAAAGTACACACCGACAGGACAAGTTGTGCTCAAGTATTTTTATTTTGCATGATTAGCAGACTTGGGGCCGGTGGCGAAGAACTCTGGCAGCCGTCATGAGATAAGCAGTGTCCCAGCGAGCATGAGCAGGGATGGGAGGCTCTTGGGGTGTCACTTGCTGAAATGCCTCTCGAAGCTTTGGAAACTAAAGTGAGTCTCTAGAGGGACAGAAAGTCCGTGTGTACATTCTGATTTAAATCTGTCCGTGCACAGATCTGCAGATTAATTAAGAAGTCTGCTGGTGGCAGCGCTAAGAAGGTTGGCAGATTTTCAACTCAGATTGACACCATTCAAGACAGAGGCGTAACTGATGTTAATTCAAGAATCCTAAGACATGTCACAGATTCTGTGGAGAACATCTGATATGTATAGAGAGCTCGAAGTAAAGTCCTGGGGAAAATATGTTCCAGACGGCTACAGATGTTCTCGGATCAAATAGTGTTTCTGTGAAGTTCTATAGCATATTTGCCTGACGGCACAGCTGATGCAGAGGGACAATTTAAGGGTTTCTTCCTGTTAAAAAAAATCATTGATTCTACCAACTTTATGGGTAATGTTAGTCACATATTTTGAAGCTTGTAATGGTGGATTTGGAAGGTGTCTGAATCTCTAGTTAATCCAGAAAAAAAAATCAGCCATTTGAGTCCATTTAGAACAATGCAAACGCCATAAACCATGCAGAAACTCCTGGAATTTAACCAACTGTTTGACCAAATGAAATACATTTTTCAGGTCCTCAGGTGTCACACCAGGGCATATGTGATCACTTTAGATCTTGGCTCTGAGGCATTAGGCATGGTGAGAGGCTATGAACACAGCTCTGACAGCCCCTGGGAGAGCTTTGCCATCCCCTCCCAGAACCAGTGAAAACATAGGAGGACAAATTCCCACACTGAAAGTTCCGTCACAAAGCCAGGGCAGTGACAGAGACCCACAGAATGTACAGAGGCTGCGCTCCTACTTTTCAAGTCCTCATTGATTCTGAATGCTTTCAGGTGAACGAGACATAGAAATTTGGCCTATATTTCAAGGGTGAGAGGTCAGTGGACAAGTGATAGGAAAGTGGAGGATTTGGGAGAGTCCTGAGGGTTAGAGGTTGAAGCAGGGATAGGGGATTCAGGATAAAGTAGGGAGTAAGGAGGTTAGTTAATCAAAACTAAGGATTTATGAAAACTCTTTAGAGGGTCAGCAAGATGAATCATTGGGTACAGGCATCTGCCTGGAAGATGGAGGTTTGATCCTTGGGATCTACAAGGATCAAGAGGGGAGTCTGACTTCTGCAAGTTTTCTTTTGACCTACACTAGAGTATCATGGTGCACACACACACACACACACACACACACACACACACACACACAAACTCTTGTGGTAACGTTGTAAGCTACTGTATAATGAAAACAAACAGGAGTTTGAACACAGGTGTCCTGTATGGGAGGATGATGTTTCTGCTACAAGATACGGGTTATTGGTCCCCAAACAACACAGACTGTTGTTTTTGTTTTGCTTGTATTGTTTGTTCACCAGAACTGTGACGTAAGACTATTGCTTAAGACACAATATACTTGGTTGCAGAAATCAAGCTGGGACTGATCTGAAATACTTCCTGGGGGAGAGAAGTCATCAGTGCTTTTCTCCAGTGGTGAACCATGAATACTACATCTCCACCTGCCAGGCAAATGTGCTCATTGGTACTGTAGTGGCATAAAAGTTGTTCCACAGGAGAGGAGTCATACCTGGTACAGTAAAGTTGTTTATGGCTGGAGACATCATAGGCCTTAGGGAGAATCTACCATTGTTGCTCTGCTAAACGGAAATGTTATCAAATTGACTTCTAAATACTTGTGTTGATCCCCATATATTTCTGCTGGTTTCAGCCTTGACTTGAAAAGCTCTCTCTGCAGTGGATGGCAGTTAAAGCAGAGACTTGAAACTGGTTGAAGAGCTGAGAACAAGTGACTGGTGGGTGCTTAACCCTAAGAGGGAAGTCCGAATCAATCTCCTCTAGGCTCATGGAACATTGCTGAAGAGGCTGTAGGAAGAATGTAAGAGCCAGTGAATGAGGTAACGCTGTGAAAAACTGTCCTCAAAGTGAGATGGCTGTTGCACTTGTGAACTCAGCAGCTTTGGTTACCTGCTCCAGACCAAACCCAGAATACCAGTAAGCATTCGAGCAGACAGCCTTAACTGGACTAGGTGGGATAACAAAATAAGAAAGAAAAATGAAAGCATGGAGGGGGTGTAGGTGTAGGTGGTGTTTGGGAGTGCTTGGAAAGAGGTTGGGAGATGGATATGATTAGGAAGTATTGTCTTTTTAGCTTTGAGCCTAACCTTTCATGGCTGAGCCATCTTGCCAGGCCAATCAAGATATATCATATATGTGTATGAAACTGTCAAATAATTAACAAAACATTTTATTTTATTTTCCTAGACAGGGTTTCTCTGTGTAGCCCTGGCTGTCCTGGAACTCACTCTGTAGACCAGGCTGGCCTTGAACTCAGAAATCCGCCTGCCTCTGCCTCCCAAGTGCTGGGAATAAAGACGTGCCCCACCTCTGCCTGGCTTAATAGAACATTTTTTTAAAAAATTATTTATTTATTTATTTTATATATATGAGTACACTACTGCTCTCTTCAGACACATCAGAAGAAGGTATCAGATCCTATTACTGATGGCTGTGAGCCACCATGTGGTTGCTGGGAATTGAACCCAGGACCTTTGGAAGAGCAGTCAGTGCTCTTAATCACTGAGCCATCTCACCAGCCCCTTAATAAAACATTTTTAATTATACAATAATTCATTTATTTTTATTTTATGTGCATTACCATTTTGCCTGCATGTGTCTATGTGAGGGTATCAGACTCTCTGGAACTAGAGTTACAGACAGTTGTGAACTGCCATGTGTGTGCTGGGAATGGAGCCTGGGTCCTCTGGAACAGCAAGCAGTGCTCTCAGCAGCCATAGCTCCAGCCTCATAAAACACATTTTTAAAAGAGAAAAATTTGACCTGGAAATGCCTCACCTTAGAAGGCGATTTTTCTTTTTAGCCATCACGATGAGACAGACCCAGGAAGATGGAAGGAGTTTAATTATTTTATGAGTAAACAGAGCCCTCAAAGGCAGATAGGACCTACTGACGTTAAAAGATTTCGCAGCACAATTGTGTTCATGTGTGATCTAAGGGTGAAGTGAGAAAAATAAGTTGCCATTCAACAACACCCAGGGACATATGTGGTCTCAGCATATTTGCCATTTACTTACTGTACATCAATTGAAGCGTTTTCTCTTAGTTACTTTTGTAAGTGCGGTGCCATAATACTGGACAAAAGACCTTAGGAATGGAGGGCTCATGCTGTAGTGTGAGCATACAGTTTATCATGGTGGGTGTGGGTGATGGAGTAGGAGCTCTTGACAGCTGATAACATTGTATCTGAGGTCAAGAAGCAGGGAGAGACAAGCGCTGGCCCACAGCTTGCCCCTTCCCTCTTTCCAGGACTCCAGCCATGGATCGGTGCCACTTATGATTAGGATCTTCCTTGTTCCCCTAAAGCTTTCTGGAAACACTGTCACACACACACCCAGAGGTGTGTCTAAATCCAGTGAGATCAACAATGAGAACCCACTATTCCATACCTTAAACACCTTTTGGAAAAAGCATTTCTAGTTTGCTGAATCACCTGTGGTACACAGCAGGGGTGTGGTGCACAGTAGGGATGTGAGTCCACTTTGGGAAACATGAGGAGTCTGTTTGGTGTTGATCAGCCTATGGGGAAGTGGTGTGTGTCTATCCTCTCCCTGTGCTGGTAAACAGTGATTTGTGGAGTGGGAAGCGAGATAAGGAGGTGACTTGTGGCTCTGCTTTCTGTCCTGCTCTTGGGGTGTGTGAACGAAGATGAAATGGGAGAGCACTGGGTTCTGTTCCATTCTCACAGCCACCAGAGTGCAGGGGTGGTGGTGGTGATAGAATGCAGCCAAAGATGGGGGCCCCAATCCTGGGTGAGAAATGAGGCAGGCTGAGGCCGAGAGGCAGGGGTTACCAAACTCCCAGGTACCCAGTCACTGCTGGGAACCTCTTGTGGAGTCTGGAAGGAGAAGCCTGGGGCTTGGGGGATGGGGAACTCCTGCTTAGCTCAGGGGTGAGTGTCCAGAGTGCAGGGGGCCTTCTGCGGGAGACTTAGGCAGCGCAGCTCTGTACAACAACGAAGGCTTTCCCCCCACGGCAGGTCTTGACGAGACAATCCTTACTTGTCCGAACTGTTTATTCATTGTTCATCATGGAAAATGGGTGCATAACTTACTCAGGGTGGGCTAGATATTAAATACTGTTTGCAGGAAGGAATATCCGGGAAGAGAAGCTTATTGGATTGAGGTGGCCCATCTAGATATTTCATTGGTATGGAGAACTCTGTGCTATGAGACTAGTGGTCACGATCCTTATGTAGGGTGTTGTGGTCATGTACTCCAGGACAGGAACCGGGCTGGGAGTAGATGAAATGCCTACCTTCTCAGTCAGATATGAGAAGTATCAGGGTTTCTGAATCTGCACAACCTTCCTGGATTTTATCTGGTGACACGATTCCACTGTCCCACAATGACTTGATGCTAAAATTATGTTAGGGAACAGTCCAGGTTTTCTTGGGATCTAGGGACTTCCTAGCACAAAGCTTGCAGTGTTAGAACCAGGGTAGTCTAAGGAGGATGTCCCTGGGTTACCATGACTGACTCTGTGAGAACTGACCAGCCATTCTGCCTTCCCTTTCTTTGATAACCTTTCACCTTTAGAAAAGCCAGTTAGAGAAGACTTCATTTGAATATCCGTATGGTTGCCAGAAATAAAGATGTGCATGTTTGAGGTGGTAGCTAGGGTTTCCATTGCTGCAATGAAAACACCATGAGCAAAAAGCAAGTTGGGGAGGAAAGGGTTTATTTAGCTTATACTCCCAGATCATAGATCATCACTGGAGGAAGTCAGGACAGGAAGTGAAGCAGGGCTGGAACCTGGAGGCAGGAGCTGATGCAGAGGCTATGGAGGGATGCTGTTTACTGGCTTGCTCATGGCTTGCTTAGCCTGCTTTCTAATCCAGGACCACCAAACTAGGGATGGCACCATCCACAATAGGTTGGGCCCTCCCCCACTGATCACTAACTGAAAAAATGACTTACAGCTGGGTCTCATGAAGGCATTTCCTCAACTGAGGATTCTTCCTCTCTGATGACTCTAACTTGCGTCAAGTTGACACAAACCCACCCAGTGCATGGGGAGACCCTGCTCCCACCCAACTCATATATATATATATATGTATTAATATATATAATATATATATATATATATATATATAATATATATATATATATATATATATATATATATATATATATATATATATATATATATATATATATATTGATTCCTAAAACCCAGAAAGGCCCATAATGGATAGTCCTACTAGGTTTACTGTATGAAACTGGAGTGGTGCTGAGGCACATGGGAGGAGTGATCAGGGACTGGAGATTGGAGCTGCCCAGGGATAAGGAAAACAAACACAACAGCCAACAGCTGCAAGTGCAGGAAGCATGTGATGCATGCTGAAATAGAGATCTCAGCAACTTCTTCAGCAGTTCAGAGGTGCTAGGTGTTTAGTTTCTTTAGTTCCTAAGCAGGAAGCATCTATTTGAGTCTTAAAGGAAGAGTAGGCACTGACAGGCAGGAACTACAGGAGACAGAGTCCTGGGTATGAAAAGTGCTGAAGACATAGCACATAGCCTCAGGTCACTTAATTCTAAGCATGAGACTGTGGTGATTGAATGAAAATGGGTCCTATACATTTCATTCCTTCTTAAAAGGGGGAACAAAACACCCACAGAAGGAGCTGCAGAGACTAACTATGGAGCAGAGACTGAAGGAAGGACAAGCCAGCCTAAATATAGCTATCTCCTGAGAGGCTCTGACAGTACCTGACTAATACAGACGTAGAGGCTCACAGCCATCCATTGAACTGAGTACAGGGTCCCCAATGAAGGAGTTAGAGAAGGGACCAAAGGAGCTGAAGGGTTTGCAGCCCCTTAGGACGAACAACAATATGAACTAAATAGTACACTCAGAGCTCCCAGGGTCTCAACCACCAACCAAGGACCACACATGGAGGGGTCTGATTGCTCTGGCAGTATGTGTATAGTAGAGGATTGCAAATTCGATCATCAATAGGAGGAGAGGACTTAGGCCCTGTGAAGGTTCTGTGCCCCAGTGTAGGGGAATGCCAGGGCCAATAAGTGGGAGAGGGTGGGGTGGCAGGCATGGGGAGGGGGGAGGCAACATGGATTTGTTCTTGTTGTTTTTGTTTGTTTGTTTTTTGGAGGGGAAGCTGGGAAAGGAGAAATCATATGACATGTAAATAAAGAAAATATCTAATAAAAAAAAAGAAAATGAGTCCCATAAGCTCATAAGGAGTGACATTGTTAGGGGGTGTGGCCTTGTTGGTCACTGGCCTTGAGGGTTCAGAAGCTCAAGTTAGGCTTATTATCACTCTGTCTTCCTGATGTTTGCTGATTTAGATGTAGAACTCTCAGCTCCTTCTTGAGCACCATGTCTGCCTCCTGCACGCCACCATACTTGCCACCATGAAGATAATGGACTAAACCTCGGAACTGTCAGCCATCCCTAATTAATTAAATGTTTTCCTTTATAAGAGTTACCTTGGTCCATAGTGTCTCTTCACAGCAATAAAACCCTAAGACAGAGACTGAACAGTGGCAAATGAGTCAGGGGAGTTCAGGGAGAACAGAGATTATTGTAATCTGTGGAGAGAGGGAAGATGTGATAGAGGGGAGTTTTGTATTAGATGGTTGAAAAATTTTTATCACATATATTACACATACACACATTATATATTACATATATATTATACACACACACACACACACACACACACACATCTATATATATATATATATCTGTGCATGTCAGAGGGAAACTTGGAGAAGTCAGTTCTCTAGTTTCACTAGGTAGGTCCTGGGGATAGAACTCAGGTTGTCAAGCTTAGCATAGAATGAAGAATATATTTTGACTCTTATCAAAGGGTTCACTAATCTTACAGGTTCTTGGCCCTAAGTATTTCAGCCAAATATTACAGCACAGGAGCATGTGGCATGTTGGAGCTTTCATTGCATGGCAAAATTCTAGTAAGCAGAGAACAAGGCCGGGATGAGGGGCTATGTGTAGCCTGTAAGGTCACACTCCCAGTGACTCTCTTCTTCCCAACATTTCCAATAACTAGAAAAAGAATCATCTGAAGATCATGTTGTCAACATTTGAGCCCATGTTGAAATATAACAGGGTTTTAGTCAGTGTAGAGTAGGACTTTGGTTGAGCAGAAAGTTGGAGGTAGGAGTCAATTCTGCCATATATCTGATACTGGGAGGATCCTGGGACATAGTATGCATTTCTGGGAGTGTGGGGATAGTGGGGCTAAGAGAATAGCTTAGACAGTCTAGTTCTGGGAGGCCAGGGTGGGAACGTGCCTTAAAAACACAGCTAGTTGTGAAGTCTAGTGGTTTTTTTGTTTTTTGGTTTTTTTTGATGCCTGAGGTGACAAGCTGAAAGAACTGTTTTTTCCCACCAGAATGGGTTAGGCTAAGGAGGAGTATCCTTGAGAACTCTTCACCAATCCTAGGTAAATGTGTGTGTGCCTTGTGCTGTGCTGGGCCTGGTGGAAAGGCAGGAAGATCTGGCAGACAGACCTTCTGGCAGAGAGGCTCTGACAACTAGACCTGATGACAAACTGAGCAAAGGGGATGAAAGAAGAGGCGATTTACTTATCTTGAAAGTGAGAGTTTTGCACAGTGACCCACAACATTCCTTTCTTTTCTGGAAATTCATAACTTCCAGGTTTCTAGACTTAGCAGCTGGAGAAATGCCAACACCTTTCTTCTTTCCCCTTTTATATCCTGTTCCAGATAGAGTGGGAGCCAGGATGGCCACTGGTCTCTGGAAGATATTTGACTTTGGTGGAGAGGGTGAGTGTTTGGACAGGTCACTACATATCCATGTGATGTGGCCACTACTGTGGGTTTAAGAGAAAGTCAAAGGAATCCAACTTTGCTTGGGAAAGTGGAGACAAGCCAACAACCATCATATATCAATCACAGCAGAATATGGGGGAGAGAGAAGATCTGATAGAAGGACTGGAACTGATGCCCCTACCCACCAAGACTAGAGCAGCTGGAAGTCAGGTAGGCTGGGGAGGGAGAGGGAGAAAGGAATGTGGTGGAGATATGACAACAGAGTTAGGCTATTGTGCTGTAGGAAGACCTCCTTCTTGTAGAGGAATTTGGATAGGATGTGATTCCTAATATAAGCTACTGGTGATGTTTAAGGGGTGTAGTGAATGATCTGGTATATTTAGGAGGTAAAGTTGATGTCCCTGGAGGAGCAATGAACACATTGAGGGCTGGAGGACCAGGACAGGGGTTGGGTGGGACTACTTTAGTCCAGGTAATAGATGATGCTAAATGGGTTCTTAGAAAGTGTGGGCAAAAGTTGAGCCCAAATTTGAAAGCACTAGGTTTTAGGAGCCAGTGGAATGCTGGTTTATGGAAACTTTCCTAGTACTCAAGTCTTTCTTCATTTTACTGGGCACTGGGGCTAAGACAATAGGCAGGACACTTCTGTGACCTCTTTCAGCTCATCTACAGCTTTCTCACATTTGTAAGTTGGGTGTGAGAGTAGTGCAGTGAGCAGAAAGAAATGGGACATGAATCATGCTATATTGATGTCTTCATTTGGTGGGTGTGTCACTGAGAACTCAGATTGCTTACCCCTTTCTATTCAGTTACTTTAGACAATCTCCTCTTTTGTCACAAGATGACTGCTGGAGTTCCAAGCATCACATCCAAAAGAAAGTGAACTGTCTCTTCTTCGTGTGTCTTCCTTCCCATTTTTAAATGATCAGCGAATCCTGTCCCAGCACCTCCATCAGATTAATCTGATGTGTCTCAGTGGAAGGCAATTGGTGGAGATTCACATCTGAACTAGCCACCAACAATGGAAATAGGAAGGCAGAAAATACTTGAAGCAAAATTATACATTTTGTCACAGAAGAAAGTGAAATATCTTGTGCATAGATAAATGATTCTTCTGTCCAAAGTTGCAGGTCTTAGGGAAGTTATTTCTTAGCATTTACAAATATAGCTTTGTGTTCCTGATTAGCAGTTAGGACTGGAGAAATAGATTAGAAAGATACTAGAAAGATATTAGAAAGATACCAGACAGAGTTTCTTCTTCTTTCTCTTATTCTTCTTCCTCTTCCTCTCTAAATCAAACTGACTATAGTGATTTGTGAAGTAGGAATTTCTGGTTTCGTTGGTGACTCAGTTCTGTCATGTGATGTTTTTCTGGAAACTGTCTTATGAGAGGATGTTTTGCTGAGAGCAGACTCCTGGGGTTTTTCTGGAAGCCGCCTGGTGAAGGGCATGTGGAGTGTATGCTAGAGAGGACATGTGATGTATGGAAAGAGTATTAAATATAAGCCAACAGACAGTGGACAATGCTCTGGCATTGGTTCACCTTGCTTTCTTTGCTGATCTTTGTTTATTGTGACTTTGTGGAGAGAAATGCACCAAAGAACTTCTGGTGGAATTCTGGCTGCTACTTGCTGTGCTTCCTCAGATGCGTGGTGATCAGAGGAGCCTCATAGTTTCTTCTGGATCTAGCCACTACTACTGGTTCATTTTTTGGTGTTTTGCTAGTGGAATGGACTGCTGACAATGAAGATTGGCATTGCCCCCAAAGAACTATTTTTATTCGGGTCCAGAACACTTGTTTCCCATTAACCTTTTTTCCCCTCTACCTATGGTGGGTGGTACCTTTGGGCTAGAAGGGAGGTTGAAGTGTTAAAGAACCATAATTAAAGTAGGTTTTGCAAATCTAAGTCTATGGGTTTGAACGATAAATGTCCCTCATAGCCTTAGGCATTTGAATACTTGGCTCGAGGTGGGTGGCACTGGTTGGGTTTGTTTAGGAGTGTGGCTTTGTTGGAAAAAGTATGTCACTAATGGTGGGCTCTGAGGTTTCAAAGTCTCATACACAATTTTGGGTGCACTCTGTTGCTTTTTGCTTATCGTTAAAGTGTGAGCCCTCAGCCTCTGCTCCAGCCGCCATGTCTGCTGCTCACTGCTATGTTCTCCTGCCATGATGGACTGTCGCCCTCTGGAACCCTGAATCAAATAAACCCATGCCTCTATAAGTCGCCTTGGTTATTTCAACTCATCATAGCAATAGAAAAATCATAAGAGAGGAGAGAGGTAGCTCAGCCTTTAGGAGCACTTGGTGTTTTTGCAGAGAGCCTGAGTTGGGTTCCCAGAATCAGTGGGGCTCACAACAGCCTGGACTTAAGGGATTCAACATCCTTTTCTGGCCTTTGTGGGCACCTGTACATATACATGCATATATACAGATATATAAATAAATACATATAAACAATGAATCCTTAAAAAATGTAAGCAATACATTGACCCTTTGGTTTGTGCTTCTGAATCTTAATTTGTGTTCTCAGTAGGACACTAGCAGGCAGTACACATTGTTCAGGAAAGGGTTCAGAGAGGTTGAGGGACTAGGAAAGATGGTGCAGCTGGGAAGCAGTAGAGTGGAGTTCCACATGCTTGTATCATCTCCTTGTTTGGAGAAGTTTGAATATGCACAGGAGCAGACAGAATGGCCTGATGTGTGCGCCATCTGCCTTCACTTAGCAGCGACCAGCAGAGTCTCTGCCCGTCTTATGCTCCTCTCTCCCCGCCCCTTACACTTTTCTCCCCACCCCGTGTTACTACTGAGTACATTCCTGACCACTGTATCATTTCAACAACAAATGTTTGTGTGAATCCCTATCAAGCCTGTCAAACCTACTTCTTTGTATGCTAAAAAAAAAGTTCCCAAAAATATGTCTGCACAAAAGATAAGGTCTGTTTTCTTTGAAAGATAATTACAGTGTCATTATGCTTAAAACAATTAACAATACACTGTTAATATTATTGAATGTTCAGGTAGTACTTAATTTTCTAATTATCTCATACATATCTTACTTTTAACAGTTTATTAAATTGAAGTCCACAGAAACTACATATACTGCAATTGGTTGTTAAGATTTAATTCTCACTGAATCTCTAAGTTCTCTTCAATTTCTTTTTTCCCTTCACTGTTAACCATTTGTAGAAATTCAGTTATTTGATCCATAGCTGCTAGTCTGGAATTAGCTGGTTGCACCTCATGGTGTAGTTGGAAGTGTCCTTCTGTCCCCAGTTGCAGTGGCAGTTGGACAGCTGATGGAAGATCACAGATCACAGGAGCACTTGCTATTGTTTCCTTGGTGGTGGGGGTGGGCTCTGCCACTGTGGCTTTCCCTTGTCTGGTTTTTTTTTTTTTTTTTTTTTTTTTTTTTTTTGGTTTTTCGAGACAGGGTTTCTCTGTAGAGCCCTGGCTGTCCTGGAACTCACTCTGTAGACCAGGCTGGCCTTGAACTCAGAAATCCACCTGCCTCTGCCGCCCAAGTGCTGGGATTAAAGGCGTGCACCACCACAGCCCGGCATGGCTTTCCCTTGTCATGGAGCAGTCCTTGAAAGAGGATGTCTGGATCCTTTAATTCTCTTGGGGGTTACACAATGGTTGTTTTTAGGTCATGGTGATGGTGACACTGCCAGGGACTATGAGGAAGTAGCTCACCAGGGGAGGGGGACAGAACCAAGAGACAGGCCAGAAAGTTATCTTTAGCAAGGTTGTCCTGACCACTTTGAGTTACACAGTAGCTATTTATAACACATGGTTTGGATGGACTGGTCTTGTGGACTATCTAACCCATCACAGTCATCTCTTTGTGGTAGGGGACCAGACAGACTGGATTAAAGGTGAGTGTCAATTCAGATTAAGAGTATGTGTCATCCCACCTCAAGATCTGGATCAAAAGCTCGCGTCTTCTAGCCTCATAATCTGGACAAAGGTATGTTATCTTCTTACCTTGAGATCCAGTGAAGGTATACCCTCCATTTCTGGATTGTAGTTCACTCTAGATATAGTCAAGTTGACCACTGAGAATTCCCATTACAAGTAGCATGAGCAAAAAGAACTCTGGAATTGTGGGCCTTAGTGGGGAAATGGACAACTCACAAGCCCAGGAGGGCTGCAGCCAGTGAGACAGGAATCCATAAAGAAAATATAAATGGACACAATTGGAGTCCACTCCTCCTTTACTTTAAGGTTAGAGCAGAGGTTTCAAAAGAGCAGGGCTGGGTGTTGGCAGAAGAGGGGCAGACTTTGATGCAGGAACTGAGGCTGTTCATGGTGGCGTTGAAGGACATGTTGGGGAGAGCAGCCTGGTTAGGAGGTGGGAAATTCTGGAGGTTTATGTTAGAGGAAGTAGGTGAAGTAAAGCTGAGAACTGTACTGTCAATAAGAGGTTGTATTTACCATCAATATTCATTATTCATTGTACTTATGTTCTATAAAGCCACTGAGCATGCTGTAGTAGTGAACACAGCTATTTCCTCTATGGGAACTCCAAGGGCAGGTTCATGTGATCCTGTGACTTGTGGTCATGGTTTCATCAACTGATGAATCTAGAAGCTTAAGTTTTTATAGTTATTGATTGACTGACCAACTGAGTGTGTGTGTGTGTGTGTGTGTGTGTGTGTGTGTGTGTGTGTTTGTGTGTACATGTGTTTCACTGCATGTGTGGAGGTCAGAGGACATCTTGAAGGAGTCAGTTTTCTCTTCCACCAGGAGTATTCCAGGGATCAAACTCAGGTCACCAGGCTGGGCAGCCAGTGTCTTTTACTGCTGAGCCATCTCACTGGGTCCAATAATTTTATTTTATGTGTGTTTCTGTTTGAAGGCATCTCTTTTAGTAAATATTTATGGTGAACTACTATGAACTGTCTAGTCAAGAGAGACCCAGCCTACCAATGCAGCAGGGTGTTTACCTGCATGGAGTGTACCATAGCTGCCTGAAACATGGGGCATCGGGTATACAGAGACCTCAGCAGTCATTTTAGTTTGTTTACTTATCTTTCATTGTTCATTAAATTTGTCTTTAACTAGTACATAAAACATAAATTTATATATTAGTGGGGTATTATTTCAACACACACACACACGTGTGTGTGTGTGTGTGTGTGGTATGAAGTCATGTTAAAATATATCTTCAAACATTTATAAATTCTTCATTGTGGAAACTTTCAAAACCCTTATTTTTAGCTTTGTAAAATGGATACTAAACTACTGTTATCTATAACCAGTGTAAGGGATCATCAGGATAGTTTCCTCCTGTCCAACTCAGCAGTTACTGATCAACTTTGTCCCAGAGCCCATATTATACAGCAAAAACACTAACAAAAAAGCAAAAAAGAAAAAAAAAAGAGTGGTAGTAAGCAGACATCATGAAGGATACTTGTTTGTAGTAATGGAGCTAAAGCAGTGCAGAGCTGGCGCCCTGTGCCATCTCAGTGGTGAGTGTGAGCACTGAGCAAGCTCAGTGCCTGGAGGCTCTGCCAATGACTGGGAGCAGCTTCAACAGGACTGTCTGGGATTATAAATAAACTTGGGTGAGCCTACAGGTTTCTAATTATGGTCTCCACAAATGAGACTGAGCTGCAATTTGATAATTGGCGTTGAAAAGCAAACTTAGGGTTTGGGGAGAGGTTGGACATTTCAACAGGAGTACTGGGCTCCGAATACTGGGTTAATTGCAAATCCCACAGAAAACTTCTCCAGGATCGAGTGGGGAGGAAGTGGAAGGAAGGAGCTGTGGTATTCATGGAAAGAAGCAGAAAAGGGAAGGGCTGTGTGAAGCCCCAGGAATCTAGGAGCAAAGATCTCCGCAGCCGGTGGAAGAAAGGACAAGACGGGGCTGGGTAAGATGAAGGGATCAGGCAGCTGGGTGAGGCCACAGGAACGCAGTGTGGCCGGAGCGCAGCAACAGCGAGCTGACTCAGATTCTCTTGGCTCATGACTGCTACTGCTCTGCCTTGCTCAGAGCCCTGTAGTTGTCTCCTCAACCTTCTACCCTGTGGTATCCCTGTGGCCTGCCCTGGAAGGGCACAGGGCTTTGGTTCTGGTCTTCTGGCCACATGAGAGATGTCTTGGGTGGAAGCCCTGTGCCACGGACTTCTTTGCAGATGATATAAGCAAAGACCCAGCCCTGCTTTTCGCTTACAGAGAGAAAATTGAAGCTAGAGATCAGATCCTTTAAGAGGCCTTTGAACTTGTAAACCCAGACACATATGTGTCAAGAATGGAAACTGGCAAGCACTATACCCCATAGTTTGAACTTAATTGCTTTTGGTATGCACTTGAAAAAGATAAAATACCCCAAGACATTTAATGTTAGAAACTCGCTCTGTTGTACTGCTCAGTAAGTAATTTTCACAAGGATTTGGCTGAGATAGATATTCAGGATCGACATGCAGGAATGGTTTCAATATGTGGTGGGCCAAGAAAAACAAAGTCACTGTGACCCACACTTTGCAGATCTAAGAGGGACAGAGGAGCAAGTAGTGATAATTAATTCCAGTTTTGGAGAAATACTGTAACTATACAGCCACATGCCTCTGTTCTCACCCTGTTCTGTGTCTCTTGGGGAAGGGACTTAGAGTCCCAACCCAGGGCTCATGGTACAAGACATGGTCATATAGTGGGGGCCTGCTAGCTGCCAAGCGTGGTCTGAAATATAGGAACTACAGAACAAGGTGCTCCATTTGGAAGACTGCTTAGCAGTGAGCTTCAGCCAGGAAACCTGGTGGTCACTCTGCTGGCTGTGGGGCCGTAGTCAAGTAAAGGTGAAATGCTGCTGCCCAGGGACTTTGACCCCTGTGGTAGTTTGAATGAGAATGACCCCCATAGGCTCATATGTGAATGCTTGGCTCCAGTTAGCATTTTGATTGCTAGGGATTAGGAGGTGTGGCCTTGTTGGAGATGTGTCATTGAAGGTGAGTTTGAGAAATCAAAAGCCATTCTCTCTGCCTCTTGGTTTATTCTCAAGAGGTAAGCTCTTAGTTACTGCTCCAGCATCATGCTTGCCTGCTGCCATGTTCTCTGTCATGATGATCACAGACTCACTCTCTGAAATTGTAAGCTCCTGTCTTAGTTACTCTTCTATGGCTGTGAAGAGACCCTGTGACCAGGACAGCTTATAAAAGAAATTGGGGGCATGCTTATAGCTTCAGAGGGTTAGTCCATGATCATCTGGAGGGACGCATGGGGGCAGGCAGGCAGGAGGCAGGCAAGCAGGCATGACACTGGAGTAGTAGCTGAGAGCTTACATCTGGTCTATGAACCCAAGGCAGAGAGATAGACTATACCTGGCATGGGCTTTTGAAATTCTCCTCTAGTGACACACTTTCTCCAACAAGGCCACACTTCCTACTAATCCTTCCTAAACAGCCTACCAACTAGGAAGCAAACATTCCCCTCTGGGGGACATTCTCATTCAAACCACCATAGTCTTTATTATATAAGTTGCCTTCGTCATGGTGTCTCATTACAGGGACAGAAAGGTAAATGATAACCTCTCTCCAGCTTCCAGGGTAGTCAGACCCAAAGACAAGGTCTGCTTGCTCCTCACCTTGCCTTGAGCAGCTTCTCCTTTCTTCTCTCTGCCTGGAGGGAGATAGGTTCTGTCCTTCTATGTGTTGAAGCCCCTTGAAGCCCATACATGCAGCTACGAAAGCACTAAGAAGCCATCCTTAAGTTGTACTGAAAACATGGACTCTTCACTGTCTAAATTGGTATTGAGTTAATCTGAGGTCTCCCTTCACACAGGGAAACCCAAGAGAACTTAGACTTGCTGGTTTAAGTAAACTGGTCTGCTCTGGCTTGATGCGATTTTTTTTTTCAGTTATGTTGACCTGCTGTGGTCTTAATTCTTGGCTCCTCTCACCCTGTGACTCCTTCTCCCAGGAAGCCCTGCCAGGGAGGACACAGCTTGCTTTGTAGTCACATGTCTTCCCTGGGCTTCTGTTGCCATCTTGTTGAGGTCCAGCCCATCTCACCTCCTCTTTGGGTGTTAGCTTCTGCTACCAAAGGGCTTTGAGCTGGGGTGTCTCAGACTGCCCAGAGTCTGCTTCATTTTAGTGTCTTCCACTCTTGTCTTTCACCATGGTAGGGCTTCTGGGGTTTAGCAGACAGCCTTATCAGAGAACCTGCCATAGCATCCTCTTGCTGTATGCCAGATGCCTCCTTATTGAGCACTTTATCCCTGTCCAGGGTCCACAGGGCTATCAGAGAGCATCTATACGTCCCCATACAAGGTGTTGCCTGTGAGAAAATAGAAGACTGTTAACTCTGACCTAACTACTTGAGCCTTCCCTCCACAAATGATACTCTTTAGTTATTGAATCACATGTATGTTACATGAACTTGGAAATACAACAGTGGGGGAGGGAGACATGAAAGCCCCAATATAAATAGTTTTGGGATCTTCTCTCAACTTGTTAGCAGATCCCCCAGCTCTCATGAGGTGGGTAGATGGATGGGAAGCCATTTTTTCCTCATCCACAGGGCAGGAGGAGTATCTATGTCACATTGCCCTTTGTTCATTGGAATTCTCCACTTAGTCCCCAGAGGTCTGCTCTTGATACATGCAAAGAAAACTTCTGAATAGGAGCAATACCAGTTTCTCTTCTAGCAAAACCCACTTCTAAGACAGTGGCTTGTGACATCTGCTGTGAAGTGTGAGACATAGGAAGAACCTCTCAGTTGTACCTCCATCATTCTTTCCTTTTCTTTTTTTCTGAAATAACAAATGGCACAGATTATATGAGCAGAAAGCAGCAGAGCACTATGATTGATGGGCAATGAAAAATGTATTATTAGTGTGATCTTGTCAGAAACATGGTGGAAAGAGTTGGGAGCTTCTGAGTTAGAATAAGGGGACCAAATGGGAGTATAGCTGATTCAGAAACAAACACCCTAGCCTGCCACCCTGTATCCTTGTATCCTAGCCTGCTACCCTTTATCCTTGTATCCTAGCCTGCCACCCTTTATCCTTGTATCCTAGCCTGCCACCCTTTATCCTTGTATCCTAGCCTGCCACCCTTTATCCTTGTATCCTAGCCTGCCAGCCTGTATCCTCATATCCTAGCCTGCCACCCTGTATCCTTGTATCCTAGCCTGCCAGCCTGTATCCTCATATCCTAGCCTGCCACCCTTTATCCTTGTAACCTAGCCTGCCAGCCTGTACCCTTGTATCTTGGCCTGCTATCCTGTATCCTTGTATCCTAGCCTGCCACCCTATATCCTTGTATCTTAGCCTGCCATCCTGTGTTCTGGTATCCTAGCCTGCCACCCTGTATCCTTGTATCCTAGCCTGCATCCTTGTATCCTTGTCATGACTATGAGGCCAAGGTGATTGTTGCCTGATGATAGTGATGGAGTGGTCATGGAATATACACAGGGATTGGCTTATTGGTTGTCTGCTTCACCATCACTGAGTGTATCAGACAATATGAGTCACCCAACCAACTGTAGGGAAAGACATGCATGCCCCTCTTATGACGGATGCACAGAGAAGCCTCCACGGCCCTTGGGACCTGCTCTAGAGCTTCTAAGAGGCTGCTCCAGTGACCTGGAAGGATTGTCAAACTTTCTTCATAAAGGGCTAATCCTGTACTTTAAGCATTTCTGGATTTTTGTGCTATGAGAGGTGCGTGACCTTACTTAGCTCAGCCATGGTCGTGACAAAGCAGTGTGGGCTGTTGCTGAAGCATGGCCTCTTCCTCTGTGTATTCCATGACTATTCCATCATCGTCATCAGGTGGCAATAACTTTGGCCCCATAGTCATGTCAAGGATACAAGTACCATTCTATACTGATAGCTACCATATGGTCTACCATAATGTTAATGGGACCATGAACTCTCCCCAGAAGAAGAGAGGATGAGCCACAGGATACTCTCCTAGGAGTCTACTCCCTCTCAGGTACGTGTGATCTTGGGAGACACATGAGCATATGGAAGATGTTATGATAAATGGAGGTGGGACTCATAACATCCTCCATATGCTCCAGGACAAGGAGGACTTTGCAGTAACATAACTGGTGTGTGTGTGTGTGTGTGTGTGTGTGTGTGTGTGTGTGTGTGTGTAGCGCCACCCTCCTTCCTGTGTGTAGCTCCTCATCTATGTTCTTCTGAGTAAGTCCAATTAACTCACTGCACCACCAAACTGGACTTGGGCAGCACTGTTTCTCTGGGGCTGGTGCTGATGCCATATCTAGGGTGGAAAGATATTTATTTGTCTGCCCATGAAAAGTAACACAACAACAAAGTGTATTGGATAAGTGGCCTGTGTTCCTTGGGAATGTCCCCAAACCAGAGTAGGACTGACCAGAAGGTTCTAGTTCATTGGCTCATGATCTAGGTTCAACTTTCTTAAACTGTGGATATGACCCCCACAACGAGTTGCTTAATGAAATCTGGGGACAAGAAAACATTTGGCAACAGTAAAGGGTTTCTGAATGTGCAATTACTAAAAAGTTTCAAAATCAAAGGTGTAGTGGATCCAAGGCATTGCAGGCCAGGCTTGCCCGAGCTGCAGCTGGTGGCTTCACTACTGCCTGTGTTCTCAACACACAACGGCTGTACTTCCTGCTGTACATATACACGCATGCAAAGCTGACAAACAAGATGCCTCTGCTGAGATGCGAGACTCTGCCCTTTACAAGTTGCGGTGTTTTTGACTGTGCTTAGAGAAACCTCACAGTTTGATTACAGAAACAAATAATTTGAAATGTTTTCCTACTGTTATTGCTCAGCCCATGAGTATCAAATTAGTATATCTTTGGAAATTATTGTGGTAGAGTGTCTGTTTTTCAAAATTACTCTTTTTGAATTTGTCCTTTGAGTTTCATTAAAAATTTATTAAATTAATTTTTGTTTTGAGATTAGGACAGAAATTCCAACAACTTCTGAAATGACCCTAGATACACTTCTGCCATTTTGAGCCACCTATTTGTGTGAAAAAGAGTTCTCCACAATGATGATCATAACATCAAAATATTCATCTGCTCTGAAAAATGTTGAAAATGCTTTTTATATCCAGTGGTATCAAATATTCAAGGTTTAGTTCTGGATGTAAAAATAAACAAACACTCCACTTCATTAACATATAAATTTGGATTAAACTTTAAGAAATCATAAACTTACATCAATGAATTCTTTCAAAATACATTTCTTTATGATTTACTAACAGTGTATGTTTGACTTGTGTACCCATATTACGCATCTATATACCTGTAGTTATCTAAACATTTCTCCAGTGAAAGTGGCTGTAGGTAGGACAAGCTTTAAGAAGCCCTGACCTAGTCTGAGGCGACAGCCCAGCATCATGCAGAGAGCCCATTCTTTTGTCTTTCAGCAACACCATATCTCCGAGAACAGAGTTATCAAGGAGTTATACATGAAAGGGATGAGATCAGAGGCTTACGGACCTTAGTCCTCAGGTGGACATCAGCATGGTGTGTGTGGGAAGCAGTGTTGAACTTGGTGAGAGAGTCAAGAGGCAGAAGGTGTAGGCACTCAGTGGGCAGTGGTGGGGAGTTTGGGTTTTGATTTGAGGGAAGTGACAACTCATTGGAGGCTAAACCAGGTGAGTGGCATGATTAAACTGAAGTTTTTACAAAATTATTCTGCTTAAATGGGAAAGAGTAGACTAGAGTTAGTAAGGTCATGAAGAACTGGTAGACACAAAAGCTCCCAACAGGAAACCTAGAAAATGTATGAGTGGCAGCACAGACGTTCTTGCTAGCACTTTTGCTTAATTTCTATTTTAAAAATCTTGTTGGGTTTTTACTTTATACAGCTATGATCATAACTAAGGAGTGAACTTACTTCCTGCCTCCATCTTTGTCTATGTACACTAACAACAACTTTGTGCCTAAAATCTTCCTATGATTGGCTTCCTCACCTCCACTTCTTTTCCTTTCCCTCCCCCTCTCTTCTCTTCTCTTCCCCTTCCCACCTGTCCCTTTCTGTTCCCTCCCTGCCCTCTCCTTCCCTTCCTTCCTCTTTCTTTCTCTTCCCTCCTTGTTTCCTTCCTCTCTCTCCTCTTTCCCCTTCCCCTTCCCCTTCCTCCCTTTTCTCTTTGCATGCCTCTCTCCTTTCCTCTTTTCTTCCCTTTTAGTAAATCATTAGACAGGAAATGACTAGTTCAAAAGTATAAGAATCTTGAAAGCTCTTGACACCTACATTGAATTTAGCTTTACAAAGAGTTTGTTTCTATTACAATTTCACTGACAATGCATGAAACTACCTTCAAAACTTAACCCTGGGCTGGGAATGCAGTTCAGTAGTAGAGCATTCTTGAGAATCACAAAAGAGTCTTCAAAATCATAAATTTGGGGGCTGGAACTCAGACTCAGTGGTTAAGAGCACAGACTATTCCTACAGAGGATCTGAGTTTGGTTCCCAATACCTACATTGGGGAGCTCACAGCCTCCTGTAACTCTAGCTCCTGGGGGATCTAACACCTCTGGCCTTCAAAGTCATTCACGTACACATACCCACACATACCCACACAGATAGACACACACACACACACACACACACACACACACACACACACACACACTAAAAAATAAATCTTTAAAAAATGGCATGCTAAGTGCTTAATAAATTTGGGCTGAATTTAGATTCCATAGTATGTAGAATTTAGTGCTCATAGTTCATATTGGCTTCAAAAGATTTACATAGTTCAGCTTTTAAATTTTTTTTGTTTACTTTCACAGTCTGAAATTCAGCAGTCTGAGTGTTCTAACTGCATTATCAAACACACACAGAATTATATGTCAGTCTGCACCATCTCCCTGGTTTTGTGTGGTGATTTCACTCTGATGTGAGGAAATGTTGATGGCAGTTTTATTTCTATTACTTCTCCTTTCCTTTCTTGCTTAAAAAAAAGTAAAACTGCCAAACAACTGTCCCTAAAGGAACAAAAATACAGAATTTGTCTTTATTTCCTACTGTTGAAACACATAAATGTTATGGCAAAAACAGCATAGCATTCCAATTTTATAGCAAACCTGTACCTGCAGGGGAAGGCATGCCTTTCTTCATGTGAGGACAGGGTAGACATACCCTACCCTCTTCATGTGAGGACAGGGTAGACATACCCTCTTCATGTGAGGACAGGGTAGACATACCCTCTTCATGTGAGGACAGGGTAGACATACCTTCTTCATGTGAGGACAGGGTAGACAAGCCCTCTTCATGTGAGGACAGGGGCAGACAAGCCCTCTTCATGTGAGGACAGGGTAGACATACCCTCTTCATGTGAGGACAGGGTAGACATGCCCTCTTCATGTGAGGACAGGGTAGACATACCCTCCTTATATGAGGTCAGAGGTAGACACACCCTCTTCACGTGAGGACAGGGCAGACACGCCCTCTTCATGTGAGGAAGGAGCAGACAAGCCTTCCTCATGTAAGTATAAAGGATGCTCTCACAACTCATCGATGGATTAACTTCTTTGAAGAAGTTTTTATTTCTCCCTCTGACTTCAGTTATGAAATTGGAAATGTAGTCTCAACAAGAGAGTGGGAAATCTACTGAAAACATTTGACAAAGGGATAATTCAAGACTGATCCAACGGGAGATGTGGGCTATTTGCAGAATTATAAATGACTCATAACACTGAAAGTTCTGCTTTGCTGATAAAGAATTGCCAATTGAAATGGGAAACTATTTCCACCTATCAAATCGGCAAAAATAAAGATATTCTTCGGTGTTGGTAAGGGTAGAGTGAAGCACTTTTGCAGACTTGGCTGTTTGGAGTATGAATTGGCATAAGCATTACAGAAATCAATTTAGCAATATGTATTAAGAACTGAAAAAGAGTTCACATCCTTTATGACTCAGTAATTTCTCTTTTATAAGTCTATTACAGAGTAAATTATTCAGAAATTGGATGCCCAAGGATGTTCAGTGCATTGTTATTTATAACAGCAGAATATGAAACAGAACCTAAATATCAAACAAGAAGAAAGTACTTGAATGCATTATGGGATGGCGCATGCTGATACAGTGGCTCAAGTCCAGCAGCATTGAGTCAGTCCAGGCAGAAGAACCAGCCTTTGAACAGACTCATGGGCAGCTCCGCTTGTGGGAGGTATGGGAGCCAGCAGACTCATCTTGGAATGTGCTTTCTCATACATAAAAAGTACCAATGGGAACATCTAAATCCTCCGAGGGCGGAGTCTGGTCTTTTGTAGTTTTAGAAAGGTCAAAGGTGATTCTGATTTATGTCTAAATTCCGGAACAATGTTTGTATAATATGACTTGGTTACTAGGTCAGCCAGCCTCTCTGTCTAGTACTTCCCACAGCTCAAGTTATAACATTTGCCTTCTGTGACTGGCCACGCTCCCCAACGGCAGTTATAAGACGGAGATCCCTGTGAGAACTTTGTAGACAATCCGTAAGAGCCAGGATGAGTTCTTTCCTGTGAGAACACCTCCTTTACCTCAGAGGGTCTCTGTGGAGGAATGAGGAAGTGAGTGACAGCTGTGTGGTTGGCAGGTCCAAGCTTCTGTATTCTATTCCACACTCTTAGTTGTCGGCTAATACCTGCTTTGTTTTCCAAATCCAGGTTTCATTGGGTTAGGAATATTTTATAAATATTATAGTGACTTATCAATAAGAGTCCTGGATGGGAATAAATGCAGGCTCCAGCACAGTGCTCTACGGACCTTTAACAGTCACAGTGTGATGTAACAGAGTTTATCAAGCAAGTAGCAGGGCATCGGGGCTGCTAAGCATCATGTGACATCCTGACCCAGCCTCTGCACCTCTCATTTGACTGTCTGAATGCCTGGATTATACAGTGTAGCTCAGAGTGTGGATGAAAAGGCTTCAAGATGATGCTGATGGAGTGGTACTTGAACTCCATCTCCATGGGCACAGGAGGTAGTGTGTTGGCAGAAGTCGAGGAGTGTGGAGGAAAGCAGGAACTTGGGAAAGAGGGAGAGCAGGAAAGCCGTGGCCATCTTCATGTGTTTATTCCCAGCTCAGCTTATCCATTAGAGGACTGCTGCCCTTTGTGAACCTCTGTGGGCAGAACCAGAACTGTTTAATGAAGAAATGATTTTAGTGCTTCATTCCTGTCTAGAGATCCATTTGAAACAGATCATCATTAGCTTTATGGTTTTAATTGTATTGAAATTCCTTATTGTAACCTATTGCTTTATTGCGTGAGTCCATTAACCTGGGCACCATGGAGCACAGTTTTAGACCCCTGTTTATGTCTGGACTAATTACACAGATGCCATCAGGATAGGATGAGATATTTTTCAGATCATCATGGGAGAAATTATCTGGACCTCTTTCCTAACTCTAGGGTTTGGAACAATATCTAAATCGAACCCCAAAGATGCTGAACAATATTCTGAAAATTTCTTGCTTTGAAATATCTATCACCCCATCAACAAGGAGCAGCAGTGTGGTAATTCTCACATTCTGTGTGGCTTCCATATGCTTCTCATTAGAAAGTTCTGTGGGAAGCACGGGTCTGCAGGTCCCCCCAATCAAAACCAGGTGGCTAATGGTCACAAACTGGGGGACCAGGAGGAGATTTGTGCCTTACTCATTAGGGTGGAGCTGGGACATCCAAGGCACTAGCTGAGAGTTTAGAAGATGAGATAAACCAGGAACAACCAAGGCTCAGCTCTCTGTGGGGACCTTTGTAATAATTGGGTAGGTGGCTCAGCCGTTAACGCCTAGTTGACCAGAAGCACTTCTTCCTGGAGTGGGAGAGTGCCTGGGCCAGCATGTTCTGTTCACACAGGGTGTTTCTAACTTGCCCTGAAGGAAGCAGTGCTAAGGTTAGAATTGGGCCCTTTGTTACCTCACAGATGCTCAACAGAGGGTGTTTATAATGCCCATCAACCAGGCTTTCCGTTGCACCTGTTGGGGGACCAGCTGCAGAAAGCAGGTGTATCTAGGGACCGAGAGCACTGGTGACTGTGGAGAATGCTGAAGACCGCCAGATGTATTCCACAAAACAACAGGCCAACAGCTGGGCAGACAGGAAAAATGTGGATTTAATTAAAATGATGTGCAAATTTGATTATTAATTTCAAGCCCACCGTGTGAATGCTCTCAGCACGCATGCACACACACACATATCTATATAAAATGTGCATTTTAGAATGACCGACTGGAATGTGTGGATGGAATGAGGTTCGCTTCCCCCAATTCCATGCACATTATCCCTCGGTCATTGGGCCACACATTGTCCATTATGTTTCCAGTACGTTGAAATGTTTTCCCAGGCAGGAAGCTGAATCTTCAGTTTAATTGTGAGAGCTTTCCAATCTCAAGAACATAGTTGCTGATTTAAACAGCTAAGGGGAATCGGAGATTCTCTGACTCCTGCTTTTCTATGACTAGTTACCAGAACGTATTCAGGGTGGGATGGGCAATTTTGACAATTGCTTGTATCTGGACCATGGACTCTTACAAGGTTCCACCCATCTCTTAGTGTATTTCTTACTTGCCATTACCACAGGAATTGAAACCCGCTCATGCTTCATGAGAGACACAGTTTTCAGAGAGATGCGGGCTCTAATTTTGCTGTATTCCATCCATAACCCTTAGGCTGTGTAGGGGCTTGAGCAGGGCTTGTGTTGGGCCATGGAATACGGTGTGTCATAATCTTGTGACTGAGCAAGTCTGGTGGGGTGAGTCATTGCCCACCACTATTATATATATACAACTTGTACCCAGGAGACAACATCTTGTTGAGTAGCACCTCATGACAAAGAGATAACTATAAGGTTGGGTATCAGAGCTGAGTGTAGAATCTGAGATCTGACATGTACTGTCTGTCACCTTGCACGACAACTTCTCAATATACTTTTAGGACATTGATTCTTACCCAAGATCCTCTTCCTGAGCTTTACGCATATAGGCTGACTCATTTATAAAGATGCTTGTAATTCTGAGGAACAAAGTTTTCCTTGCTCTGGCCTCAAATGCTGTCTGTAGTACTTGTTATCTTCATGTGTCAGTGCAGAACAATGTTACCATAAATGTAGCCTTAGTCATTACAACTACTCTCAGATCTTATCAGAGAAGTTTCTTTGTGCAGTGGACAGTGGTTAACATGAAACTCACAGCTGGTCAAAGTGCAAAGTGTAGGTGTCAGTGGAGTGTAGCCTTAGACGGAAATCTCTTTCATTAACACAGGGCTCAGGGACCATTTTGGAAGAGGGGGCAGAAAGACAAAAGGGCAGAGACCAGGGAGGACTATGGAGAAGCATCTGGTCATGAAAGGGCAGAGACCCCAACAAGCAAGTCAACACCCCACAGCTCCTCTTGCTGAGGACCTACTAACCACTGCTGGCTGCTCGGGGATGGAAAGTGAGGTTCCTTCAAGGTGTGGCCCCTGTAGGATGGCCATGTCCAGTGGAGGACCCATACCCATAAATATATGGGCAGCACTGGATTCAGTGGACTGCTCACTGTCTCTGTGGGCCAGGAGTCCAGGCAATTCTTATCCAGGGTTTCTGGATGTTCTGCTTGTGGCTGGGGATCTCATCTGAGGCTTGCCTGGATGTGTTGATCAATTATGATTGTCAAATTGTAGGGGGTTAAGAAACAGCCACGGGATTGGTGAATCATACTTTGGGGTGTGTCTTTGAGGATATTGCCATAGATGATTGGATTTCAATAGCTTAGACCTATTGAATGGACCAACCCACTCCTGTATGCATTCATATTCTGAGGGTGTGTGGGAGGGCCTAGCTGCAGGGGTTTCCTCCAGGGGCACATGGGGACTATATCTGTCACATTTCTTCTCTGGTTCCCTTTTTCTCCACCTGGTGGTGGTCATGATCCACTCAGCACATTCAGGTTAGGCTGAAACCTTTGAAGGTGTGATCCAGAAATCAGTCTTTCCTCCCTTAAGTTGCTTCCATTAGGCATTTTGTCACAGGGAGAAAAGTTACTAACAAAATGTGGACAGATCTGCTCTCTTTAACTATTGGCAGAAGTCATCTTTCTCTTTTCTCACTGGACGTTGTTCAGAGGCCACAGTAGGCTCCTAGAGGCCCCAGTTCCTCGCCACATGACCTCTGAAAACATCGAATCTTACTTCTTTTTTTTTTATTTTTTAAAATTTATTTTTTATTAGATATTTTCTTTGTTTACATTTCAAATGATATCCTCTTTCCTGGTTTCCCCTCCGAAAAATCCCCTATTCCCTCCCACCTCTCCCTGCTCACCAACCCACCCTTTTCTGCTTCCTGGCCCTGGTATTCCCCTATACTGGGGCATAGAACCTTGACAGGACCAAGGGCCTCTCCTCCCATTGCTGACCGACTAGGCCATCCTCTGCTACATATGCAGCTGGGGCCATGAGTTCCACCATGTGTACTCTTTGGTTAGTAGTTTAGTCCCTGGGAGCTCTGAGGGCACTAGTTAGATAATATTGTTGTTCCTCCTAAGGGGCTGCAAACTCTTCAGCTCCTTGGGTCCTTTTCATTGGGGACCCTGTACTCAGTCCAATGGATGGCTGTAAGCCTCTACTTCTAATCATCCATCATGATCAAGTAGGTTTCATCTCAAGGATGCAGGGATGGTTCAATATATGGAAATCCATCAACTTGTCCACTATATAAACAAACTCAAAGAAAAAAATCATATGATCATCTCATTAGATGCTGAGAAAGCATTTGA